>NC_048275.1:13452075-13755742 GCF_009762535.1 Notolabrus celidotus | reverse complement strand
TTAGTGGCTCTGCCCATGCAGAAGTGATCCATGAAAGATTAAATGGACGATGTTTGATGATTACTAGTAAAGGTTATTAATTAAAAGCAGTCTTCTGGTTGTCTTCATAGCTTAGAATATGCGTACAATGATATCAGTAAGGATGTATGATGTAGCCGTTGTCCTCAAATGTGATTATCTCAAACTCCTAACCGACACACTGACAGACAGCGGAAGATTTTACCATGAGACAGGGTATCACGCAGCTCACAGATCAAATTAGCAATTACAGCTTCAAAGTTCACAAGATTTACGAGAGGGAAAAAAGCATTTTGCATCTCACATGGTTGACTTCCCCATCATCCTCATATTTGTTCACAGCTGTCACATTGATTCTCTTTCTGTTCGCCAGGAACAAGGGGATATTGTTCCATCGTTTCAGAGTGAAAGCATTGCAGGCACTCAACCTGTCGAAACCACGCTGGGCTGTGTTGAGCTCTGAACTGGAAAATGCTGGCTGCCTCCCTGCAGTTTTGGACTGTCTGAAGCAGTGCTTCTCAAACATTTTCATGTCACCGAGCCCTGGATAGACAAACATGAGCTGATGGTCTATACAGCCAGTGAGATTTCCCATTGGTTGTATAAACCTCTGCGGCCTGTGCGCTCTCATCTTAACCCCCCAACCCCTACCTCCCTCTGCTAATATTAGCATTCTCAAAACTCATGAGATCACTCCTGACAATTTAAGATGCATTAAATTAATTTAACCAGATACCTAAAAATACCTACAACTGACTCTTTAATGTGTAATGGCTCTAATAATTGATTAAAGTGCATGAGTGCATTATTGACTGTATTAAGTCAGCCAGGGAGTTTATGACGTTAACGTCACATCACCTGTGGAAGCCAACTCCCTTTTTTTAAAGCCTCAAGTTCAGGATTTTGGCTGCAGCTATTATTTATTTTGATGGAGCCAGAAAATGGGTTAGAGACTAGTTCAAAGGTCACAAACTAAGGACAAACATTGCCATCATGGTTCCCAAAAATTTTATTTTATTTGTAGAGTTTTATAATTAAACTTATTACGAGAACTTTTAGAAAACATCAGCTTCTGCTCATATTTTCCTTTTCCACAGAGTGAGCAACTTATGAATGAAGCAAACCAAATCATAAGAAATAGCCTCTCTTCTTGTCACTGTAACATGCTGTCTTCTGTGCAGGGGAAAGACAACAGCAGTCCAGAATTCTTTGTACAAGCTGCTTCACCTGAATGACAAACAATGACTCAGCTAACACACCAGGTACAGTTTGTGCAGAGATCTGCTAATAAGTGCTAGCATGTGAAAAAAAAATCTATATCTCATAAAAACCAAAAAATCTGGAGATGAGAACTATTTTATGGGCTGTTTGTAAATGAATTGCCCAGCAAGCAAAATTTTACTCTGCTATTTTCATGATGAGAAGAAGAGGCACCAAAACACAACTAAGACGTCAAGCTAGCTAGTGTTGAAAATTGAAGCCAATGGGGGAGTTCAAAAACACTGCGGTTCCTCAGATGTCCACTTGGGACAGACCCCAAAAGCTCAGGAGACCCCATTTACACCAAGGTTAAAACGCACATTTTTGCAGCCTGGTATAAAAAATAAAAAAAGCTACAACTCTAAAGCTAATTTCTTGATTCTCACACTCTGTACTGGTTAAAAATGATTCAACAATTCATCCATTTTGATAGTATTAAGGTTTAACGTTATACATACTGTATATCTGCATAAATAGAGGCATGGTGAGTTGATGGACAACTATGTGCTGTAGTTGTTTGCCTCTTTGCCTGTATTTAGATTGATTGAAAGTTGTGTCAGCATTTTCCAGTATCATGACTGCCATTGTTTAGCTTCATATCCCTGCTTCAAAAACCATAAAGTGACGTCACTGAGACTACCTACATTTTATACAGTCAGTCCCCGTCACTCATGGAAACCATGCCCGTTGGCATAACTTTTGGTCCTAATATTATTTAAACAGAAGTTGTAAAAATATTTCAACCCTCGTACATGAATCATGAACAAAGAAATTAGCAATTGGGGCCAAACCCATTTTTTGGGGGCCAAGCTGTAACATTTTTAATTCAGCTGTAAAGTTTTAATATAGGGTCAAATGGGGGTTTGACTCAGTTTTTGAGCCAGCCTCAAGTGGCAACTCTAGGAACTGCACTTTTGGCAATTCTGTTCTTTATTCTGTCAACTTTGAAGTTATCTGCTTGGTTTAGATTCATCAAAAGACTTTATCAAAGAGCATAATCAACAGGTGCTCAAGATAAAACACTTTAATGATTAATGGTCTCCTGTCACTAAAGAATATACTCAAAATTCAATAAACTGCGAGAGACATTAGTCATTAACAGAGACTCATACATAAAAGTACAATGTATTTTGATTGGCGACATCCATCAGATGAATCATGAATGACACAGTAATGACTAGTATTCTTTGGCTTTGTTTGCAGACCAATAAACTGGGCTTGGTTTGTTTCTTTGAACCTACATTTAGACTGACAAACACAGGCATTTGCCAAAAAACAAACCCATTCATATTTTATAATAGGCCTCCCATGTGAACACTGAGGGTAAGTCATACATCAAAATTTAAAACAGATCTATTTTTCATGCGCATTACCTGGACCGGGGCCTATTCACAAATGCACACAAAGCACACAACACATTCAGCTGCAGCTCGGCTGCTTCTGCTTACGCGCTGTTTCATGACACCCTGTTTGCAGCTGAGTACTGAGCAGCTTATTAATCAGCGCTGAGAGGTCTCCCATCCATCCAGGCATATGGCTGCTTGCCTGTGGAACATTTTAAAGGCAAGCAGGTCTATACAACAACCATTAAAAGCACAGAGAGCCATATCCCTGTAAATTATTTAGCAGGGAGAGGGTAGTAAATCAGTGTGAGTGTCATATACAGAACATGGCACACGCCGGAGTGAAAAATGCATACAGAGCGACCATTCACACTTGGCGCTGAGCGTGGCATTTAAAACCCCGTGCCGTCCGCCATCTCTCTGCAGCCCTGTCAACTTCAGTCACAACTAATTCATTGAAGTTGATTATGAGTGATCTGTTTGGGGAATTTGTACAATTACGCTCCTGTTGGTACACTAGGAGAGATGGTTGGGGCTATGTTTCAAATCAATGTGTTTCTGTATTGTTTCAAAGAATAATGCAGGCAGAAAAGCTCTCCGGTGCATCGTACATGGAGAATGATGTTTACTCTGGAACATGTGATGAGCAAGACCCTGGCTTGAAGCATTCCTTGTGGTGTTATTAGTAACGTGAAGAGAGCCCTGCTGAAATTTGTGTTTTTAAAAATGCTAAAGCCTCAACAACCCAAAACAAAACATTTTGTACTCTCACCACAATCAGCCCTCCTTCACACAGCTATTCAAATATTCCATTTGTAATTTTTTGAGGCAAGAGTTATTCCTGAACGTCAGTGCTTGAGATCTAGCTTGTCGACAGGCTTCACCGTGACTGACACACTCATCAAAATGAGAATCCTTCTCGCCTGGGGGAACTGTGATACCTGTCAAATGGTGGATATCTTTTAATGTTCCTGTCTCAAATGCATGTCAGAGCAAATGCCAAGTCCTAACATCAGTTATTACCTGGATGTTCGACGCCTGATTCCTCTTATTTACCTAAGGTTTCAAAAGATCCCTTCACTTGTCTTTCCTGCTTTCTTTGTGGTGGGAATCATCCCGGTGACAGCTTTTCTGTCTTCACATTTCAATAGATTTCATCTGTTTAGTTTATGATTGACTCCTTGGGTGTGTTCATGTGCGTGTGTGTCAATTTGTGCTTCTTCTCCCAAATTTTTAACACCTCAAAGGGTTGATAGGGTGCATTTGCAAGCTTCCGTGTTTAAGAAAATTAACTATTCTATTAGCTCCGGTGTGTTGTGTGACCCCCAATTCACTCACATACTGTGTGTCCACAGAGGGAGCAGATCAGCATATGACTGTCACAACACTTCTGGCTTTCAAAAAGCTCTGTAGCCTCAGGTCGCAGAGAAAAGCCAGTTTCTTGTCACATAAAACCGGTGCACTTAATCCAAACTCTGGGGGATGTCGAGCACTGCACATAAATCTCTGCTGTTTAAATAGTCTACATTATACGAGTGACTTTTAGCTCTGAGCTTGTTACTTTGAATGCTTTCTCTGCAGTCACTTACAACCAAATAAATCAAATATAAATAAATAGAAACAGTAAAAAAACGGCCAGTCTGAAAAGCCACTGCAACAGCTTTGTTGCCATCAAATTCACTGCATAAAGTGGTCCAAGGTTCAGAGCCTCAGACAATGGAGGATAAACTCTGACAGGTAGATGCTGTCTCATGTGGTCTGCAGTTGAGATGATCTGTCTGACTGACTGTCTGGATGTCTGTGAGACAAGGCACAGGAAATAAAGGTAGACAGCACAGGCTTTCTTTGTCTGTCACGTGACATGGTACAAGATGTAGATTGTCATTGTGATGCGTACTCACTGAGGCCAAAAGAAACAGTTAAAACTCATCCCCATTTACTGAGCATCGCAATCATCTGAGTCACTGCTCAAAGCACTCTGGGATACGTAGCGAGTAAGCAGACACCAAATTGGTGGTGCTACTTTTTAACAACTTTTCTCCCTCATTATGTCAAAATCATCCACACAAAGAAAGGAGTGATATACTGATTGGAAAATAACCTTTTTGGGATGCTAATTTGATTGAAAAGACTCCCAAGTTCAAAATTCAAAACAGGAAGTAACCAGCGGAGTTGGGCGTCATGGCTCCAGGTGACGTGATCGTTCTCAGTTACAAGAATTTTTTTTTTTTTTTGCGCTTACCAGCTTATGACATGTTGCCATCTTAAAGCATAGGACTCAACTCATTAATTCACTTATACAGAGCTGCACTAGTAGTTAAAGCTATGGGATAACACATCTTAACAAGAAGATCTAAATAAGTTTGAGATCCCTTTCTGAAACGTATTGTTCTCAGTTTCTTGTTTGTCTCTCTGAATCTTCATCAGCTAATATCTGATGATGATGTAGCCTCTCAGAGTTCTTCAGATAATTGACAATCCTTCTTTTTCCTTGCCATGGTCATTATTAGTTTTACTACTAGCAATTCAAGAAGTGAAAATTAAAGCTCCTCTAAACACCTTTGTGTCACTTTCTGCGCCCCCCCTGTGGACAAAGTGGTACTTCTTATCTCTTCACTGATTTTTTTCCTGTACATGTGAAGTGTCATTGTATGACAATAAATCTCATCCTGCTTCCATTTAAAAGTCAAATCTATCACTCCTTTAGCCTGATTTCAGCTTTGGAAAATGTAAAAGTAAAATGGCTGTTTCAGCAGCATGCAATTAATCATTTGGTCTGACAACTACCCTGCAGCAGCAGTTTCAGGCATTAATTTCAATATCATAGAAATAATCAGTGTTGTCGCTGATGGTTTTGTTGCTCATGTAGGCCATATAAAGGTATAAGTATTAATTTTAGTCTGCTTTATGACCTGTTAGGAAATCCTCACATGAGCTTTAAGTTGAAGTGGAGGACATCTATGTCTGGACTGTCAGCTGCACTGATATCTAGATGGCTGTTTAAAGAGAGCAACAAAAAGCTTAAAGGTTGTCCATTGATAGCAAGTGGAGCAGTGATAGCATCACAGTCATTGTCTCTTTCTCTCTCCACATGGATGTTTTTTTCTGCTTACAATCATAACGTGCATAAACAGGTGTAGATGAAACAAAGCAAACTACATGTGAAAAACTCATAAATATATTGTCCCATCTCCAGATTCTGCATTTATAAGAATGCAAAATCTGTTTAGAGTTTTTTCTTTATATCATAATGTAAAACTATATGCAGTGCTTTTGTTCTTTAATCTCTTTCATTTTTCCTCCCCTCTCAGGCATAATGTCCCTATAACCATATTATTTGAAGGAAATACAAAAGAGCCTTTCTTGATATTCTTAGTCTCTAACACAATAATAAAGCCTCCTATTTTAAATAAACAACTTATTTCTAAAGGAACACAGGGGCACTTGCTTGCACAGCACACAGCTACCTTTAATGTTTTCACTACACCTTCTGCGGGGCAGAAGACACCAACAAAAGGGGAAAAAAACAAATGGATTGTGGGTAATTTGAGGTTCAATTTCTCAGTTAACACTAAAATGCATTAAAGCAATAAAAGTGATGCTAGTCCCCATATTTCCTGCGGCTGTGTTGCTGTATGTCTGGCCCAATTTGTCTCCCAGTCAGGCCCATTAGTCTGCTGCGCTCCCTTCTTAATACACCCGGCTCCCCCAAATGCCTCAGATCAATGTGTGATACATCGCAGCATCATCACTTATTGCATGTGGATGAGTTGAGAAATGTCCCCCTCTTCTCTTATTTCCTTGGAGAAGTCTCTATTGAAAGTCATATGGGCACAGGCAGGGAGAAGGAAGTAGTTTGGTTTGGGCTTGGCGGTGTCGAGGGGAGGGAATTGTTTGGTCCACTGACATGAATGAATTGCTGGAGTAATGTGGAGGCTGGTAATAGCTGAATAGTTTATATCAACGTGATAAATATAGCTCTCATAAATCACATAAGTGTTATATATTGCTGTTTTTCACACTTGGCTCTGACCGGGAAACTCTGGAGAATATCACAGAGGAGCGTACCCTTTCTGCACTTTCTGTATACAGAAAGTTCTGGGACTGCAGAGGTTCCTTAAATTGGATAATATTCCTATGGAGTACCACCAATATACAGGGGACTATTAAGTCCCCCATATGGTTCTTTATGTATCAGTCTAATTCTGTTCCTCCAAAAACAGCTGCTGAAGTGGAGCAGGGAGGCAAAAAAAACAACAACTGTGCTTTACTGAACTGTTTTCAATTACATTAGAGAATACAAAACCACCAGTATGGAATTCACTTGATAAGAAAGAGCTTAAATGTTAATATAAAATCACGTTATTGCTACTGGCTAAATGTACTGTGAACTTTCATATTGTGTTGATTCTGGCGACCTCTTTGGACAACACTAGTATTGTTTTTCCAGGATGAAGACTACATTTCCCATGAGCACCATCACCCACTGTCATAAAGATGTGGCTATTGATTATCCTGCTCTAGAATCAACCTTAAGTACATAACATCACATGAAAAGAAAATTGTCTTAAGAAAAACAAAACTCCTCCTGCTAGCTTACTGACGTCTCACTGCCAAACTGTACCAGCAGAGTTATCAACATTGCCACTACCCATCAGTGAGTCTGCACCTGTTGATAATCAGTTAGCTTGCTAATTAGCCAGTGAACTATGACATTTCCTGAATGAATGACATTCTATATTCTAGTTGTAGCTCACTGAAGTAATTTATTCATTTACATTAGAAGCTAAAAGTGCTCGTTAAACCTAGCTGACTTGCTGCGCACTAATTCATGTCTCTGGTAGTGTGTATGGTAAAGGTTCATCTAGCTAACATGCCAGGTACAGTGAGTGCCGACCATAGACTGTACAAAATATGGACGTAGTATCTGTGACGTCACCCATCTGTTCCTGAGAGCTGATTTGAAGCCAATTGATGGTGGCGGCCATATTGGAAATGTGGAACTCAACCAGGCATAGTGTGACGTAAAGAGGCAGAGTTTGAGCCTCCTAGCCAACAGCTATGTTTTCCCGACTGGGAGTCAAGTCAGTCACGCCCTTATTTGGGCAAAAACTCATAATGTTAATATCTTCTGAACCGCCGTGTTAGAAAAAAGTTCACCCTGAACAGTGTGTGCCATTAGAGAAATTAACTACGTAGAGCCAAGACGTGTTTTGAACCAGGCTGTAAACATGTTTATTATTGCTGCAAAGATCGTCTTTTTTTAATTGGTGTCTATGTGGTTTCCGGTGTTTCTGCGGCCAGCCTCAAGCAGATTTTCGATGTATTGCAGTTTATAACACTCCTGTATGGGCTTCATAGTTTGAGACCGGAGGTTGCCGCTTTTAGCCTTCATGAGATCTGGTAATCAGCACTAACGAAAATGAGATTACACAAGATTTTTACTCACCAGAAAGCTGGTGCGAAGAGAGTTCAGTAGCTAAAATAGCTGAAGTAACACCCAGCAGATAACTAAACCAACTAAACCCACCAACCAAACATATAAGACTTCACATTATTTAAACAAGTTAGCATAAAAGTCAAAATAGCTTCTGACACTAAAACTATTTCAATACAGGGTTTTTGTTTAATGTATAATTGGGATTGACTAGGTCTACCTCAAGTGGTTACAGGGAGGTTAGCAGGTTTTTACACTTCTATGTCGTCAAGTTAAAACAAAACATCCACAGTTGACCAAAATGTGGGTACAAGCTTGAAACACATTATCAATAAAAAGGCAAATATGAGTTGGTTCTAATGTTGGATTTCTTAGGCTTGAAGATAACTTCTTGGTTAAATGTAGTCATTTTGTATAAATTTAGATGTAACGTTGCTCTCAGCCACAATTTCAGAGTGGTGATTGTTTTTGGTTTTTTTTACTAGAGTGTGTATGCTTTAGCTCACTTACACCTCCAGATGACAGATTAGTTTAGTGTTAAAGAAGAATTAGAGTTTATATTTGCAATTTGAAATGTAAACACTCAAAAAGCACGGAAAGGAGGGGGAAGTTAGCCACCCTGCGCTACTTCTGCAAAGTAACTTTTGGTTGCCTCGAACTTGACTCAATCTACACCCACTTCAGTTTATGATTTTCTTTGAAAACCCCTTTGAGAGTGTGTCTGAGCCTGCTGCATCCAGCTATTAGTTTTTCATGCGTAGGTGGATCAAGCAGCGATGGCTTTCACGACTTGCTACTACAGAAAAAGTCATAAAAGCCAGAAAGTCAATGCCGACACATGTTGAGCTATCGGCACTCTTTCTCAGTGTTGGTGTTGCGAACTTTAATAATGTTCTTTTAAAAGAGGGAGCCAGAAGTTAATAGTACATCTCCAAAATTAACACAGCAGTTATAATGTTATATATCTGCTTTTGTTTCAATGGGAACTCCACATAATAACTTAACTTCAGCTTTCATGGAGACTGGTTTAGTTCTCAGGCTCACTAATATTGCTCTAATCAAGTCCAGATTTTTGCAAGCATGCATGTGGCCAGTTTTTTTGTGTTTTCGGTCTCTTTAATCATGAATAATGACGTAATGTCAGCTCCCCTCTAATTATTTCAACATACTTTATTCTAACTGTTACATAAAACAGCTCTCCATATAAGAATCCTTTGTCAGAGACTTTACACACACTTCATTAACATCTTATTTATAACCATTTAACACTATTCATGCAATAATAACTATCTAGAATAGATATGCTGTATCTTTCATTGTTTTTCCAATGTAATTTGCATTGTTTCTTTTTTTAATGTATTTTTATGACAGTACTTTATAAATAATTATAAAAACAATTGTAGATAGTTATCAGGAAATATAAATGATTTATCATTGTACATTCATGGCCATTATCAATGAATTATATTAATTATATACACAATTTTATAATTAATTATGTATTACATTTTATATATATTATTATTATTATATTATTATTATTATATTGTTATAATAAATATTTTACAGTCAAACAGGGACACAGTATGTTCTTTGTATGTTCTTTATTGGTGGCTACAAAAAAAGATTAAATATTGTGATGATTTCATTCTTGCACAATTTGTGTGTATTTACTTCTAGTTTTTGCAATCAATTGGTTGTTACAATGTTAAAATTTTACAATGTCATTTAGCAGACGCTTTTAGCCAAAGTGACGTACATACATTCATTGTTAGAAATTACAGTCAATTATTCATCTTCAATTTCAGCTTAACATGTATTTACAGCTTTTAATAAGAAGAACTTAAAGGGCCGGTAGCAACATAACACCTTGAACAACAACCCCATATTTACAACCCAGGTGCCTTTTATTGTTGTACATAATATGTGGGCATGTCAGTGTGCATAATAAAGTAATCCCAAACACAGGCCTCACCTGAGGTAATCAATCATACAGTTAATAAGATTTCGACTTGTGGACATTCCCTGGAATACGTATGAAACTCTGAAGCTTTGTACAGTCATTATATCTTCATCAAATATAATACAGGACCTGGGTTTATGTAGTTAGTAAGCATGTGAGTCATGGTAATTGGGAGCCCACACCCATGAAAATGACATCATGTACTCATACTGTCATGTAGGGCCGCTGACACACCATCAGGATTTACTCACAGATGAGAGGGAACAGCCGAAGACAGCAATTATGTGGTAGACTGAAACCTCAACCTGTCAGAAAACACTTGGAAAGCAAATGCCTTTATCTCAAATTAAGCCGTGTGACTCTGTCTTTGATAGTCCGCTGGGTGAGATGCCTTGTGTTTTATTCACACAGCTTCAAACAATTAGAATAACCTTGTGATTGTGTGTTGTAACGCCCTCAGGATGCAGAGTTTAGGCATTTCAAATGAAGGGTAAAAAAAAAAGAAGCCCTTTGGAGCAGAGCCTCTGCCTGACATTTTCTTTGCTTTTAACATTCATCAGTGACAGACAACAACCTCATCAGCTCACATACTACTTCAACATACTCCATTAAGGGCGCATTTCCATAAAATATTCTTTGTCAGAATCCGAAAATGGGCAAATTATCTGAACACTAAAACACCCCGGCGAACCGTACATCCCAAAGCAGACAGAAATGACCTCATTTAGGCTGTCTAAGCACAAGAAAGTGTCTCGGCAGTTACAGATCTGAGTGGCATGGATAGATCAACACAGCCACTTCTCTCACATCACCTGGATGAGCACTTTCACATTTGTAAATCAATGAGGAGGGTAACCACATGTAAAAGAGCTGGGAGGGATTCCTGTCTGCCTTGGCACACATTTTGAGAACCAAATTACCTCTAGTACATCTCTCAGTTGGAGTCTACATTCCAGGATCAATCTGTCAGGAAAGGGTGCTTTAGCGTTGATGGATGTGACACGTGACTAACAACAATGCTGATATTTTTTTTTAATCCCTCAGATAATAGGTAGATTTAGTGTGGATTGTTCCTGATGTAGTGGGTCTGGTTACAACCGCAGAGCCTCTGCTTTGTTTCCTGCTGCTCACTTTATGACTTCATTAATGCAATCACAAAGCAGTGGACACCTCAACAGCCTGTAAAACCATAAATCACACTCTTAGATAATGATAGTGGGTGTTCCAGCTGGCTAAGATTACTGCTTTTACTACTATTGAAGTGAAAGGGCGTAGAGGAGTTACAGGTATATATGCACTGTACATTAAGTGGATGCAAATAAAGCCTGAGATGGCAACAAAGACCGTTCTCAGTGGTGCGTAATCAGAAAGCATTTGAAATTTAAGTGTGGAACTGCAAGTCAGAAGTAACAAGCACCCATAAAGTAAACAGCACAAACAAAGCCATTATTGATAGGTCTCTTTTCCATCACTGAGAGCTTTTATTTTGTAATTGCATCCTGATACCTCAACCACACATACATAAAAGATAATAATTGCTCTTTGACTTAGGTCTGGCGTAGGGTTGAACATTACAGCAGCTTCCCCCGTATTGACACAGCTGTTAGACAAACTATAGACTTGCCACTGCAGACGACGACATGTCTTTATATCGCGCCACACACCCACTAATGACAGCTTTAGTGGTGGTAATTCAGAAGGGTTGAATATGGGGTGAGGTGTGTGAGTCACGTCCTGGGCTCACCCCCCACTCACTCCCTTTTGCCAGATGTCCTGCCAGGTTTCCTGCAGCGTGTGTGTCTCTCTTTCACTCTCTCTGAGGATGCAGGTATGTCCAAAGAATCAAAATGGCTGCTGTAGGTCTTGAATAAGTACTGTTTTTTATTTCCTAAAGCACTGATCTTTCATCACTTACACATTTTCCAAATATTGAGGGTTTTGTATTTTAGTAGCTGCAGGTATTGCTGCTCACAAGGTAGAAGTAAAAGTTCTTGATTTTAGGCCTTTTACCCACCAAAAAGAAACTGCATAAAACTTGTGTGATAATTAAAAATAACACATTTAGGAATTAAACTGCCTGAAAAGGTGTTATGCCGACTCTTTGAATGTTAAATTATGTGAGGTAACTCTTTAACTACTCAGTTTTGGTGCACTTGTGAGACCGTACATCTATTAGCCAAACCAGGCAGGAGCATAACTTTGGAGCAGGGATGTAAATTAACGTCTTTATGGAAATTGCTCATCTTGAAAATTTGCAATGTAGTGTCATCTCCAGTAAGTCTGTTGCAAACATTATCCTTAAATTGTCTTAATAGTTATTACTCCGTACACAGACTTATTTTTCTAAGAGGTAAAGTGTTTTCCTCCTGCTCTCTGATTTAGTGTTTTTGATTTCAGACTCTGACTGACTTTCATGTATTAAAAAAACTTAAAAGAAAAACTGAAATACCCCGGATATAAAAGTATGGACGTTTACAGAGCCAGATTAGAAGCAATATCTCCTTTAAGCATAATCTATTTCACCCTTGTACCCCATCCAGGCCCTAAACCTGATTTTATTGTAGTAAATAGGATCCCTGTTAACTCCTTTAAATTCAAATAATCAGATTTGGGAATAGAAGTTTTAAAAACTCCATAGTTAAACTTTTTGAGCATTAAATCTACATTATCAAATACCTAAATTAACCACAATGCCGTGGTTTGATGTAGACTTCTGCCCCTCACACACCTCAGCACTCCCAGGCCTTGATGGACAAAGTGAATATGCACTTTAATTCTCTCACACACTCTAATCCCCCATGTTCCCTCTCCTCCTGTGTCAAATCTCCACAGTGAGAGGGAGAGAAGAAGGGAGGGAGGAAGAGAGAGAGAAGGGAGGGCAGGGTAGGTGGGAGGGTTGGTAATTCATGCACACATGTGCCTGCCTGTTCCTCCGGTGACAGGACCAGGGGGAGGGGCACATGATAAATTGCCTTCCACCGGGACCCTCCGAGCACAGCCACCATGATGTGGGGAGAAATGGAAATTGCTCCCTTTCACCGTCATTACATCAGTTTAGGACGCGTGTGGGCCTCATACACACCATGAGAGGAGTTTGTTTCATCTGAATAACCGCTGTGAGAGAGACAAGGGACGGTGTATGTAAATAAATAGCGAGGACTGAAGCTGCAGCTGGGTCAATAGTGTCCTAAAGATCTGGAAGACAAAGTTAGTGTTGGGTAGAGTCGACGTTTGCAAAGACGATGATGCACAATATGTGTGTCTATATTTTTGCGTAGTTGATTAAAACACATTTAGGTACTCTATTAGGAAAATGTATTATCGCAGTTTGAAGTCATTTATTTACAAGGGTGCCGATACTGATTTGTAAGTTTTGCACTTTGGTACAATATATGAAAGATCAAATAAGCCTCTGACTTTGCTCATGAATTCCAAACAAAAAAATATAGGCTACGGCTGAAATGTTCATTAGTGCCAGGTGCACAAAAAACAACAAAGACGAAAAACTAAGTATTAAAAATGTTAAATGTTTTGTGACTACTTTAAAAAATACTGTTAAATATGATTTATATAAGCTAAACGCTTCGTGTTTGCAATTCAAACCACGATATTATACGAAAACCTTGCAACTTTGACCTCTTTGAATAAAAAGTCCCTGCTGTGCATTAGATTTACATGTGGATGAGATTATTACATTCAAATTAATAAAAAAGCACCCTGGTGATGATCATTTAATAAATTAACACATACACAAGTTTACTTTATCAATGAGTGAATGGCCTTCAGGTCGACACATCAGTGTGTCACAAAAAGTCGACGCTTTCTAATTTTTTCAGTGCGTCAAACTTGAAAACCAGCAGTTATTTTAACTCAACCCTCTTTGTCTTAATGTTGTAAAATTGGTTTGTTTTTTTTTAACCCGTATTTTAAGTTAGAAATTAAAAAATGCAAAAGTGTGCTCATTTTTTTTTAAATCATCTGCAAACTCAGTTGTCCTTCTCCAACTTTTTTAAGGCGCATTCCACAAATTTGACTTTTACGCAGACATTTAGGCAAAAACTAAAAACAGGAGATCCATCGTCGAGAACTGCTTTGACAAATATCACCCATCGGTAAAATACACTCTCATAAAAATGCACTCCAAAGCTCGTTTAACTCTGAGAAAACACACACTCTCTCTCTCTCACACACACACACGCACACACACACACACACCCCCTCTTCCCACTCTTATTCAGCGTGTACCTCTCCAACACGTGTGCACTGATACAAATAAACGTTTAAGTCTTCTCAGCTCTTCGGCACATAATCTAATATTACTGGACGAAGTGAAAGATGCACATTATATTAATACACAGTCATAATGACTTATGCTGAAACAGCTTAATCGTTCTGAGAAGTGTGAAAATCTACAGGCCTGTTGCGAAACAGCTCACATGACGTTTTGTTAAATTAATTAAACACACTATTAAAAAATAAAGGTCAGTGGCGTGTTATTTTTAAGGGTCTTCCAAATTAAACAAAGTTCATACTGCAGAAAAGAGGCACACGGAGATATGGAACAGAATTGTTTCTTATTTTTTCCAGAATACATACAAAAAAATACCAATTCTCTTTCCAAGGTGTACACCTGAAAAATAACGGCAATTTAAAATGTGGACAATTTCTGAAATTTAAGAAACAAACATGCATGTAAATTATTTTCTTCTCCATGAGACATTAAATAAGAACAAATACAATCATAGCAATTTGAAATTAACATCGAAATGAGGACCCCTACTTTTTATTAGTACTCTAACATGTGTGTGTGTTTTCACTTTACCTATAGAGTTCAATTTCAACATAATGCACTTTTTGATTTGCTCAAATATTTTCCATTTGCAGCTTTATTATCGCCTGCTTTGAAGCAGACATAAATAAATACAGAAGTCCACGGAGCCCGTCCATACGTTTAGCGCTGTTAATATAAAAGTCTTTATATTTGCATTCTTAGATCTATAAACTTTTCAGTCTTTTTTCCTCACTGGTATCCAAGCGCTGACGCTGTGGTGAGTCTCTGGCCGTACAGTGCGTAAGGGGAGTAATACGGGCCGGTGGCGGCAGGGACCGGGACAGGGCCCCCGGGGGTCGGCAGGGGGCTTTTTGAGTACGGATGGTAGCGGCTGCTGAGTCCTAACGCGTGATGCGGGCTCCTGAGAGCCAAAGTTCCGGGGCTCCCGGGGGCTCCTGACGGTGGCATGTGCATATGACAGGCCATGGCTGCTGCAGCAGCGCTGGCCAGTGAAGAAGACCCAGGATAACCAGATATCAACTTCTCCGCCCCGGTAAAAGCAGTGTGTGTCCTCAGGTGATTCAGGAGCTCTTCTGAGGAGGAGAAACGCTTGTCACACGGTCCATTTGCTGACACCCAGTTACATACATGAGGGAGAGGGTCGTTTGGGAGCATGAAACCGTAAGGGTACAGAGGGTGTCCGCTAAATGATGGCGCCGAGGAGTGGACGCTGTGCATGGGGTGTGTGGGGTACATTAGTGGGTAGCCGGATTTGAGGGCGTTAGCGGCAGCTGCTGCTGCTGCTGACTCGTGCGTGCAGGAAGCGCTGGCTGCCCCTGCTAAGTGACTGGCACAATGGTAACTGAGGCAGTAAGGGTCTCTGCACAGGCTGGCTGACATGATGGACGGTGGAGAAGCCCCTGCCAGAGGGCTGGATCCAGCCTTACTGCAGCCCAGAGAGTTAGCCAGCTGTGCATTAACCAAGCTCCCTCCGTGGGGCAGGAAGTGTTGGGGGTAACCTGCATAGGCCCCAGCCAAGCTACCTGGGTACGTCATACCAGCAGGAGGCAAAGGGAAAACTGTCTGTCCAGGTTTGTAAGGAGAAACCGGCGCCACAAGTCCTGACCCAAGCACGGATGCGGAGGAAACAGAAGTTACAGATGGGGAGTTCGAGGGGCTGGTTTTAGTGCCAGGCGTCGTCTCCTGGTGCTGGTTCACCTCCACGTTAATTCCACCACAACTCACGCTTATCCTGCTGTGGCTCGTGGTGCCAGAGCCGTCCGTATTGCCATTTTTGTTACAGTCAGACTCTTTCTTGTCATCCCTGTCCCCACACTTTCCCTCTGATGGCATGGGGGACGCTGAAGTGCTGGAGTGGGGGCTGCCTGTCCGCGGCGTGAACGGCTGGCAGGTGGCGCTCGGCACTCGGAAACCAGACTTCTCGCTTGAGCCGCCCGTAGACGAGTCCTTCTTATCTGAAGGTTTTGAGTAAGGTTTGAAGCTAGATTTGTCATCCACACCAATATCGCTCAGTTTCAAAGGACCGGATTTAGATTCCTTCTCATTAGATCCATTTGTCACGGAGGATAATTTGGAGGAGGGTGGTGGGTCCGGTTTGCCGATCTGGGAGCAGGTCTGCGCCAGCAGAGCCAGCGGACTTTTCTTGGCATCTAACTGCAAAAAGACGAAAGATATGTTGATAAATGATATTACAACGTAAAACGACTGCCTAATTTCACAATTTCAAAGATAAATCATGACGATAAGCCTTTTAAGGAGGATATTTACTGACATCTCCGAACGGAAATGCATATGCAGGAATTACGCACGGCTTTCACGTTAACAAAACTAAAATGATATTTTTTTCTATGAAAACATTCTGATGCTTTGCACTTCAAATAACTCATTTAAACCACAAAGACACATTTAGACAGAATAGGCTGATTCCCTTATCCCGGAATAGGCTCCGAAACGCAGTGACACGAAGCACCACCACTAAGTTAAATAACCTAACGAACATTTTCTATAACACGGACATCAAAAATCTTCATCTTACCTCTATGGGACTAATCGGTGTAGAAGGCAATGGTTGCAGATACTCCGGGTGCAAAATGTGTCCCGACCGTGCGGTAAGCATTTTCAAAACCTTGATAGGGAGTCGGTTTGCTTGCCGTAGTGGATCAGACGGATGTGCGGAGTGGAGAAAAGGCTTGTTGATGCTCGCTGAGCTGCTATTCCGAGAACTGCTTCTTTCCCAGGCTGCACAAATATCACTATTTTTCAGGACAGACGCCGAGGGCGATGTGATCATGTCCCAATAGTCAGAAAAAGAAACGGCGATGCTTTCACAAGATTCATTAAGAAAATCAAAACAGCGTCGAAGCTCTCTCTCGGGGAAAAAAAGGATCGTAAAAAGGTTAAATAATCTGTAATCCTGGTGGTTGAGGAAGCGAGGCGCGGCAGCTGGAAGGAGACTGTGCGAGGTTATCGCAGATCCGTGGCTGCGTCCTGCACCATGAGCGCTGCGCCTTGTGTGCGTCTGTTTGCAGGTCCTCGCTCTGTACTCCCGAAGTACGAACTGGTAGAAATTTTCACTTCAAAAGCAGCTGAATTAGTCCGAGATTAAAGCCTTTGCCGCCTTCCAATCAAATGGGACCCTGAGGTGATTGGAGGGTCAAGGGGATGTGACGTTCTCCTCTTTGTAAGCGCCTCTATTTCGACAGCTCGGGGGAGGAGATACGCTGCAATATCTTGGTTGCTGTGAACGCTTACACTCTGTTAGAAGTGAGGCTACGGGTTCTTTTCACAACAGGAGAAAGAAAATCTAAGTTGTGGAGCAGTTCTGCAATTCCCATAGTTTAAAGCATGAGGAAAACTCCCTTAAATATTTGAATATCTAAGATAAGTAGGCTATAAAACAGTTGTTACGTTCTTTTGTAGGACATCAAACCAAACTGCATATAGATGTATTTTGTCTACTGAAAAGCTATGTTTCTTTCATTAAAACAACTTAAAATATGATCTGTCTGGTTAAAAATAAGGTTTTTGGTTTGCAATATCATGATCTATAACAGAGTTCTGTGAAAATTAAAACATATCACGGACCGCTTTGCAGCAGGATCGCGCGTAATGATGCCCAATAGCCACATAATGATTATCCATAAAGTTTAAAGTATAAAACGTTCAAGTCAGAACATTCCTTCTATCTATTCGAGTGTTTAATGTGTTGTCGTCCAACAGTTTGTAGTCGAGATATACCCATACAGTGTTTATATTACGCACGTCCACCACTGGGACTTATTCTCCCACTGGCAAACATAAAACCAACCACTTCAGCTTGAATTCCCTAAACAGACAAGCGTTGACAGGAATAGACCAATGTAGTGATGGAGGGATGTGAATGTCACATGTTTTCAGTATAATATACACCGCCCTTCTATTTCTATCTCCACCCCTCCGTCAAGTGTCAATTCTGCTCCACCGCAATCAATCAGTTATTTGTCAGACGCTGTCAATCCGCCGCTTGATTTATGTCAGCTATTGTGGCTGATTACATGCCAGTGTGACTGCGAGAGGAGAACAAATGGGGGAGAGAGACATTCTGCAAGAGACACCAAGTTTTTAGGAGAGAATAAATCGCCTTTCGAGCTTAAGGTTCCGTTTTTAAGAAGCATCGAAAACAGCCGATATTCCTCAGTTTCAGTCCAGGCAGTGTGAGGGAAAAACTCTGTGGAGCAAAGCTTTAATTCCGTTCTTCCGGTTCTTTAACAAAGTCTGTTAAAAACTTCTTAAGTTATTTTTCAGACACCTCCAAGGTGGCATACATGATGAAACTTTAATAACTTGCAGACAGTCCGGCTCACATGTTCTGTGAAGTGGCTGTTAAGGTGCTGAAGTGCTTTTTCCGTAATCGGCCGATTATGTAGTTAACAGGAAGCCTTGGGAAAAACACGGCTGCCTTGGAAAAGAGCGTGACGGGGACACTTGAAACATCTAAAATACAAAATAAAATTAAAAAAAAACACGTGGTTTTAAAAACAGGATATTTTTTAAATAATTAATTTTTTTTTTATTTACAATATAATAAGTGGCTTTAAACAATCTGTAGTGGTAAATACTTACTCTCAAAAATGATAATGTGTGACAAGCCGATGAAAAAAGTGAACCCTGTCCATTTTGGCTAAACGAGTCTGCTATTGTGTTGTTAAAACCTGTCATCTGCCTCGGGCACACTGTCATCTGCAACAAGAATAACAAAGCCGGGGAACAAAAAAGAACTCCAGACATTTTATATTGATGTCAGCTCGATTTTATTTACATACAATGAAAATGATTTATTTTCTTGAAGAGGCAGAAAAGCGGACAGGCAGAGAGAAAAGAAGAGAAATGGTCTGTCAGGCCGCTGAGAAAAGAAGTTTAAAATGCCTTGAACTATTCACCGCTGAGATGGCTAATCAGTATTGAGGCTCGAGGGCAATCGGGCAGCTTTTCAATGCGGTTTTCCTTTCATCTCAATCGGGATGGAGGCGCTCAATTAAAAGCCTATCAGTTTGTTAGTAAATCAACGCCTATCAAAGTTGTCACATCAAACAAAACGATTATTATTGCAACCCGCCTCTGCCATTAATCTCTTTCTGTGGTAATCTGCTTGACAGGTCAACTTGGAGAGCAAGAAAACCTGGAGTGGACAGTCAGGGGGCAAGATAGATTTGTCTGTCTTTTTTTTATTTTTTGAGAAAAAAAAATCTCCAAAACCTTATGTTAATGAAATGCAAGAGACATTTCACCTCCACATCTGACACTGAGGAAATTTAAAATGACAAACAAAGTCAGTAACAATAAAATAAAAAATGACATTATATGTACACAATAAAAGTGCAACAATTTAAAAACAATGCTGTAACTCAAGAAGGAAAAACTGTTTAGAAAGACTGGCTTCAGTTCACAGGCCTGCCTGACTGGCTGCTCTGTAAACTTTGTATAAATAAATGAAAACAGGCCATAATTGTCTTCTCTGTGAATACATATGTCATAATTTGGGGATCATGTGTAATATAAATAAACCACAGATTTAATGTAGACCAACAGTTGTTTTTTTTTCAGTTTATTGTGAGTTTGTAGAGAAAAAGTCAAAATGAACGCAGCTCTGCTGCCTCAAATGTTTTCTGAGTTTCTTTCTGGCAGGAAAAAAAAAGGGGGGGGGGGGGAACGTTTCACAATATGCAAAGATGTGTGATTGATAACAGGCTTGCTGTTTTCTGCAAGGGCTGTCAGTCCGTGACACAATATGTGAGTTATTAGGGCAAAGAAGGGCAACCATAAATTTTCACTGTCAGGCGAAAACCCTCTTTATTGTCCGTATGACGAATAGGCTCCTGCACCAGACACCAAAATGCTCGGCATTCCCCTTAAATGGGAACACGTTTTTGCGGCCATAATTCACGATATTTAAATAGAAAGTTTTAATATCCCCATATATTTCATAACATTGACGTGTTCATGAATTATTATCCGCATGTAAATACAACTATGTACATTTCTCGAGGAAATATGTTGGACTTCTAGGATTATACTGTGAACCATGTTATGGGACAAATACTGTCTGCTTTCTGTGAAGATAAGGGTCTTTAAAGTTTTTTTTTATTAGTTATTATTATTATTTATACAGTCACATAAAGATAAAATCAAATTAATCAACTTTAACCACTGAACACATCTAGACATATTTAATTACAATAAAAAGTAGGTGCTTTTTCCTCATCGTAGACTTTCTGGAGCTCTTTACAAACTTACAAGTTATTAATTTAGATATATTCTGTGTCCGTTTTCGCTCTTTTTTATTACTTTCAGGCGATATTCTGACCATAATCTGTAACAACACGCCTTGCTTTTTAATCTCTATTACCACTAACAGATTAAAGAAAAATACAGACTTTAAAAGAGCGTATTAAAACTGTTAAACCGCATGCATGAGGAAGGCTACAACAATATTTCTAGAACTCCAAGAAGGAAGGAGAGGTTTACAGGAAAGTCCGTGACACCACATTACCTGGAATCATTGCTACTAAGCTCCGGTGTGAAACGTCAGAGAAGTAACCGGATTAAAAAAAATAACACTTTAATAACATTAAAATGTAATCCTTCTGGCTTAAATCATTTTTTTTTTGTATTGCATTGAATTCTGAAAGGTCTGTGACGCACCGCAAGAAGCTCAGTTCAGACTGAAGCCATGAAGACGCTCGCGCGCGCTCTCTCTCTCACTCTCTCTCCAGTGAGCTTTTCCGCGTGTGGGAGGTCCCATGTGACGTCACCCTCCATACAGTGGAGAAGCAGAGGGGAAAATATGGTGTTTCCAAACTTTCTGACCCTCTTTACAAGTGTCAAATAATGCAGTTTAGCTCCAACGCTATGACAAAGCACAACAACAGAGGCATGAATATGTATGAAGATAAGCTACTCTATGATTTGGCTGAAATGCCTGCTGTGGGAGAATATAGAAATCTTTAAAAAGAAAAAGTGATGATGTATTTATTTAAATATGCTTTAATGATGTAAAAATATCGTGTCAGCATTGCAGTGGTTTGTCTCAAAATTCCTACCTTTCATATCATAATTAGATACCTACCAAAGGACTATAGTATCCTGATATTGTTGGTGGGGTTAGCAGATATTTTGATATCAAAAATGTCAAAATTAGAATAAATACTCACATCACGTCATCACACTGTTATAAAAGTTGACTCAAAACACTTTTGTACAAAGGCTGGTTATAAAGTTGATCAGCTGAATCAGAATCAGGGGCATGTCCGGACTTTGCAGTGTTTGTATGGAATGTACACACACATATGCACAAATGAACAACATTTATGTACTCTTTCTATCTCCTCTAATTAAATCAACTTCAACCACTAACTACTAATATCAGTGTAACCACAGGATGTCTACAAGTTAAATACATACAAGTTGGCACTAAGTATTGATCCCAAGACAATATATTGATTAAAAATGTATTTATTTGTACAGCTAAAAAAAATAGTAGCTCAGTTTCAAAGTTGGTAGCGCTAGCGGTACTCTAATCAGCCTGCTTAAGGGTTGAGTTACCATTAAACATAACATTTTTATTCATGGTAAAGTCTAAGCATTAGCCTGCTTTGCTAGTGTTAATCACCTAACATTTTCATTCACAGTAATGTCTAAATATAAGTGTTTTCCGTTAGCATTCTTAAAAAACAACAGTAGCACCTTTATATGGTCTTCTTCCTCGCAACTTTGAAAAACTTTTTGCATTTCTTCTCACCCAACCTGTCCTGTAACACTACCAAAGCCCATACCAGATTGAGGTTTGTGGTTGCTTCTTGTATGTTTTCTTTAATTTTGTCCCTTTCACTCAGCTTCTATGTGTTTTCCCATCCTTTGCAAATTCTGCTCTGTTTCTGAATGCTTGTTTTATATTCTCTATTGCTGTTGACTGCAACAACCAATCTAAAGTTCTGTACTCCAAATAATTTGAGAGTAAATGAGTGTCTACCGATGCTATCAGATGCTATCAGCTTATGTCAGATTAACAGGAAGAGGTGAAGTCATGAACAGTACGTTAGATGTGCTATAAACTCTTTTCCACAGATTAATTCAATATGTGTGACGTGATCAGGTTCTTGCTAGCACCACTCTTACTATTTAAAATCAAAAAAAGTTTTCAAGGGGTTTTGAACAATCAGAATCAAGTGTTTAACACAGCTGATGATTAGTAAGAAAGCCAGGTAATAACCCTGAGTATTTTTTAAACTTTAAAAAGTAACATAAAAGAGGGGTAACATCAAAATCTTATTAGCTTGAATATTTTAGAACTTAAAGAGAAGATGTTTGTCCACAGTCACTATTTAAAGTGTTCACCAAAAATTTGCTAAAGTTTAAATGGAGCCCAAATAGTTGATTTCAACATAAAAAAAGTCCCACCTCTGATTAGGCAAATAGCCAATCATAGTTTGGGGTTTTGGGGTGGCCACTTAGGGATCTGATCCAAGCGGCAACCTCCGGTCTAAAAATATGAGTCCAATGCGGAAGTGTTAAAAGCTGCAGTTCATCGAGGATCCGCTTGAGGCTGGCTCCGGAAGTACCGGAAGTCACATACACATGAATGGGGAAAAGACGATCTTTGCAGCATTAATAAACATGTTTACAGCCTGGTACAAAAGACGAGTGTAGTCTGAATAGCTAATTTCTCGATGTCCTCTCACTGTGAGGGGGGTGCATTTTTTTCTAATTCGGCAATTTCGAAGATATTGAGATTACCAGTCTTCCAATGAGAGGCACAGCTGCCTGTGGGAACACTGCAGCTGTTGGCTAGGAGGCTCAAAGCCCGCCTCTTTACGTCACACTGGCTCGACAGAAGCAATATGGCTGCCGCAGCCGATTGGTCTCAAAACAGCGTTCAGAAACAGATGGGTGACGTCACGGATACTACGTCCATATTTTTTACAGTCTATGATCTGATCACATTTTAAGGGGGCCATGGCACCTCTGGTCACTCTCTAGACCCGCCCCTGCTTAAAGTGAAATTAAAAAATCATACACCTGAAGAGGTTTTTTCTCCATTCATGTAAAAAAAAAAAACACATTCTTACGCTAGATTTTTGAAGTAATAATTCATTTAGTGATTTTTTTTCAATTGGAAACTAAATTTTACTTCATACAAAAGATTTATAGAAACAACATTGTAACCCATTTGTCATGTGTTGATGTCCAGGCAGCAGACATTTCTCATCCAAAGCCCTCACATATAAAGCCCTGGTCCTTGGATATTCTGCAGGTAGCAGGTTCAAAACATGAACAAAGATAAGTGAGGATCAAATAGATGTGATCACATTTAATTTACAATTAAACCTTTAATCTAACACCCAATCAAGTACTGAAAGGTCATAATCTGTTAAGTCAGATATGAATCAATCAAAACTTTGGCCTCATAAAAACCAAATTAAAAAATATTGATAGAGTTATTAATGCAGTTTACATTTCTGACAAATCTGCACACAAAAGCTGACCAAGATATGTTAGTTAGAGCAAGATTACAAATATTGTAAGCTGCATCGGTAAGTGTATGAATATTTTAATAGGAGCATAGTCTTTACAGCAGGAAAGAAGTCTCCATCACCTTCTGGAGTGTACTGTTACACTGTTTTAAAAGTAGCCAGCAATTCAACAAACAAAACGCAAGTGAGTTCCAGGATACTTTCAGGATTGTATGTATTAGTTACAGCCGGTCCATCACCCTGGTTAGACCTACCTGTTTTCATGCTCCATACTGATGATGACAAAAAACATCTATTTTCCTGTGCAGTCCTCACGCCAAGAGTAAAGCAAATATCAATCCTGCGTATTCCTCTCTCCATGAATTAAGGCAGTGTGTGACCCAGAGTACCAGTGTGTCTTTCAGTTTATTTAAATAGAGTTGAGGGATGATTAACTCTTAAGTAATACACTCCCAATTTAAAGATTAATGAGTGGAAGCATTTGTATTCAGTCATTTATTCTTAGAATAATATGAAAATCACTGTTTACTTCATATTAACGGTGGCACTCTTAAGTGGAACCAACAAGTATTAATTACAGTGTCATGATGACGCCTCAACAGAGCTCCCTGCTCAGAAACAAGAGGTGTGCAAAAAGATCAAATCTAAGAACTTCAGTTCTCAGTAAGGAAGAGGGAAAACATGGTTAATTAACCTAATACTTTGAGACACAGTATCTGAGTCACGTTTAATACCCCACAGAACATGTTGTCAACGGATTTCCTTTTCAGTGAAAAGTAGTTAAAAGAAAAACTGTCAAAGCCAAGCAGTCAATATCCCAGAGATAGATAGGCTTTGTCCAAACCTGAGTGATTAACAAAACTAATTGAAACTGCATGGCTTGCTAAACCCATTAAAAATAATTAGGAAAAATGTAGACGTACCTAGCACCTGTAGCTTTAAAGCCTCTGGTTCATTGTTGTGACACACTATCTTGTTCTTGTACGGCTGGAGAAACAGGCAAGAACCTAAGTTATGAAAGCAATTCAGTTAATACCCATGGCTTTATTGTTTTGCTAATGAGACAGTTAAAGATAGTGGTCCCCACAGAATGAGGTTCTATTTGTGGGGCTATACTGAACAGAAATGCTAACTCAATAGACTTTAAAGCTAAGGGACCTCATGGACTATTTTAAACTTGCCATAATATAATGAACCAGGTAACTCAAGAACTGGTATTGGCTCTTCTCATCACTATAGTCAGCTGCCTCTTTGGACAAGAAAGTCTATAAAAGTCTAGACTCCACTGCAAGTACCCCAACAATAAATCATTTAATGATGAACACTAATGAGCAAAAAAGCTAACTAACATGCAATGGATGTTGAGCACAGACATGAGTGTCTGTTAGTATGTGTTTTCATTTAACTACAAATCAAACTACATTTATGCTTACTGAAAAACCTTGGCGCATAGACATCTTGGACGGCATCCCAGTACATTTGACCCCACAGCAAGCCATATTATCAGGTGCGTAACACTTTTCCAAGAACATCAAAACTGCAAACATAGACAAAATGTCAATTTCAATTTCAGCTACCACCCAGCAGGCAGCTACTAGCACCCACTGTTCACTCAAAGTGGCCATCTTATAAACTATACCTATCTTTTAGTCTTAATATAATCTCAACAGATTACTTACACACCACATGAATGAGGGAATTATCTGTAAATCAGGCTGTAAACATGATTTCTTCTACTGTTAAGTTGGGCATTTTAACACGGTTATTTGGTTCTATGGGAGTTGAATTGGTGCCAGTTTCCTGTGGTTGTTGAAGGGATTGACGTTGTAAGCATCTCTGTGTTGGCTTTACTTTTCAGCAATGAAGGATGCTGTTAGGCTATTTGTTGATGTTAGAACAAATCATGTTATTTATTTATTTAAATTTGAGAGAAAATTAATTTCGCAAATAAAGGATGCAGCAGTGAGCCTGTATTTCATACTGAAGACATGGATATGCTATCTTCCAAAATACAATGTAAACATTGGACAGGCATACTTAAGAGGGTGCAGTATTATCAGTATTTCCAAACTAATGTAGTTGGGTTTATAAGACATATTTAATGGGATTGTTCACATACAGGCCGCTGGTTTAACTCGGCTGGTCAAGCAGGGCGGAGGCTTTATGAATCGGCTGCAGGTGAGACATCCAGCTGTGACCCTTTGATGCATTTCTTACACCGCTCTCTTCTACCTACATTTCCTGTCTCTCTCAAGTTGTCTTTTTAATAAAGGCAAAGAAGCCCCCCCCCCCCCCCCCCCCCCCCCCCCCCCAAAAAAAAAATAATAATAATAATATATATATAAAGTGTATATATACATATCATCATCATCATCATCATCATTTTATTTGTTTATTTCAACCCTTGGACAACAATTGGGAAAGACCCCTCATTTGCAATGGTACCAAGGTATAGACAACAACAGAGCACATACAAATAATCAATCAATTTAAAAATTTTAATTATGACAAATAAATAAATAAATAAATAGAGAAGAATATACAACAACAGCAAGGGGTCTAAGTATTGAAGCAAAAATAATTAAAATCAATAAGATCAGAAATTAAAACTGAGTTGTCTTAGTGGTATTCATGTGGTCAGTTTAAAGTTTTTCTGTAACAAATTCCAAGTATTAGGAGCATAGAAACTAAAAGCAGATCTTCCTAACTCTGTGGGGATTAAGGGGATCTGTAGGGTGAGCCATTATTATATGTTATACATTTTAATAAATTGATTAACACACTAATGTGGTAAAATTATACCTAGGATAAACCAGCTAAAAGGTGCAGCACTTAAGAGTTTCCACGAGAGAGCTGAAGTCATTTTTGAAGTTGAGAAGTTAAATTAATTGGAATTGAGTCATGTTTTGTTATGGGGGATGCTTAATATTGATAACTTCTTAGTGAGTCCTGTGGTATAGTCAGGGAAACAGTCTCTGAGTCATAATAAGGCTGTCAAGCTTTAAAAAAAAAAAAAAAAAAAAAATGTTAAAACATTATTTTTAATTTGACTAATATTCTTGAACAACACCTTTGCTGGTAAAATTATTTAATAGAATAATAGTTTTCCATACATATAAGGGGTACGTTTTCATCAGAAGACAGTCAGCAGCACTGACATTTCACCACTATTACACACTGTGTCCACGTGCTTCCGCACAACAGCAGGTCAGCTGATTCAATCGGCACGCGGAAACTGTAAAGTCATTTGAAAAGCGGCAGTAGATCTCCAAAGTATCCGGGCTGAATCCACAGAGCCTTACCTTTTGATGTGGACAACAGCGCGTCTCTGTCGTGCGCAGGACTTTGGATATCAACTCTGACAGCTTACCCGACCGCACAGTCAGCGGGCTGTCACTCTCAGGACAAAGTTATGGCACAGAACGAGTCGTTAGTCGCGTTGAATGGAACTCAAGTAAGTTTGTCCTGGAAACTTTTCCTGTTTGAGGTCTCCGTCCGCATAATTTGGTTGTCTTTTTTAAAACAGTGACGGTTGAAAAGTGGAGTTTTATCAGTGCTTGAATTTACGCGATTGCTGTTTATTTCTTCTACATCACCGGTGTCATGTGACTCACTGTAGCTAATGTTACAGTCGTGACTTTCAGTTTGGAAGTCCCTCCTACAACTTCACTGAACATAATAACCTCTCCAAGTTAAAGTACTACTAACATATTATTAAATAATTATGTATCTGCAAAACTAATACTTTTGCAGTTACACTCGTCTATGACTGGATGCAAAACAGGATGAAACAGCATCTCTGCAGAGCTAAGCTGCATCATGTAGACTAGCATCCTATGTCACTCCAATTTCATTCAAATAAATCCCAAATATTGATTATTTTAAAAGATGAGTATCCTGTTATTCATCTCTAAATGCCACTTTATGATCACCATCATACTGCAGGCTGGATATTCCAGATATTAGTCACATTTCTTCAAAGTACTGCTGTGATATTTCACATATATGTGCAATATTGTAAGTTTTTCTATAACATATTTTCTTATCATCTACTACATGTGCACTATGGCTTAGGCTAATTTTAACTTATTTCTTGTCTTTAAAAGTACTTCTTTACCTTTTTTCTACAGATAGTATTTTTATTTTTATTTAGAATTTTTGGATTTGTGTTTAGGTTTATATGTTTATTGCCCTTCCTATCTTGTTGTGTCCTTACTGTCTTGTTGTTAAGTACCAGTGTTCCATTCACCACGTCAAATTGCTTGTGTGTGCGAGCTCACTTGGCAATAAAGCTTTCTTGAATCTTGAATCTTGAAT
This sequence comes from Notolabrus celidotus, assembly GCF_009762535.1. Lineage (NCBI taxonomy): Eukaryota > Metazoa > Chordata > Actinopteri > Labriformes > Labridae > Notolabrus > Notolabrus celidotus. The sequence goes on along the minus strand of NC_048275.1, from coordinate 13,727,604 downwards.
CTGAAATGCCACTTTATGATCACCATTATACTGCAGGCTGGTTATTCGAAATATTAGTCAAATCTCTTCTATTGTTGTTGTCACTTTCACTATAATCCTGTAGCTGTTCTGTTTTACTTTCCTGCTTTTGGTGTACTCGTCCAAACTGAAAGATGTTCTAGACATTGCTGCCAATAAGTTGCCCAGTGTTGAAAATGTTGGGACTCTGTAAATAATATTAACAAAGAGTACCACTCATCTGTACGGTGTAATGAGATACCTTCTGTTGTGATTTGGCGAAATGTAAATAAAAGATAACAAATGTTTTTTTTTTTTCAGATTTCATACATTGGACACGACTGCATGGACATTCCAGACTTCCTTGGAGACACATATGGCCATTTTGCAAGAAGGCTGGACCTAAGCTTCAATCAGCTCAGGTAGATGACAGATGCACAGACGACAAACATATAATCACCAGCATGTGCCGTCTCAGTCTCTCCCCCTCTCTCTTTCTCTGTCTGTTACTGGGAGACATGCGTCTTTACATCAGGTGCAATTGAATTTGTGCCCTCAGTCTATAGGTGTCCAGAGTGTCATCAGAACATCAAAGAGCTGAATGAGTGTTAGAGCTGGGCGGGTGCCACGCTGGGGCAGGATAAAAGGCGCAATCGATAAATGTGACATGCTAATTCAGGGGCAAAATAGAAGAAAAGATTCCTCTGTCAGGACATGAAGGAACACCTCATGGCAGCTGCTTCAGAGGGGGCTGCCATTTCAACAGCGGGGCTGGCGTAGTTGATCTGGCAAGTAAAAGAGAGGAGATGATGGTTGTAAGGTGCTTTTGTTTCTGAACCCTTTTCATGACTGTCAGGCCATGAAGCTGCTCAATAGAGGCAATTTTTTTGATGAAATAGTTGTCTTGAGGCAGTTGTCTGTGCTGAAGCTGTGGAGTCCTCAATTTAACTGATTTACATCTTGTCAAACTGCAAAATCCATCATTTATAGTAAATGTTCACAATCACAACTACAGAAACAATCTTTTTGGGGTTCAAGGATGAAGCCAGGCTCTGCAAACAAGTACAGATGTGCGAATGTGAAACAGACTTTGCATCAGGAAAGTTGGATTTATATGTTTCTGACCTTGTGACTTAATATTTACTGTACTTGTGTGCGTATACAGTTTTGCTACACACCTAAAAATATCTATTAAATGGCAGGACAGCCTACCCTGACATTTTCCAAAGTTGCTTATTTACAGTCTCGCAGCTTGACGTTTACTCCTTTGGAAGGAAGGAGGTGATGTCTGAGAAGATGGGACATAATAATAAAAGGGCACTGTGGTAGTCACTGTGCAATGTTTACAATTTATCCAAAATGCTGTGTAAATGTAGCTAGCTCTGATAGTGTTAGCCCCATTCACTAAACTAATTGGACATTGTTTATCCACAGAATCTGTGATACTGAGTGTAGCCATGTTGAAGAATCGATGCTCAATTTATTTATTCATTTATTTTTATATTTTTGGGGGGGCTTTTTTGCATGTATTTGATAGGAAAGTTGAAGAGAGACAGCAAATGGTCTCGGCCGGGAGTCGAACCGGCAACCATGGCGACAAGGACAGTAGCTTCTGTATGTGGGGCACTGGTAGCCTAGCGGTCTAAGCACCTCACATACAGAAGCTACAGTCCTCTATTTTATTTATTTATTGTATTTTTTTTTAAGTTATATTTTTGGGCTTTTTGCCTTTATTTGATAGGACAGCTGAAGAGAGACAGGAAATGTGGGGAGGGAGCGGGAAAGACATGCAGGAAATGGTCGCGAACGGGAATGGAGCTGGTGACCCCCGCGACAAGGACTGCAGCCTCTGTATGTGGGGCGCCCAGACTGCTAGGCCACCAGCGCCCCCTATTTTATATATTTTTTTAAAAATGTGGGGGCTTTTTTGCCTGTATTTGATAGGACAGCTGAAGACAGGCAGTAAATGTGCCGGGAGTAGAAAGTGGGGGAAGACATGCAGCAAATGGTCACGGAAGGGAGTTGAACCGGCGACATTTGCGATGAGGACTGTAGACTCTGTATGTGGGGCGCTTAGACTGCTAGGCTACTAGGGCCCCAAACGATGCTCAATATTTCCTGTTTTCTGATTGTTTTCTTTAAAATTGTCAGAATTTGAATCCCTGTTTATACAACCAGGAAATAAGTTGCTTCTGAACATATGTAGTAATGATAGTTGTGTAAGTGAGTAAAATATCATTATAACTTACAGACATGTTTGATAGATGCTATTACAGATGCCACTTATCATTAAAACATTGTTTAACTGTTGAAGGTAAGCTGCCCTGCAACATACCTATCACACATTCAGGTGTGCAGAAATATTCTTTCAAATTTCTGCAACAGAGAAACATTTTCAGAGTAGAGCTGTGTTCTTCCCTGCATCCTCCTTCACTTTTGGTTGTATTTGTAAAATCGGCCTCTTAAATGGCAAACTTCTAACCACATCCAGTTAACACTAAAGCGATTGATCAGAAGCTTCATGTTCTGGCATTATCAAACAAATTGCCCCCTGAACAGCAGCTCCTTCAGTAAATCTATTGATTGGCATCTGATCACGACTGCTATGTGTAGGGTACTGAGCGCTTGGACAGCTGAATAATAGATGCCTCGCTGTTACCTCAGAGGAAGTGTAAGCCTGGTGTGTGTTGCGAACAGCATTATGAAATCTGACTGAAACAACACTTGTGTGTGTGTTGCTTTCGGAGAGATCAAGGCCCACATTATGTTTCTCGCCCTTGAACCTGTCACATTAAGAGCTTGATGTTTAGATTGAATTATTTATAGCTCAGATATTACTAATTCATTATTAATTATCAGTTTGGCTAATCTGAGATGTCAGATATCTTTACCAAACTTCAAAGGGTGATGTGGGCAGAGAAGCGGTGCAGAAGTAATGAAGTGGTACTCTTGAACCATTTGGGGCATATATCAGTGGACTATTGATTGATGGTTTGCTATTGGGCAAAGTAATCTGTTATATAGCGCTTCATCTTTTTCTCCTATACCCAGCATGCTTGAAGGGTTCGCATCAAAAACCTGTACAGAAAAGTAACAAAAACATGTCCCGGGAGATGATTTTCCTTTTCTGTTAAAGACATTTCATACACACATCTCCTTCCTTCTTTTAACTCTAAGCACTGTATGCCCATCTGCTATTGTGGTCATACATGCCTTTCCACCAATCACACACTAACTTCCCTTACTTAATTTGTCTCCAAGTTATTCTCTGTTGCAGTTTGTGTGTGTTTATATGAACTCATTGGGAGGTTAAGGCTTCGTGGAGCTGGGAAACTCAATGAGCAGCCCAACATGTGATAAACTTACATACTAACTAAAGCAGGGAAACCTCCTCAGTACTTCTGATCTCCGTAAGAATGCACCTTAGAGGCCTCTGACTCCCAGCTTAATGAAGGAAAGCTTTTCCTGGGAAAGACGACTTTACTTTTTCTAGATAGAAGATTGCTAACAGATTTGGTTGGAAATACTGCCTCACATGTACCTCGTATAACACTCGACATTTCACTGTGTTCCAAATATCCCCATGATGTTTGCCCCCCCCCCAACACACCCCACACACAGCTTTCCTCTCTTTATACTCACGGCAGTGTGTCTCGTCCCACCTCCTACTGTTTCTCTCTTTTGACAGTCTTCATCAGCATCACGTTTAGTTTTGAAATCCTTCACTTGATACTCCGCTATCACAACCGGCGATCTGCAAGTGGACTGGACTTGTTCATGACATAGTAGCGTTTCCCAACTGTCCAAAACGAAGATAGTGCAGAATGACATTGGCTGCAACTAGCTGCACAAAATCTATAAACAGCTATGAGAGAAGGTTTGTTTTTCACATGAGAGGCCACACATCAGTTGATGCATTTGCAGGAGGGATGTACTGAAGGAACTTGTTCTCACTTATAAGCCACATAGCATGTGTCAGGCACTGCAGCTTATCAGGCATGGGGGTGGAGAGTGATAAGAGATGGTATAAGTAGTTGGTGATTTTGTATGGATAAAAGATACATTTAAAAATGATCGAAAATAACTTGGGTGGCCCACCCAGGTATCAAATATTGGCTCTTACATAGTGCCATCAAGGCGGGATATTTACGCCTAGTCTGACTCTGCAATACCTCCAATTCTCCCTTTAGGTAGTAACAGAGGCGTAGAAAGCGGTGGTGGTGGCGATATGTAGCATAGCATCAGAACACATGTCGATGTGTGCATTCCATAGACTGTATAATAAATGGACGTAGTACCTGTGACGTCACATATCTGTTTCTGAAGCACTGTTTTGAAGCTGATCGTCAGTGGGAGCCATATTGGAAATGCTGAATGCAACCTAACTTCTGTCGAGCTAGAGTGAGGTAAAGAGGCGGGCTTTGAGCCTCCTCGCCAACAGCTACAGTGTTCCCGCCTGTCAGTCAAGTCAGTCATGTCCTTAATATTAATATCTTCTGAAGTGTTGCATTATAAAAAAAAATTCACCCCCGAGAGAGAAATTAGCTCTTCAGACCGAAGAGCCATTTTTTGAACCAGGCTGTAAACATGTTTATTAATGCTGCAAAGATCGTCTTTTTTGAATTGGTGTCTATATGGTTTCCGGGGTTTCTGCAGCCAGCCTCAAGCAGACACTCAATGAACTGCAGATTACAACACTTCCAAATGGGCTTCATATTTTGAGACCAGAGGTTGCTGATTAGTGCTTGTTTGTGGCACTCCTGCTCTGCAACACTGTAATGCAGACTAAAATCAGGCGTAGTGATGGCAGAACTTTGTTTCGGCACTGTTGCAGAATTGTTATGTGTTACAGGCTTTTGTGTGGTGAACACTGTATTACCCACAGGAGATGCCGGTCAGCTTGGTCAGACTAATTAAATGGAATCCAGACCATACACAGATGCAGATGGGACCACAAAATTTAGCTAATTCTAAGAAAGTTGGACCAGAACACCAAAACGTTGGACCGTCTGGAAAGAGAAAAGTGCTTTGCTTTGTCTGGTGCTGCTTTTTAGACGAAGCATGTGTTCCTACGCCTGCAGTGCACTAACCAGCTGTTCAGGTCTATGGTGTATGACTCAGCTTGATTTGTTTTGGTCTAATACACTGATAATGGGCAATAAAGCAAAGTAAAGACAGTAATCGTCTGCATATAAAATAACCGCGATACTTTTGATGACTGAGTGATTGTTTTGATTCTTCTTCAGTACAGTATACAATATACATCATTTTTTATCTCGTAGCCTCAGCCATCAAGAATCCACTACCTGACGTTGCATGTCAGATAGTAGAGACATTTGTGAATTGACACCGTGACCTCGTTTCAGTGTCAGCTCAAGCAAACCAGGTGTAAACAGATGCACATGTGAGAGAAACTCGGTGGACTGCCTTGGGCATCATGCACTTCACCGTGCTGCTTGACTCAAATGGAGAGAGAGACATCGCCAGAGTTTGTTGTAGCTAATATGCTTATTTCTGTCAGCTCAATTGACAACACTCATCCTGCGAGCTGACAATGAGTCACAATGAGAAGCAGTGTACTGGCACCACCTTTAACTGAGTGCTGTGTGCTTTTTGTGTGTACCGCACATATGTTTATGTTTATGTGTATGCTTGTATGCGGCGTTGGTGCATCTGTCTCTGTGAGCATGACTGTGAGTGGCTGGGCAGGTAATGGCAGGATGAAATTATGGTAGCAGGCTGTCACACCCACACCTCTCCCTGTGTGTGCTGCACTGTCAGCCTGTCTCATCAATGTGTTGAAAAGTGTGGCTCACGGTGAGATTTCTGTCTCAGGACTAGCATGGGAGACATCGTGTCGTCCACTTTGTTCCAGGTCAGGTGTGTACACAATGCAGTGAGTGGGCATGTGCTGTCGTGACATGATTCCTCTCTGTGACTGGGATGCTGGCATCTGTTACATGCAGTGTTACCGCCTTGGACACATGAGGTTCGAGGAGGACACATGTCTGTGAGTCACAGCGAGAATCCCAACATTTTTCGACTAGTGACAAGCTGTCCTCTTAGATCTGACATGGCTTCTTGAAACATAAATCGTGTTTGTGCAATGACAGCAGTTGTGAAACAGTAACCTTAGCCTAACCCCAACCTATTTTACTTACATTTGGTTTAGCTAGTTAAATCACAAATGTATGCAGCTATGCTACAAGAAACTTTAAATATATGTGTAGGTTGATCATGATTCCAGTAGGTCTGTTTTTACAGACCACCTCATGTGTTCCATACATTTCTATAGGAACATCTGTACTGATTTTTGTAATGCAACAGTGTTGCAATAAAGCCGATGTTTACCATATTTCATTTTCAGAGTCAACTCAGAGAGCATTTTCGTGGCTATAAATTTTGATAGTGTTTTACTTGATGTAGAGGCAGCTGGTGGTCATATTGGGTGGGCTAACAAACGCATCATACTAGGGATGCACCAAAATGAAAATTCTTGGCTGAAACCGAAAAACGAAACACCGAAAGAAATTATTATGCCAATTATTAGTAGAGAGACCAGGACAGTTGTAACATTTCACTCCTTGGATTTGAGATTAAGCCATGCATTTTCAGTTTGTGTTGCACAGGCATGTTCTAGGCCATTTATTAGCAGACACTTGAAGCTAATTTGTATAGCAGTTTGAACACACTGGGTTAAAAGAGCTCAAAGTTATAGACAGAAATGTCAAAATGTTACAACTGTCCCCGGTGTCCCCTGCCATTGTATTTATGGCTGACTGTGTACTAACCTCACTAAAATCAAGGATCTCATTAAACATATCAGACAATAAGGGTGCATGCCCCTCATCTGGTTCAGAGAGACGAGTCCTTTTTTCTGCGCTCTGTTCTCCTTCTCCTGCACTGTGCACTTCTCCGTCTCCAAGCGGGTTCTCCGTATCCATCGAGGCCTGGATCATTTCTCGTGCACGCTGCTTTATTCCCACATCCAAGTAATGATCTCTATAACGCGGATCAAGTACAGTCGCGATGAAGTGCAGAGGATCTGAAAAGATCTCAGTGAAACGTATGCTGACAGACTCTAAGAGTGTACTTTTCATTGTTTTCACTCCATGGTCCGTCTCAACCTCTTTGCTTAGAAGACGCTTTAGTGCTGCAATTAAAGGAAGAACGGATGCAGACATGTTGGCCCTTATCAAAACAAGCGTTTACTGGACGCGTTTTTCTGCTTGCGTTATCATAACATTCTGTTTCGGCCATGTTGTTTCGGTGATAAAAGTCTTTCGGTGGCCAAATTTTCGGTGCATTCCTACATCATACCTACAAATAGTTAACACAGCTGCAAAAGCATCATTAAATGTCAGACACCAAGTTACAGCACGACACTGCAACACTGCAGAGACATGTTTGATAGCAGAGAAACATCTTTACCTGTCTTTCTCTCTTTCTTGACGATAAATATGTGTTTGTTAACAAGCTTGTTACGTCTCTGTATGGTGATGGAGCGGCTCTCGTCATTTTGACAGGCAATGGTAACTTTGCCAAGCATAGATAGCTTGCTTTGTGCTATTTCATGGCATCACATTCACTGTTGCAGTTACAGTTTGAAGTGATACAGTTAAACTCTTGATGTTGAAACAAAATAAGTCAAGGCAGCTCTTATTTTGAATATCTGAACCCCTACATTTAATAACATATTTATTTTTTGTAGTAGATGAACCAACATAATACTTTTAACTTGAAGTTCAGCCCTCTGTTTAAAAACGTGTCCATATTGGAACTAGGCATTCCCATTGCTACCTGTGTATGTGCGTGTATGTACAGTATGTGTGTGTCTGTGTCTGAAGGGGTATGTGCTCACCCTGGCTATGTTGGTGATGGCAGGCGTTTTGCATTTTAATGACAAATCAAGTATGCTAACTCGCGCTTTAAAACGAAAGTGCTCTAAATGTCGCCCGGCTGTCAAAATGAGATGTAAGCGCTCTGATGAAAAGAGAACAAAGAAGACAAAGTAGGGAGGCCTGGTACACTGAGAAATGAAATAAAACCTTGTATGGCCTGTCAGCTGTGTCGTTTTATATTCATATCTAAAGAACATTATAGTATTACTCCGCCGCTCATGCCTCACTCATCTGTCTCTCCTAATTCGTCACAGGCGCCGCTCCGTCTTTCAAGTCGCTGTATGTCAACACGGGAAGGGGCCTTCTAATTGACAAATGAGTGTCACAGACATCAAGTGATCCTTTTCCATCCAAGCTAGGTAGACTCTGGCTGTTTGATGGCGAGGGGAAGAGGGGGAGTCGGTTATTGGCAGGAACCCAGTATGAGGCATTAGACTGGTCCGAGAATGAGAAGTGACAACGGCACGAGAGCCTGTCATTGTCTTGCCTAAGTGTTCAATCTTCAGAGATGCTGGTATGCAGATAAAGTGTCAGTTAGGAGGAGAGGATATGAAACATTGGCAGTATGAAGTCCTCAAATCACTTAACTGGAAGCGCAGAGTGTGTGTGTGTCGGGTAATAGTGGTGGCGTACTCTGTCCTGCTGAGGAAATATATTCCATATCCGATCTATCAGGCCTGTTAAGGCCCATATTCGAGGATAACCTGATCTGTGTCTCATAAATTAGGGAGAATGCAGAACCCTCGAAGCCCTGCGAGATTTAAACCAGACAGATGAGAGGGAAAGGTCTGGCAGGAAGTAATGTATTCATATCAAGGACACTGATATTTGGAGTCATTCTGTGGGTTTTAATTTTCACATGGGGTGTTTTGCTTTTTTCTAAATGAGGTGCTACTTCAGGAAACTGACGGGGTGACATAGAGCTGAGGATGTTATGACTAATGGATGGCTTGTCTTGTTCCTCCGTCTCTTCAATTTGAGGTTATATCAGAATTTTCTCTAACACGATTACTGCAAAACACACTTTTGGAGGTGTTGAGGACAGTTAGAGCTGAGGGGCTGAGTCACTGGGTCCTATACTGAAAGAGAGGAGAGGGATTTTTCTGTTTACTTAAATAGTCTGTAATGGCTAAAGTTCTTTGAACGTACTTTGAAGAGTTTTGAAACTGAAATTCAGGTTAATGCTATTATCAATATGTGCTTAGGTAAGTAAACCAAATCACCAGAATAAAGACTGTTCTTTTCTGTACAGCTATTGTTAACGTCTGTTCGAATGCCAATGGGCTGGTGTCAGACAAAGCAACTCAGTGTGCAGATCTAAACTTTTGTTGACATTTTGCCTGTAAAGTTCAACGGTCAGTTGTAAGTTAGTAAATGAGAGCAGGAGGAGATTTTGTGGAGAAAGTACTACAGGACATGCAGGAAAGGAACAGTAATAAACACACAATCAAAGCTACGTTAAAGCTCCTGTAGGAAACTTTGGGCTTGCATTGCAGTTCGTGCCCCCTGTGGACATTATTGGGACATCTAATCTCTTTGCTGAGATTGTCCTACCTGGCAACAGTGATTAAAAGTATAAGAAATTACTAGGCAAGGCAAAGCAAGTTTATTTATAGAGCACCATTCATACAAAGAGCAATTCGAAATGCTTTACAGAGTTAAAAACAAAACCAGAACAGTAACAATCAACAAAAACATACAGCAAACACTTCGAATATTGTATATGCGGCCAGTTATGTTTGGTCTACTCTCTCTCTCTCTCTCTCTCTGTACTTATGTAACTTAACGTACATAGTAAATAGTGTTGTATCTTATTATTTATTTAAATTAGGAGGGATTATTATAAATAATCAGCCCCCTTTGCAGCTCTGAAGTCCGTAACTTGCAGAGTCTTACTGTCCCACCGGACACAGAATCACAACTGATCTCGTCTCAATCGAAATTAACCCTTTAATTATTCGATTCATACTATGTAGAAATGATCAGTCGTGTTGCTGATAGTCTTGCTTTCAGTTGTCGGTCATGTAGAGGCACTAATATTGATTTCAGTAGATGATTTTTACTAAGTGAATGAACATTCGAATATTTGACAATCATTGCCCATCACTAGTTTTAAGCTGGTCATGAAATCTACTGGATTAAAACTAGTGATGGGCAATGATTGTCAAATATTTGAATATTCATTCACTCAATCAATCAATCAATCAAATAGTTACTGCGAATATTTTCTCATTTTAAAAGTACAATTTTTATCGTTTTTACCGGTGCCTGAATGACATATACACTGACATAAAATTATTCAAATAATTGGCCAATAGTATTTTGGCTTGAAATGCCCATCCCTACTTAACAATCCCCGTGGGAACTTAATTTCCACCATACTTTCAGCTGTGGTGTGTTGGGCAGATTTTTCAAGGTTTCAACATAGGTAAGTCACCCAAGATGCCTCATACTGAAACAAAGGCAATATGAGCATTTGAGAGGGTCTACTTCGAGGCTTTATACACATTTTATACTCTGCAGCAAGAGGAGTAAGGATGTTATTAAGCGACTCATTTCCTAGACGTTACACAGAATTAGAATTTAATGATGACGGAAAAGATCAACAAGTAAAAGTCAATGGCAGAGAGGATTAAAAATCAAGCTTAAGATGCACACTTATTTGTGTGATTAGTTTCATTGTTGTTGGTTTGGTCTTTTCCTGGCATTCGTTGGCGATAGGAATCCAGAGTGTCGTCCTTATCCTTTCAGCAGGTCACACAGCCAGTCTATCAGCTAGCTGCAGCATGTCTCCTTTACCAGCTGTGTAACTTATAGTATAAATCTTTATCTCTCTGTTAAAACACAACAAAAGCCAACTCATGGCAGAGGAACTGTCTTTTAATCTCTGTCAGGAGCTGCCATCAGCCTCCTCCAGCTCTCCACAACCTCCCCTCTTCCTTCAATATGAGGCCATCTCGTGGTTTTGGATTCTGAATGGAATGGAACATCTTTATGTTCCTTTTGTTCACATTATATATACTGGGCAGTGATGCCATTCCTTTTATGACTGCGTCACATTTTTTATTGTATATCCCAAGACGGATGGCGTGCCACTGACACAGAGATTTACAGGCCTTCAGCTTGCAGTGGCAGGGCTTTAGAAGGGTCTGCTGACATCTAGCCAACACTTTGGAGGAGGAGAATAAAAGCTGACATTTTATTGGCTCTAAGAGAGAGAAAGAGAGAGAGAAGAGTTTGGGGGGTGGAGGGGGGGGAGAAAGGAAAGGAGATTCTGTTTCTCTACTTTATATTTTTCAGCACTGCCAGCTGTCATGGGGACTTTGCTAAAAAGACGGGATTTATTGGGTATTATTTAGAAACTTGTCAGCGGTAATGACTACAGCTATGATTTCAATTATCACCCACTAAATATAGCTTAATTCACTGCCTTGCCGGCCATAATGAGCCCTGACATCATTTTTCAAAAATTCGATACCATGCTATTTTAATATTTTATGTTGACCACCGATTTAATTTTCCTCCCCGGTGCTTGGCATGTGGCAAGGTCTCACTCCCTCATGTGCAGTTGGATAGTCAGAGCTATTGAGTTCAAAGCTGTCCCAGGGATATATTTTTTCCATTGACAGAAATCCAATTAGTTTTAGTACACAGTCTGGCTGAATAAAAAGGGTCTTAAAATCTACAATATGTTTCCTTGGCGTTTTAGCCGAGTGAAAAGCCAGTGATGGATCTTTATGATTTGACCTGATGGGGCCCAAGTGGACATACTCCCTTTTTCTATTTTGGCAAGTGAAAAACAAACCATCCATATGTCTTACTCATTTTGACAGACACAGTCGAGCCTTTTGATTCTGCGTAAACATGCGCTGAACGGCTAAGATCTTGACTCTCCTACATATTTAAACACTTATTAAATACTTTACAACTACTACACAAATTCTGCAGAAACACCATGTAAATATGAAAGAAGGGGAAAAAGTCAGATGTATAATTCATTAGTGACATGTTTAGTAAGTAGCCGGTTTTGGGAGCGTTAATGTGTACTCAGGTTTTGACACGAGGGTGTGCATTTTTAACCACGCATTAAAAGGGAGATGATTAGGACTGGCACGAGGCTGTCAATAACAGGCTTGCCGCTTGAAGTTGATGATGTGGGTGAATTTCAATATCGTAAAAGCAGCTTTTCTTTCCTCTGTGGAGCTGGTTTAGAAGGCAAATAACACATGCGGAGTCGTTTTAGATGCCCAGCGGTGATTAGGACCTCTCCATATGAGCGTTTCCTCATAAAAGAAAACGGGAAGAGGGCGCAGAGTTATGTTTAAAACACAACCTGTGTCTCTTTTTAGCCCATAACTCAAGCACTGTTTATGTTCACCCCATCTCACTTAGCCATCTCCCAGATTGATGATGTAAGCAACTGGAAGGCATGGAACACATTAGAAGCGAGCATAGAGGGGCTGCCATACTTCTACTTCCCTCGGCTGGCTCCCAAATGGGAAAAAAAAAGGGAGAAAAAAAAGATTTGGAGCCTGTTTTGGAAGAGGAACAAAGGAGCTTCCTTTGGTACGGTTCAGGCAGTTTTGGTCGCTTCATGGCTTTCAGTCTCCCACAGTCTTTCCTAGACGGCCCAGGGGTGAAAAGTGAAGACAGATACATGGCTTACCCATGCCAAGATTCTGGAGGATGATTGCACTTTTTGCCATGTTTTGAATTTGAAGGGATGATTTTTTAAAGAGGGCTGCGTGATGAATGTTGTCAGTAGATGAGTAAATCCTATGACCATAAAAAGCTGTTGGAAGCTGTTATTAGATGTAGCAGCACTTGAAGGCCTCAAGATTTCTAAAAGAAGTTGCATCTCAGTGAAGATGAAGGGACTAATATAATCATCTTTAACCCCCTGTGATTTAAGTCAGGTTTAATCATGGTTTGCCACTCTTGAAGTGATGAATTGCGCTACATGTTGGCCATTTTATTTGCCTGCTCTGCAACCTTCATGGATGAGTCCGTGTTTTTCTCCTGTAAAATGCTTAAACCATCCCTGGCCCTGGACAGCTGTGCCACATTCTCTGCACAGCTGTAACTCATTTCCTGTTTCCATTTGAGATAAACTTGCGCACATCTTTCACAGCTCTTACTTATAAAAACCACCGACTGTCCTTCCAAGCTGCCATCCCTAAATCTTGATATCGGTCAGACAGAAAGATTGGTGCGAGATAACTGCCACAGAGCTCACAACCCCGCGCACCCTCATTCTTTTGTTGTTTTAACTTGTTTTATTTGCAGAGTACGAAGAATAAGTTTTAAAAACTGAAGTTTGGAATGAGCTCAAAAATCAAGGGCATGCTATGCTTTTTTAAGGCTACGTCTGACATCCATCAGCATGGAAATGTGTTTTAATGGTCAGGCAGGCTGCAAGACATCAGTAAGCTGTTGCCTCACTTTTCCACCCAGGGACATATCCAGATAAGAAACAGTGACGGCATGTTTCATGTCTGTGATGCTGACACGTCTGTGCTGGAAAACTACGAGTAACAACCCTTCCATTTTTTGGGCCAGCAGTCTGTGTAGAACAGTGTTCTTCTTCTCCTCAGAAAGCAGTCTCTCCATTAGGATAAATGCATTGACTTCCATCATAGCTGTTCCTCTGTGAGCTGCCGGCTGCACCATTAGCTGACAGCATGATTATGTGCACAACAAACCAAACAGTCTTCTGATCTGCTCCGTCTGTCCAGACGTTTGGTGATGTTTAAGAGTTTCTCCCCTGTGGTAACAGGGAGATAGCTTTTGCACCGTGGGCACTGTAGAGTTTCTTTATTTTCTCCCTCTGTCTGGAATCTCAGGCCCCTGGGTCCTCCAAAGCTCTGAACATGTCTGTACTCAGATGTTTCAAAAGCACCAAACAGCAGAGGAAGAGGAGTAGAAGGAGGAGGAGGAAGAAGAAGGGATAAAGGGAAGACGAAGGGAAATGGGAGGAGGGTGAGGAATCCTCATAGGGACCAAGTGTACATGTACAAGCAGACCAGGCAGTGAGGCCCAACAGGGTCTGCAGACTTGTGATCTGAGGGCCGTTTGTGTGTCAGTCAGATCAAAGTGTTCTGAAGAGAAGGAGAAATCTCTTTACCTTCGCTGACTATGGCAACCTTATTGGCAGCTCGGTAACAGGAGGGGGAGGATAACAGAGAAACACTTCAACTTGTGATGGTTTCCATTGTTTTTGTTTCACTTCAAGTAAAAAGACACATCTGTCCTCACATATTTTTTTCATACAGCTTTAGGCTGGTTTTTGGCAGTACCATGCGGTGCATCATGTATGTCTGTATAGGTATTTCAATAAATAGTAGCACATTCATTTCAGTTGTGGGTAAACATAAAAACACATTACTGCTGTACTGGTTTGCAGTCTTACATGAGAGTCACATCATTGTTGTTTTGTAAATTAAAGCTCCCATAAATTGCCTGTTTAGCATTATGCTAACTATGCTAACATATTAATATACTTGTTACAAGGCAAACACAAGGAGAATGCTTGAAGACGACCTGGATTTGATGTTTTCCTGAATCAAAATGTTGCAAATTTTTGATTCTGTGAAATGATGTTTACAGTGAAGAAAATCAGAATCAGAATCAGAATCAGAATCAGCTTTATTGGCCAGGTATGCTTGCACACACAAGGAATTTGACTTGGTAAACTGTGCTCTCTTTGTAAAAGGCATAAGAATAAGACATACAAATAAAAAAATGTATATAATAACAATAACATCAGCTATAAATACAAAAGAACAACAAATAGGCATGACAATATGTACAGGCTAAAATTATATGATTCTCTTACTGTGGTATCAACTTTTAATCTGAAGGCAAGATAGCAAACAAACACAAAAGATTATATTGCTTATTATGTTTTTGGAAGTTTAAGCAGAGAAAATACCAGATTAAATTACAGTGTAATGATGATGATCTATATTATTATTTCTGAGGTGTGGTGTGATATGTAGGGATTATTAGATACCAAAGTTATTTATTGGGGTCTACCAATTATCAGCCATAATCAAGGGCCGATATTCAGCATTTGGATTATTTAAAATTAATTAATTGAAAAGTGTGTTATACTTTTTCTCTGCTGAAGGTGTGTCTTTTCCTCTGGGTCTGTTTTCACTAGTCTCTCTGTCTCACCTCATGTCCTCCAATAACTCCTGCTACTTTTCCTAGTGAGAAATCTGAGGGCTTGTACTACCGATTAATATTACCTATAAAAGGTGTACAGTCTTCAGACATAAAAACGTATCTTTATTAATGCAGTAGCTTAGGTTCTTTTGTTTTTTATTTTAACAGATTTTCAGTTTTTATTATAAATGCATATCGTTATCTAAACATGAGTCATAAGTCTCATGAACTACTAATAATTGGTATCAGTATTGGCCTTGAAAAACCATAAGTCGACCCCTAAATTTTTACTGTAGTTGTAGATGTCAACCAGAGAAAGTGTGTCACTGGTGGACACATGTTCTGCCTTGTTTGATATTGTAAGATGAGATTTTATTTTGGTCGAAGTGTTTATATCATTAAGTCTTTAATGAAGTTTGAAAGACTACTGTTTCATATATTGCACTGCTTCTTTAAGGTTGCTCAGGGTGATATTGTCTGAGGTTAAGTAAATGTGTCACGAGTTTGATGTGCAGTTGTCCAATGTTGTTGAAGGGTCATTAAAGGCATCACGACGCAGAGCAGAAGTTGTCCCGTGCTATTTCTTCCCCACAGCCCTGAAATATATTTAATTAAGTTTTAAGTTAACGCAGTAACAGTTTAACCGATCTGAAGAGATTGAAACAAGGACGAAAAATAAAATAAAATAAAGAAAAGAAAAAAAGAAAAGAAAAAAAAAAAAAAAAAAAAGTAAACTAATGAACACTTTGATTTGATTTGGTTTTTGCAATTTTTCTCTACCGTTGACTAAACAATGATACAGGTGTTGCATCTATTGTTTAATTTTTTTGGGAGGTACATCATTGCTTTGAACTTTCAAGTGTGTGTGCTAAATCTTCATGTGAGTGATATACTGTATAAACAGGAGAGAAAAGAAAAAGGTTCAAGTTTCGTGTTTGAAGAATTTATGCCATGTTTTGGTCTCTATGCATATTTGAATTAATGTATGTGCATTGCCTGGTTGTTCTTGACTGTTATTCTGTTTACGAGTCTTAATAGGTTTCACTGTTGGATGAGATTTATTTTTCATAACTTTTGAAATGAGGACATTTCATCTGAAGAGAGGAAAGTATGTAAGATGAGATTTTATTTTGGTCTAAGTGTTTATATCATTAAGTCTTTAATGAAGTTTGAAAGACTACTGTTTCATATATTGCACTGCTTCTTTAAGGTTGCTCAGGGTGATATTGTCTGAGGTTAAGTAAATGTGTCACGAGTTTGATGTGCAGTTGTCCAACGTTGTTGAAGGGTCATTAAAGGCATCACGACGCAGAGCAGAAGTTGTCCCGTGCTATTTCTTCCCCACAGCCCTGAAATATATTTAATTAAGTTTTAAGTTAACGCAGTAACAGTTTAACCGATCTGAAGAGATTAAACAAGGTACGGCGTTACAATATGTTAAAGCCTATTAATTTAACAATTTCCTCCTTCAGTACTTCTAATATTAAGCAGTATAATAACTCACCCTCTCCTTTTTTCTTTATTGTTACTTTATATTAAGATCCAACATGTCAGCACCGATGTTGTACTTACTGCTGTAACTGTAACTTTGTCATCTGATTACATCCAGTAATCCACATTGTCTGTTCTTGTTATTGAATTACATTTAATTGTCTGTTTAATTACATTTTATTTGTTTGTTTTCTACTCTGAGCCAATGAATTATCAAGACACCAAACAACATCTTGCTAATGAACTGCCAGTGAAAAGTGGCTTTCTGGCTAACTCAGGGACATTTACATTTGTCTGAATGTTGATTAATGTGCATTATGCCTTTTTGAAATAAATAAATAATAAGATTAACGTATGAAAAAATCAATGTAGTAGTTGGTGATAGTGTAGTAGTATGAAGCACAACTGCTGCCTTTGTTTGCATTTAGATCATCCCCTCATTTCCTGAACCAGGAACTGCATGTTTGCTGTATTTTAAACACACCTACAGTTATAGATGAGCATATATACGGCATCACATGACCTTTTGTTATGATATTACAATGATGAGTGTAGGACGATCTCTCCCTATCTGTTAAACACAGCCCTGTAATCTTAAACACCTATGGGTTTGTACAACAGTTAGAGTCTTTAAACCAGAATAAATGGTACAGACTTTAGATTTATAGCACATATTAATCTCTATAAACTTTTATAAATGTGAACTGGAGGCCATCTAGGACTACATTAAGGCAGGGGTGTAATCATAGAACATACAGTATGCCTATATAAACACACAGCTGCTCCTTTACAGAGTGTCAGACAGTCCGTCACTCATCCTCACCCCCTCATGCTGTGAACGTGTAGTGAGTGTATCCTTCCATGGGCCCGGCTGTTTAAATTAATTATTAGTTTTATAGCGAACCCTGAGGCCTTGCACAGGCAGCTAATCCCTGTAGAGGGCTAATCCGACCCTGCGTTACAGAAAATCAATGCCGGTCTTTGGTGTTGGCATGCCATCAGGGCACAGGGACACATGTCAGACAGGCCTCCTGATTTTTTCATGAGGTGTGTTTTTGAAGTGGTAGATCCAGTGGAGGATGCTCGAGGTACCCGAATTGAAAAGAATATCCGGAAGCGAGAAAAGGCTTGTATGACCAAATTTCTCTGGGGGTGTTAGGTGATGCAAGTGTGTGGTTTTTGTGCATTATTATATCTGAAAATGGATGAGATCTCAGAGGAAACTCACTCTTTCAACTGTGTGTGCCGTCTAGATTCATGATAAAGAATACATAAAGAAAGAATTATAATATCTGTAATCAAACTTTAAAGAGTAATAGGAGGACCTGCAAGCCTGTGTATCTCTCAGTGTCAGAATACTTCCATGCTCTGGGTGTTGGATAGTCTGTTATATTAGAAGCACCAATGACCTTCTAGCAACCTCTGTGATGATGGATGTGTGTGGTAGATGAGTGTCCCGCAGTCATCAAGGATTTGAAGGGATTTTGTCTGCAGTGACTGTCTGCACATCGAGCAGTTTGAGTTATGTCATGGTCGCTATTTTCACCGAGTATCTCTGCCAGTTGAGTCCTCCAGCAAACATCAGGCTCTGCTTCTCCTCCTTTTTTTTTTGCCTGATAATGAAGAAAGATAATGGTGAAAGGAAGGGATCGGAACAGTCATTTAGAAAACGTCAATTTGTGTCTTTTTAGTAATAAATCTTTCTTGTATGAGCCAAGATGAGAACATCCTATTTTCCCTTGGCACTGATGCAGACAGTCTGTGTTTTGAGATCAGTTTAATATCTTGTCAGATTTGATACACTGTCAAAAATTGAAGCCAGCATCCATTTTCTTTTACTTTGTCAGGGTTTAATACCATTCAGAGAAAATATGAATATTTCTCATTCCTCAGTCTCATTTCATATTCCCAACTGTCTGTCAGTAATTGGAGAAGAAAAAAAGGAAGAGGGAGAGAAAGAGAGAGAGATGATCTGACCCAGTCCCCTACTTCTTCTTCTTTTTTTTTTTTTTTTACACCTCTCATTCTGCCTATTAGTTTTGGATTACCAGCGTTCTCTCTCTTTCACTGAGACTGGCAGCTGAGGATAATAGCTTTCATAATGTGTGGAGTTTCATCCCCAGCTCCTCTGTGTTTCTCTTTATGAGTGAACAAAAAATGTCGGGCCCAGTCAGTCTGTTCGTTTCCTCTGTTGGTGAGATTAATGAGAAGAACAGTGCTGTCTCAAGCCTTTTGTGACAGGCTTCAAAGCCCCCCACCCCTCCACCCTCCCCGTACAGGAGGACCCACGTCTGTTCGTCTGCAGGGTTAACTCTGGCAGGAAGTCATTTACACTGTGACGGTTAATTAGGAGGGGTAGCACATGATCAAAACTATATGCTGCAATTAACCCGTCATTTGTAGCTCCATTTGTTTTTGTGATCACATATGATACGATACAAAAAGGAGCTCATTCAGGCTGTGCAGCGTCTCAGTAAGTGATTTAAGCGTTCACAACAGCTAGCCTAAATGCTATCATGACTTTGATGCCGTGAAGAGGAACCTTTGTTGACCCTCCGCGGCTCAAGTTGAGTGTAACAAGGAAATGGCGAGGCAGTAAGATCTTGTGGTTTGTCATGAGACCATAGGGTGAGCCGTTTTCTTCTTCTCTTGTATCTGTAGCACAAAGATTCATTCATTATCTGAAGAATTTCATACTCTGTTTCTGGTCTATCACTGAGACATTCAATACCCTGTCAGTTCTTCCGGCCCTTTCCAACATTACTTATAGCTTTGGTGTTTTACACTTTAGCAAATAGATCTGATCATTTAAAGAGCAGAAACACTGTCACATGAAGATTTAGCTGTACCATTAAACCGGAAAACAACATCAGGAACGCAGAAGATTGCAGATAAATTGAATTTAAATTACATTGATTTCTTTGTTCATTGCTTAATTCCATACTGTACATGCTCACTCTACATAGTGATTGCACATACGATCTATAAAGCTATGTGCTGGAAAGAAACATGTGATCTGCACCTCAGTGAATATAAATAATGCAGCCTCAGCAGGAATTATATGTATCATGGAGCCCATAACCACAAATTTAACTACATATGACATGTTGGAATCAAAGTATCTCAGTTAGCAATCACTGTTACAAGGTTTTTATTTTCTTTTGAGTTGTTCCTCATCGTTAAATTGACCACCTACAAGCAGCATCCAAGTTGTCCTACATGCTACATGTAGTCTAAAAACCTTGATATGGATTGCTGATTTCTCCAGTTCATTGGTGATTAAGGAAACATAAAAAAAACGAGTTTTCTGGTAGAAATCAGTCATAAAATAGTTGCTCAAGTCCATTAAATTGTCACTGATTCCTCTCTCATAACTTTAAAGCTACTGTGAGGAATTTTTCACTGGTTGCAAAACAGACTGTCAATAATATCAATGCTTCTGTATCTGTATGGACTACATAAGCAAACAAGGCCATTATTGACAAGACTGATCATTTCTATGTTGTTATTTTTCATGTCTAAAACAAGCGGCAACC
This sequence comes from Notolabrus celidotus, assembly GCF_009762535.1. Taxonomy (NCBI): domain Eukaryota; kingdom Metazoa; phylum Chordata; class Actinopteri; order Labriformes; family Labridae; genus Notolabrus; species Notolabrus celidotus. The sequence continues at coordinate 13,707,512 of NC_048275.1, read as the reverse complement.
TCCAAATGCGAGAATTGTAGCCAATGCCGAAGTGTTGAAAACTGCAGTTTCTCGAGTTTACGCTTGAGGCTTGCTCTGGAAGTACCGGAAACGTCATACACACAAATTCAAAAAAGGCGATCTTTACAGCAGAAATAAACATGTTTACTGCCTGGTACAAAAAACAAGTGTAGTCTGCATAGCTAATTTCTCGATCGGCACACACTTTTTCATAACGCTGCAATTTTGAAGATATTAAAATGTTAACATTATGACACGCACAGCTGACTTGATTGACAGGCGGGAACACTGTAGCTGTTGGCTAGGATGCTCAAAACCCTCCTCTTTACCTCACACTTGCTCAACAGCAGTTAGGTTGACTTCAGCATTTCCAATATGGCTGCCGCTGACGATTGGCTTCAAAACAGCACTTCAGAAACAGATGAGTGACATCATGGATACTACGTCCATTATTTATAGTCTATGGTCTAAAACCATTGGCAGAGGGTAGGTGTCAGATGAATTGATTAACAGCAGGATCCTAAAGGAGGATGAGATTCTTTGTTTGAAAACACTACTTACACATTTACATGACAAAATCAGCAAACAAAGAAGAGGTACCTCTTTGTCCAGAGGGGGCGCCAAAATCAACACGAACAGAAAGTCCCCTACGGGAGCTTTAAATTAAAGACTTGATGATAATTTTATTTACACATATTACTACTGTACAGGCTGGCAGACTTTATAATGTGATCTGTCAAAGTTGCTGGAGTTCCATTTGGACCTCTTTTTCTAAAATCAGTGTTAACGAAACATCCTCTGTCTGTTGAAATAAGAGCAACATTTCCACATTTTCTCTTTTGGCTTTCACAGCCTGTTCCTGGCCTCTGCTCATCAGTCAAAAAAAAAGAAACTCTGCAACAAATTCAAACCATGTAATGAGTTACTAAAACAGGAAATATACTTGCACAATCTGTAATGGAACCCTTTTGATTTCAAATTTGTCAATTTTGTATTTCACTTTGGTTGTGAAATTAATATTGTTTTTGTGCCAGCGTGGCAGTTGTGTGAACCTTTCCAGCTGCCATGACTATTCTCTACCTAAGAATTAAAAAGTAGAAATGTACATCAACGAAGGTCGCTAGTGTCCAGAACTTTGACCTGCCACTCCCAACTTTTACTTTTAATCTAGCAGGTGACAGATGCTGTGGTTGTTCCCATATTCATAATCATCACCAAAACCCTGATGGAGAGCTTCATTTTTCAGGCGAAAGACAGAAAGAAGCACGTATAAGCATGCATTTTTTATAACTACACAAACTTTGGGAAAAGTAAGAGACGATTTTTTTGTCAAACTTTTGCTGTACACCAGCAGCAGAGCGGTATATTTCCTTTACACGGCTTTGATTAAAGGTTTTGAGAGAGGAGATGTTTCTTTTGCTTTATGGCTCTCTTTGCCAGCTTGGCAGCTGCACTAGCATTTAAATGCCCATTAACAACCTTTTAACTGTCAAGATCTTTTGAAATACGGATGTTTGCTTTCCTCACTGCTTCAGAGCCACCAAAATTACTTTTAATAGCGCCAGTGTTGGTATTAATACGTTCCTTCATGAGCTGTAGCCGAGCCGCGTGTCATTCCAGTGCAAAGGAGTTTGCCAATGATGTCTGATTAGGAGTGCAAGGGGAGATTAATAGATGTTTCTTCCCCTCATTTGTTATCACTCTTTTAGTGCACTGACTGACTACAGCGTGTGATAAATAGAGGGAAGCCTCTGCATTTCCTGAGTGTGACACTATCTATCTCCTCGTCAGCCCGGCTCCGTGTTGATGCGATGTCTCCTCTGACAGCAAATCCAAAGTCAGCTGCCTGGTCCTGTGCAATTTCAGCTAGCAGAGGGGAAGGTGTTTGGGATCTGCATTTTAATCCCGGCCTGTTTAATGTTTGCCCCCTGACAATCTGGGCCAGACATCATTTTAATGGTATGTACAGTGATAAAGCCAATAAACTGTCAGAATGATTGATAATCTGAGCATTATAGCAATATGACTTTCCAGTTCTCCTCTGCGCTCCAATGATGGTTTCCAAATTGAATTCTTTGTGTGCGTGCGTGTGTATGACTGCGTGCACACTCTTACAGCATGCATGTGTGCGTCTTTGCCGAAGCTTAGGTGAGAAGAAAACAGAAGAAATCTTGTTAGTTTCTAGTGAATCAGTTTTTAGTGCTTATGCAATACATTACTTCTAAAATAACAAACCATATCGGCTGAATAGATTATCTCAGAGTTTTTGGCCCGCTCGCTATGTTTGTCTGGAAAAATGGATTGGAGGGGGAACAATTATAAAGAAGATTACCATATTTCTACCGTTAAATAAATGATATGAAATCTAGCTTTCCTCTGGGTGTCAGAATCTGTGAATGTATGAGCCAGGCCTCTGAGGCCGGTGTGTGTTTCATATCAATGCTGGCTTATTTTAAGCTAGACGGGTTGATGGGAGGTGGGGGAGAGGATGCCGTTCATATCTCTTGACTCATGAACTTGTCCAAACACAGGTGGACATTGACATGCCGCAGATGCTGCTGAAGCCATCAAATGTAACAGTTGCTTTTTGTCATTAGGCCTTAGTCTGGATGCTTATAAATATGACAATCTGTCATTATGGAATCTGTTGGTAACATTATGACAGTCATTTCCCCGCTGGTGCTATTTCCATCCATTTAAGCATTAACCTGTCTATTCATTCAGAGCTGTTCCTCAAAGCTCCAGGGTCACCTCCAGTCTTATGGATGAGATCAAATAGCTCTGCTTCATTGATTTATCGCTGGCTATTTGCAAACCAATAGCAATTGGTTGGAGATTGACAACACATGTAGGCCTGTAGTGCCGTCAGTGTCTCTGCGGACCCATGAAACAGCTCCTTTTATCTGCAGCAAAGTCAGAGCAGTCCTGCCGCTGACTGGCAGTCATAGAAAGCTCTTTGTTTTATGTAAATGGTGATTGATGACATGTCTGGCACAGCCTGCAGTTTTTGACAAAAAGTATTGATGGCTGCTCTCAGTAAAGTGTTAGTCCAGGTGACAGAGCAATCCATTTTAAGATGAATGAGAGAGAGTGAGAGCGAGAGGCAGAGAGAGAGAGAAAGAGTGAAACAGGAAAGTCATCAGCACTTTCAGGAACGGGTTACACATCCGTAACTCTCGTTCTGTGATCACAGTGGAATACAAACACACTGCTGTTTAGGTTATTAAGGTCATGTGACAATTAGGGGAACAGTTTCAGCACCAAGCTTTGCTTGAGGACTGTTTTGAAGACCTAATGTGCATCAGTGTGCATCATTTCTCTCTGCTTGATCCACTCAGTTGTTCCCTGGGGAGACAATCCCTTATGCTTTCTAATAGTTGGATAGAGGTTTATGTATTTAACACAGCAGGCTGGTTGTCATGATGTCCTAGTGGCCTGGTACTGCAGTTATTTTAGTGGCTACCCATACAGCGTTTTTAGATGATAGCAGAGACTCACTATGTGAAAGCCAGCAGCACTGTTTTGGTAGATGTTAGTTTTAATGGAGTATAGATGGTACAATTGTGAAGAAATATTTGTATTACTTAGGCCATGGCTGACTAAGTTGGGACATCACTTGTGTATCTTATAGCATGACTCAGTTTTTGTTTTTTTCCTGCTAATCCCTATATTTGGGGTGACATGGCATGAATAGTTTTGATGTAAACTTGCTGCCGCCTACTAGACTCTCATGACTGCTAGCGTAATCTCTAGTGTTCAAGTGCAAGTGTTCTGGTTTCCATTTGAAGTATGTTTGTAGTCCAAGCAGTATTGACCACTGATCACAAGTATCAGTGGGCTTTGGCTTATGCAGGAAAAACAGTCGGTATGGAGAGCAAAAGCAGGTGGAACACTATCCACTGCAAATCTGCTTAATGGTGTGTTATGAAAGCCAATCAACACTTTGTTTTCCTTTCTCTTGAGGACAGTCCAGACAAAGCTTGCATTTTACTTTATACAAATCTGCATCATTGTGTTATTATTTCGGCAAACTCAAGACCCGTTAATGGCAAGTGATCACAAGAACAAAGGTTTCATTTGTTGGCTCATACTGCTGACGTAAACCTACTTTTGAACTTAGACCTACGTGAAACAGATCAGAACAGTTGCTACTATTGGAGATGTGATAAACCAAGAAGTAACAGTGTTTATTTTACAGATGTGAATGCTGAATGGGAGGGTAAGTCATTGTTTAAAGTAGTTTAATGCAAACCACTGGAATTACTGAAAGTGAACATCCGTTCCTAGAGGCATATTGTTGTTTGATACATTTTGGATGAAGGTTGCTTATGGGTTATGGGATTGCTGTCAGTATAGCTCCTAGCCAGTGACAAGCATTTTTTAATTTTGCTATCTGAATCTGTGAATGTTAAGGTTGCATCTTCCTGATAACTTTCTGAATATGTACCCCACAAGCTAATCAGTGCTCTTAGTTGTGTTTGTTAATGAGGCGTTATGTGGTTATCAAAGGGGGAGACAAATATTAGAAATTTCATTAAACCTTAGCTTTTAAGAAATGTCATTCTTATTTATTTGGCTATTCCAACCCCACTTGAGTAATCACTACACTCAGATACATTTTGTATTTTTGCTAAATCTATTATAACTGATCTTTAGGTTTTTAAAAATAAGAATATTTGGTTGTACTGAAAGCTAAATCAACACTCCTTGTTCTGCTTTGCATTCCTAACATTGATGCTTTTATGTTGATAGCTAAAATAGCCTGTTAAAAACATACTCCATTGATGTAACTCACAAAATGAAAAAGCTCTCATGTCTTGTCAAAATATACCTGTCCGTCAGTTTAGGCTCATTTAGAGCCTGTGGGAGTTCCAGCAGGAATTTGTTTGAGTTGGATAATGGGTTCGTGATCCACAGGGGGAACCCACTCCCTTGTACTCTACCTCCTCTCTGACTTCGGGATGATGAATGTGAATTTACATTTGCTCTATATGCTTTTACACTCTACATTAATGTGATTTCCCTAATGGAGCCACTATCAGAGTGAAGTTTACTTTTGGATCTGTGTGAGGAGGAATGTTCAGAGGACGAGCCAGACAGAAACTGCAGATAAAAAGCAATAATTCTGCACATGTGAGGAAAATCTAAACCCAAAACTCGTCTAAAAATGGACCTGGTGCTGATGCTTGTCAGACAGAACCAGATTTAAGAGATGCTTCAAGGGGACCTTAACCCATGAAATCACGCTGTCCTGCATCCAGAGCCCCACCCTCTAACTGCTGTATAAATAGATTCTCGTGACAGGGTAATTCATCTCTGGCCATGAAAACATCAGCTTTAAAAGACAGCTCGCTGAGACCCTGCGCTTGTTAGGGGCCAGATCAGCAGCCCAGATGCCTGGGATGTAAACTCATGAAGAGAAGATTAATTTATCTGTCATCCCTGACTTTGACAGTTGTTGTAAATTTGACTCTGGCCTCAGCACACGGAAGGGAAGGCGAGGGAGGGGCCGAGGGGGGAAGAAAGGAGAGACGAGTCAAAGATATAGAGAGAGGAGTGTGAAGAGGGAGGACGGCTTTAACAAGGGAGGGGTGAGGTAGGGGTGAGAGTGTGTGTCAAAAATTTCAAACATACATTATTGACAAGAGGACTCACTTACTCGCTGCTGGTGTGCACCTGGACTACATCTACAGCCCTCCTCTCCTGGATGATGTGTTTGGAAACCTATTGTTCGGAGACTACTTGGCTGTGGTTTTAGTCAACCTTCGCAGCCCTTTAAGAAAAAAAAAAAACACCCCTACTTCCTCACCAGTTTTTCCCCTACTGCTCTTTCAAGATGGTGGCCACATAAGGCACGCTGGAAAATGAGTAGTGGTGGTGTCAGGGAAGCCATTTGGGGTCTGATTGATGGTAGCAGGCGAAACCACAGCGGCCATGTTCTGTGATCTCCCTATGCGCAAGCCGTGCCTGGCGTTCCCAGAGAAACAGGAGAAGTTTTTTTTAAAGTTAATGCTGCTGCCAGACATATTGCATTAGATTACTCTTCATATCTGTGTCAGAGTTTCAGAAAATAGATGATGAATTAGGATGAGTGAAATGGTTATCATTGGAGAAGGAGATGAGCTGGCTTTGGAAGAAAAATTGAGAAATGATACCAATCTGTGTTGCTTTGGCACAGATAATGTACTGTGCAATCTAGGCTTTGTAATAGACTTGATCATTTTAACCACATCTCACTTACCAGTGATAGTTCAATTTGACATTTTAAGTTTAAGATATTGTCTGAATGATTGATATCATGGGTTCACAACTGATCTGGCCCCAGTCGTTTAATAGTGGGTAACAACCAGCATTGAGGTGTATTACTACCATCACCCTATTTTACTGTGCTATACAAAACCTATACCTCAAAACAAAAGCCCAGTAAAGACTTTGTCTTAAAACTTTTTTTTTTTGTCAAACACACATTCACAACTTAAAATAGTTACTTGGCCCCTTTTGGAGTTCTTAGCCACCAGTTAAGAATATATTGCCAGAATCACACAACTGCATTTTGCAGTTTTAGATAAAACTTTTGGACACTTCTTCATAGAGTTGTTGCAGTGCAGATACTTCATTCAATATTTAGGCAATAAAAATTATCCCTGCTTTCTTTGGTTACTTTTAAATTTCCGACCCGAAGATTGAACTGGTTCAGACTGGAGCAGCCAGAAGGTCACTGAAGACAGACTAATGTTTGACATACTGTTAAAAGTCATGAGAGGCAAAATAAGTTTCATTTCCCCGAAAAATGACGTGTATACCAAAACAAAATATTTCCTCTGAATTATCATTCACAATGCAGAGGAAGTGTGCAGTAGTGTGTGTATTTCCTCTCATGTCTGTGTTTCCTGATTTTCTTAGTTTGGACATTTATGTTCATCTTTATGGTTTTGAGCTCAGGCAACAGTCCTCAGGTTATTAACATACAGGGACCAGGTAACAGTGCTGTTTCTCCCCTCTACTCTCTGTCTGTCTCCAACAGACATAAACACATGAAATGCATCTATAAGAGATGCCAAAAGAAAAAAAAACACATCAGTTATTGTTGCAGCAGTTTGTGATATAGAGTCTGTGACAGAGGGCGGAGCAGAGAGACACACAGCAAGCTGGAAGGATAGGGACTTCGGTGGCAAACAAGCAAAATACAACACCTTCTCACATGTGCTTGCCAAGGTGTTAATATGTTTAAAATGTTTTTTTTTTTGTGAGCAATTGTTGTGAGTCAACCAGAAAACGTCCTATTTGCCTTTTTCACCACTCTTCTTTACCAGCGCTCTGTCTCTTTACTTTATCCCTATGTTTATCCACCATAACTGATGCTGTCTGTCTTTCCCCTCTGCAGCCTTGGGTTAAAATATGAGAGTATATCTGTATTTTTCTGTAAGCTTTGGTGCTTTTTGATACTATCTAACAGAAATATAATGGAGAGTGTATCATTTTAAAGCACTTATATTGAAAAGCAGTGAAGTATCGAACATTTTGACCTTAGTTTTACAAAATGTCAAACTACTTTTTCCACAAATCTTAAACTTTTAAGGATTTAAAGAGTGTTGTACTTGGATTAAACTACAGGCAAGACCCATGCTGTCACTCGAGCTATTCTGGCCTTGTGTTCAGATTCGTTTAATTTAACCCTTCTCTGTTTTTGTAGGCCTTCCATGAATGTCAGTGGATGTGTGCCAATACCTCCACGTAATTTAGTATCCCAGTAAATTAGTTGGTTTTTTCTATAACATGCATGAAAATGCATATCTTTTGGGTTTTCTTACCCACAATCCTCTGTGCAGCAAACACAGGATGATACCATCTATGAGCAAGAGGATTGTAGTTCAGTGTGTGTATTATAAGAAGTATTAGTTTAATTTAATGTATCAACTTAAGAGCAGTAAGGGTAGCCACAGTTGTGCACCAAAGTTTAAAAAGTATGCAACAAAGCAGGAACTGTGTTTCTATAAAGCATCTTTTAACACAGAGTAAATTCCTGATTAATTTCCTCTGAGCCCTCACTTTTAAATAGCCCACGTCTTGATTGGATTTGCTGTGTCTGATCACCAAACGCTCATATACAGCGCCTAGCGTTAAAGCAAATCAGTGAAATTTGTATAAGTTATCAACACCTCCTTATATGTCTGATTGGACCTAGGGGAAGTGACAAATATAGCCCAGGAGATCTCCAGCTTTTATTGTGGATTAGCATGCTAATAGGCTTTCGACTCGATTTGACAGACCTCGCTTCCCCCCGGAGAGGGACAGCCTCGAGCCAGGGAGAGGGGGGTCTGTGCGGGGGTAAGCAGGGGGACAAGGAGGGGGCGAGGAAAAGGGAAAGCGGGTTTAAAAAAAAGGGGTGTACTGTGGGGTGAAAGTTGGGGGGGGGATTTTGGAGGAGTGTGGAAGATATTGCCAATTAGCATGTGGAAGAAAAAAGGTTCTGACAGGAGAGGTAACCCAGTCATGATAAATATGGTAACTTAGCAGACTCTCCTCCTCCTCTTTTGTCTGTCGACCCCGCAGCTGTGGGCTTAAGAACCCCTTTCACCTAAGAGGAAATCAAAAGATAATCCAGAGTTTGATGTTTGGAGTAACTTTTGAGTCGGAGGGGAAAAGGGGTCACCGGTGTATAGGGTGACGGGTTTAAGCTGTAAACCCTCTACAAAAGGTTGTGACAGAGTGAGTTCCTCCCAATCTCTCACGGTGCATTTGGAAAGTTCTGAGCACCCTCTCTGTGCGTGACTAAACCCACCTAAGAATAGAGAGATAAGGCTCTAAAGCAAAAGTTCAATTTGCCTACGAAAACAATTATCTGGTATCAATCACGGAGGAAGAGTATAATCTTCTCACCTGTTCTATATTCGTCAAAATCCCCCCATGATGATTTAAACAGCTTCCTGAGTTTGAGTGACACGTCTCTTATAGTTTTGTCAATCTCAGTTGTTAGTGTTGTGTGCGATTCGGCATCTTATTCCAGAAGGATGATGAAAGTGAATGAAGATTTTTCTGCATAGACAGTTCAAAGACTTGACTCAGCTCATTTTTCCTCTTATGAATACAGAGTTGTTTTCAGACTCTGGTAACTTAAGTGGGGCATCATTTTGCTGGGTTGTATATTTTTATTGTCACATTGGAAAAGTTAAAGGAAACAATGGATGCGATCAACCATTGAAGCCTTTAGCCAGTTAGTGGAGTCAGACAGTTTACTCTTCCAATTGTCTGTTGCTTAAAGAATGATAAGACATTAACTAGAGTACAAGACAGCAGGATCCCAGCAAACATTGTTATCTAGATTTTTGTAATCAATTTTGAAATGATTTGTTATGTTTATTTTATTTCAGGGATAAATCTGTGTATCATACTTTCACACATTTTAAATAAGTAGAGCACACTTTCAGTTCTACTTTGTGCAACATGTAAAGTTGCAAAGTAAGACTTGAGATTTGTTTTTTAACCTACATTTAGAGCATCTTGTAGAGGTAAAATGTTAAAAATATATGTTTGACAAAACGTTTTATCCTAAATTAAATGAACAAACTTCTGTTTACACTTCAGTGTGGTACAGCCCTGCTTTTATTAAAATATTGGTATCAAACTAAAACTTCAAATAAGTTTCTCAACCAGATTTGAAAGCATCTCCTTGAGGCAAAGTACACCACAGCTGTGGCTTCACTCTCTTTTATCCACTTTAATACTACAAGTAAGGCCACTTTTTAGAAGTAAGTGCATGAGGGAATGGCTTCTTTTGTGCAATGTGTTCACACATTTACGGATACCCTCATTACCCACACTAATTATGAAACATTATTGGCCAAATGTAAAATAGTTGCATTGGTTTTTAGTCGGTTTTGGAGAACTGGGGAGATATGGTGTTGCATGTTTCTGTTATGGATGTCAGTTGGACAAGGATCTCATCATCAGGCTGCACTTTGATTAATCAAGTTGTGTTGCTCTACAATACAGACATGTTTTTATACACTCATAACTTGCATTATATTTTATTTAACTTGCCCTTAACCTAAAAAAGTCTCAAAACTACCAATGTAGAGCTGTCGGGAACATCAAACACAACACTTTTCTGTGTTAAACTGTTGTAAAGCAGGAAACGTACCTTACATTTAAAGGTAAAATGGGCACATTTTTTTAGATATTTTCTTAAAAAGTCATCAAAACAATGAGTCAATTAGAAGCTCATGTGAATAATTTTACATTAATTAATTTCACACTACCAGTTAGTCTCAGTTGGGAGGTTTACAAAGGCTACAATCCTTCATGCACTGGCATTAGGTTTAACTCCTGGCTCTGGTCCTTGATGTATGCCTACCTCACTCATCTTTCCCCTCACTTCCTGGCTTTTTGCAGCTGTTCTGTCAATATAGGTGAAAAGTTGAATGAGAGAAAACAATCTTAAAATGTTAACAGTTTAAGGATTGGAATTCTAATATTAACACTTGTTCCATCAGGCCCTCAGGTTTAACATTGGTCATACAGTACATTTTTATGTCTGGCATTTTTTCGATTCAATTAAGATACATATGCAAAAGTCATCAGTCAAATTTGATCAAAGAAAAGCAACTAAAAATGTCTTGACCAGCTCTCCACATCTCTCTGTTCCAAGGACAAAGCTGCAGTCTATTATCTGTCTGTGTGAGGAGATAATACCTGAGCTGATGATGCCTGCCGACCTTGAGCAGCTTAGATGACAATAACCTCGCTATCATCCCTTGAACCCCAGCTAGGTGCACGTGTGTACACTTCCACACCCGCTCGTAAACACACACACAGAAACACACGCCCTATATGTGCCATATTTCACTCGCAGAAACCCACACAGCTGATGATGACCTTTCCTCCCTTCCCTGACAGTCTCATGCAAGTGGCGACTGCAGGATTGCTTTAGAGCACATTTGCTTACCATAAGAATGTAATTTTCAATGATAAGGTCCTGGAACTTGGCAGGAGCTGTGAGGGGGGGATCTGTCGTTTTGTGCCAAATCTCCGGTCCTGGATGATCCTGGGGCTCGCCCTGGGGGACAGCTCAGGGCTGAGTGGGCCAAAGTAATGTCATCCTGCGGAAAAATGATTAATCTCCCCCTGTCTGTCCTTTATTCCACAAGGAAGGAAGGATGCACAACAAAACCAAACAAATAAGTGGCTCATTGGTCCATATGTAAATTTCATTTTGTCACATTAGGCTGTTGCTAAATTGCCTCATCATTATAATTTAGGGGTAATTTACAGTTGCGGCAAGGGAAATAAACATATGATAAATATTAAAAAATATAGAATAAGGCAACATAAACACATGATTTGTCATTTATTTACTGTTGGGGTTGCACTTATTTCGTTGGACACAGTTTGGTCAGAAAAAACAGTTACCATGGAAATGTTCAGCTGGGCACAGGGGAGCTCTGCACCCTCCGAGGGGGACGTGTGCAGTGCACATAAAGTACCCAGGGTGAAAATCAGAGCCGAGAGCCTCACCATAAATACTCGGGTCAGAGCTGTCAGCCAGAACACTTCTCTCCGTGGTCTGCCTTCTCGTTTTAGTTTTAATCCGCTCATCATGGAGTGAGTGAGACAGAGAAACAGATACAGGCTGAGGCGGCACGGTATAGTACAGTTACAGATTGGAAGGAGGGAGGAAAGTAGGAGAAAAACATACTCTGAAGAGTGTGTGAATCCATAATAGCACCACTTAATGACACAAACTATCTCCCCTTGCTGTCGGAGAGAGGCGAGGCTTCCTCGGAGCCTCAGAGGGCCCTCTGTTACAAAACAGAAGACAGTAGGGCTTTGACAGCTCCAAGTGTCTAGGGCCAGGGAAATAATTGATAGCAGGCTGCCTGCATCCAAGGTCCTTTAGCAGTAATTGCAAGCAGAATCTGACTCTCTGATCTCACCAGTGGTATTGGCTATGCCAGAACAGCCTGGCTTTGACAGATTGCCTTCCTGCAGTAATAACTTAGGCATGTTCCCTGTTTTCTCACACAAGGCCGTGCAGCGCTGTCTCCACCGCAGAACCAGCCCAGAATCATCAGTGATTATTTTATATGTGTATTTTTCTTTTTAGCTCTTGGCAGATTTTTCTGACAGGACACTCTTCAAGTAATGGTTTCGCCTGCAGCCAATTGCCCTGTACACTGGTTTTCACTGTGATCCTGTCTTTAAACTACAATGAAATAATAAGTATTGTGCTCATGTTAGCATGCTCAAAAACATAAAGGGGGTTGTGACAAAATCAAGTAAGAGAGCTTTTATTTCTAATTGCCTCGTAAAATCAGACTTGTGTTTCCTAAAAAGGAGAGTAATAAGTGTGACCAATCAGCTGTGCTCCAAAAATCTTTGAGATACAGAAAAAAGGATACCCAAACACCCTCTGTTGCCATGGTTCCCGCCCTGAATGACAGCCTGAAGGCTTTATGGCCTTTTGAGGGATAGTCCTCTTCCCCCCTCCTCCTTCCTCCCCTCACCTCCTTGGCTCCTCGCCCTCCCCCCTTTGCCTCACACACTCAGTGGCACTCTTCCATGCTCACTGTCTGCACTGTAAAGCACTCAGGGATTTATTGTCAGCTGGAGTTTCCTTGATAGGGTGTAATAATACTGTGCCTTTCTCACCCGCTAAGGTGGTAGAATCCCCTCCCTCCGCCGATGAGAGGACCCCTGCGGGCTGCCCTGTTTGCGCCTGTGTTCTGTGGCAGACTTATAAGCCTGGCAGCTCCACCCCATGGCTGTCCAAACAAGGTTTCTCAACGGGCGCTCAAATCAAAAAGAGCAGCGTATGGGGGCTGCAGGAAAGTGAAACGGCAGGATGTTGCCTTTAGTTATTTATTTATCTTGCTTTTCAGCAACAGAAGAAAAGAGTTAAAAGCATGTGAGCCCCTTTTGGTGTTTATTGTTTTGTTTTGTTCAATGTTTTGGCTGTGAAGCAGTGATTTCTTGCTACTGCTGATTACAGTCCAGTAGTTTGGTGTTCACGTTCCTGGAAATCATTTTAAGTAGGGCTTAACTGATTTCTGAATGAAACTCATTAAAGCAACTGAAGTGTAAATAGACACAATCCCCACGACGCCCTGGTGTAAGAAATGTGATACTGTGGTTTGTGTGTTACTGCCAATGTCTTTCCACTTAATCTAATTTAATCTTTAAATAAAAGCTTAGATCAATACAAATAAACATCAGTAAATTAATCTGGGACTAGGATGAAGGACAGATATCAGAGACGATGTGAAGCAGGTTAAAAGTCCCCCGAATGCCTCATACGTACTCACAGCTCAGCAGACAAGCTGTAGGCAGCAGCCGGGTTGTATAAATAGAAACTCCCTTCACAAACCTGCAATTAATAAAAGATCCCTTGACTGATCCTTGAACATTGGAGGATATGAGCAGACAGTCAGTGAGGTCAGAGTGGGATAAACCGGTCTCAGCTCCCTGCCTTTCTGTGAAAGCTCGGTGGCAAGATAGATGGGCACGTCACGCCGCTTTGAAATGTCTAAACATAGACGTTTTAGAGGTGGACGCTATGTGAAAATGTAAATAAACTTTATAGGAACTCGGGGTCAGGCTCAGGTTGGATTTATGGTTTTGGCATTTACCCCTAAGCCCATCCGTCATCCCTTTTTTTTTGCCCCACCAAGCCCCTCTAGTCCCAACTCCTCCTGCTCCAGCCAAGTACCTCCTCCCTACCCCCAACCCCACCCACCACTACCACTACACCCAGGATCACAAGACCTTCAGCTGAACTACAGCCGACCTGCAGGATCCAAGGCCAGCTGGGCTTCAGATGCCATAATAAGAACCATTCAGGGTCTTTCATGATTGTGTGACTATTGGATGGACATCTTTTTATCTTTCCGGTCATCTTTATTATCCATTTTTTGCTCTTTATTTCTCTGTCACTCTTTTCTTCTTCTTCCTCCTTTAACAGCTCTCTCTCTCTCTATCTCTCGCTCAGATGTTTGGGGCTGTTGAGGGAAGCAAATTCGTGCCAGAATTATCTGGAAGGTCTTGAGGGACATGTCGAGTTTAGGCTGTCTTCCCGTTGGAGCGTTGTCACACCACAGTCTGTGTTCACTTATTTACGGCTCTGCTGCTTGTCATGCCATTGTTTGACAAAATTATCAAGACATACAGGACTCTTGTCATCAGCTGTGATCTCACGGCACAAACATCTACTCTGTTGCTGTAAAAGGCTGCGACTAACGACTATTTTGATAAACTATCAGTCATCCATTTCTAGAATGATATATCAACTTATCAAATACAGATTTTTCAGATTAGTTAATGGCTCTTTTTTGGTTTCAGATGTCAAATTTAAATCAACCTTGTAAACGCAAATCATGCCTTTACAAATCTGAACTAGAGCCATACTTTTGTCTGGGTTTGGAACATCACTGGTGTTCATATCGATGGATGATTTAGTTTTGATGTGTAATGTGGTTACTTCAGTAATATTGTAAGAGTCCACTTCACTCTTCAAGGGTAGGAGAGGAGGAAGAAGAAAGGATGATGTTTGAAGGAGAGACGTCCATCGTGCCTTCTCTTCAAATACTCGTAAATTGCTGACATGATCCCATAAACCAGGTCTGCTTTGCACATTTTGCAGTCAGTCCTCTTCTTTGCAGGGTTGATGATACAAGTTTTTGGGAGCCATTTTACTATTTTGGGTTGCATTTCAAATTATGCGCCCAACCTTTTCCTTTGCAGCCTTGATGGTTAAATGGTTCTGAGTTTAGGAAGTTTCAGGATGCATCAGCTGCTGCAATTGTGCTACATTTTGTTGAGCTTTTGCAACTCTCTGCAGAGGAACTAGCTATGCAAGATAGCTCAACCCTCAGCAACTCAGCTCAATGTTATTCACACTCAAAGCATAAAAAAATAACCCGATATGACGTAAACAACTTATTATCGACAATTGAATTTGTCTGCACCTAATTTTGTTATCGATTGCCCTCTACAATGTCAACTAATCATGCATTCCTAGTCAGACACAGTAGGCTCTATGTGTGAACCATCAAATGTTAACTAAGGAATTAATGTCCTGTTTTTTGGTAAAGTGAAAGAGACATTGGGCTAATTTTTTTTTGTAACACTGCATAATTAGCATTTTGCCCAATAAAATGATCTGTCATTGGGCCCAATTAGCATTTTGCCCACTTGTAGAAATGCTAAATGTGCACAAAATCTTAATTTGGTAATGAAGATGATTTGAATTTGAATTTCTGTGCTCTATGTGAAACCTCACTTTAGTTTTCTGTGTTGTTGTGTATGTGAAGTCAATAAGAAATGTTATTTAATGAAGGCAAACACAGCTTATTAGTCCCACTGAAGTTTAATGTGGGATAAACAGCAATCCCATCCAGCTTTACACATTACCCCTCATTCAAAATGACTCACTGGAAACAAATCATTCGATGATGTACGACAGCAGCTCCAGTTATGCCAGGCGAACAATCCTGTGGTACCTTTTACAATCCACAGCAGAGTTTGTGCTCTTGTCCCGGCGTCAGAATACGAGAGGACACCTGCCTAAAATGACTGAGGCTCAGCTGGGAACTGCTTTGATCTGTGTGACAGTTTGACTGCCTCGATGGGAGTGGCACTGATAATCCCTTTGCTTAACTCGTGCTTTTTGGCCCAGCCGGGGTCCTGTCCAGGGATAAAGCAGTGGGCTAAGTCTTAATCAAACAGCAGGGTCGGTGGCTGCATGAAGGGAAGGGTCTTTGAGGGTTAGAGTGCGGAAGGGCACATTTAGGACAGGGATGAATACACACAAATGGAGGATTAGAGTGTTTTGCCTACTTGCAAATAGGGGAGGTTTAGCAGGCAGTTGTACAATATTGAAAGAGTAAGTCATTGAGTTTAGAAAAGCCGAGTGTTGTTCTCTTCCAAGCAGACCCGAGTTCATAAATCCACTTCAAAAACAACTCCACAAATGGCTCAGATGCTGCTGTGAAAACAGAAATGTGGGTGCAAAAGTCCAAAACACAAGTGGAGTTCTTCTGGGGTAACTTTCAGGGCATCCTTTGATGGAGCCAGTCAGCAGAGAAGACACATAACTTTACAGGTAGAGGAACAGAAAGAGCGTGACAAGCCTGCATGTGAACGAAGGGTTAGGACAAAATATTATGTCAATATGTTGTTGTCCTGACTTGTCCTGATTTTTTTGTAACTCAGGCACCAAATATCAACATTTTAAAAATACCTCAAAATGTCATTCTTGACTCTTGAGGTGGCACTAGTGATGTTAATGCTGCTCTGTACCTTTTAGTGCCATCATTAGTCTTCAGTTATTCAGATATCATGATGTTTCATAATAATTGTATAATTGATCGGTTATCGTGGAATCGCTGTATCGTGATAGTAGTGTAATTATTGACCATGTGTTGAAAATTTAATTGTATTGTGTTTCGTATCATATTGTATTGCATCGTTTCGTGTTGTATTGAGTCTTGACGTGTCATATTGTTTCTTACCATACAGTACTGTTTCATATCGTATTGTGTTGAGTTGTGACATGTCATATTGGCCACGATTACATGATGTTTTTCTTTGAATTCAATAATTTGGAATTAAAGTATTCTCCTTTGTGTTTACATGGAAATAGTAATTCCGAATCAAGGTTTACATGAAAAACACGTTTAATCGTCTTTATTCAATTCCGCTTAAGGTCTGGGGTTTTGGGAAGGGTTTTGATTGGACAGGGGCGGCGTGACGTATTTATGTTTACTTGAAGAAAACAGACTCCAGTTCCTGCTTCTTTCATTTTCGGTTAGAACACACAATAAGTGCAATTTTCGCTTTGATTTTGATTATAGTTTTAAATAAGCAGCTTGACACAAACACACTGCTTCACTTTCAGGAGGCGGAAGACCGTACTTTGGCGAATCAAAGCCAGAGGTTAGTACAACAGCTGCTCTACCTCAGCCTGAAATATGTGCCCACCAGTGTGGAATATGTGCGTCATCGCGACAGGACAAGGGAAGGAGCATGCGCAGAATGATCAGAATTAATTTAAAGCGGAATGAACGTATGCATGATAGAGGAATTATTGGTTTATATGGTTATTTTTACGTAGCCATTGTTTCTTAGCATACAATACTGTTTTGTATCGTATCGTTTCTTACCGTATTAAGTCGTGACATTTTTCTTTCCATACAATACGGTTCCATATCGTCTCGTGTTGAGTCGTGACATGTCACATTGTTTCGTATGAAACCTTTTCATTTCATTTAGTTTCAGTTAATTTCGTGTGTTGTGTTGTGTTGAGTCGTGGCGTGTCGTACCGTACAATGCTGTTTTGTATTGTATCATATTGTGTCGAGTCATGACGTGTCATACGTTATTGTACCAGAACTTTTCGTTTAGTTTCACTTAATTTTGTGTTGTCACGTGTTGTTTTGAGCTGTGTCATGTACAAGAAGTTTTATATTGTATAGTAACATATGTGATTTCAGCTCCAGATATGTGATATGTTGGCAAAATTGTAGGTGTGTGTGTGTGTGTTTGTGTGTGTGTGTGTGTGTGTGTGTGTGTGTGTGTGTGTGTGTGTGTGTGTGTGTGTGTGTGTGTGTGTGTGTATGTGTGTAAAAGAGAACTTTGATAAAAAAAACATATCTGAGCGGGTTAAAGTGAAACTTATTACATTTGATGGAAATTTAAAAAAGGAAGAAAAATATCAAATAAGAGGCATAAATAAGATAATGCATTCTTTCAGACATTCACCAAAGACTCCAGAATTGATTGCCATTATGAAAATTTTGGATGAATGTTCTTCATCCAAAACTTGATTAAACTTCACAGACAAACTGAAATTGCTAAAACACAGCCTTCAGGACAAATCCAACTCAAAACAGGAAATTGGAAGAAAATAAAACCAAATCTTCACAAAAGGAAATCTTGTTTTAAAGAGCTCACCTTCACGGTCCACTCTGCCAATGAAAAATGTGTCTCAATGCTGATACGCGCTGATTTTCTCTGGCAGTCAGGCTTCGTTTAATGACCCTTAATTCTCCTCTGAAAAAACATTCATTACAAACTGCTTGACTGTTCCCAAACTGTACACTCTCAAATAACCCAGCATGCTTTGCAGAATTCACCTGGTCTTAGTCATCGCCTTTAGCTATCCGACACCAGTCACGACCAAAGGTACACACATCAAAAGAGAGTGTCAGCAGTGTCAGGTATGTGATTCCTGTTTAACAGTGGGAGCATGCAGAGCTCAGCATGGATCAACTGTAACACAGAGACTGAGTGACCTCTCGGCTGTTATCACCTGATCTGCTTCTCATTGTTCCTTAAAGTGAGGCCAGACAGAGATGAGTGTGTTTGTGTGTACTTGTTAGATCACAGGGTGTTATCTTAATGGACTGTTTACAGAAAGCAGAGGAGTCTTGGTAGCTTAGCAATAGGGCTGCAGCTAGCAACTATTGTCAGTGGGACTTGATCTCCTCATTACTTTCTCCATCAATGCATTCACCTTTTGCCTATGAAAAGTACCCCAAAACATTGTGGTAAAAAATACATAATGACAATTTCTGAGCCCAAAGCGACATCTTTGTTGATTTTGTCTTTTGACTTTCTCAAAACCGGCTGACTCTTCTTTTTTTGTTCTAAATGTACAAAAGAAAAATGGCAGATCCACACATTGAAGAAGCTTGAACCAGAAAGACTTGAGTTAGAGTAGTAACAATCTTTTCTAAAGACAGTTTGTGGTTACATTGTCTTTAAACTGACTTACTAGTTAATAGATTAATCATTGCAGCTGTATTAACCGCTTAAATTGCCATACATCAGCAGAATGACATGCTATATATTTGAGTTTAAAAACCTGGTTAACATCCAATTAGGTACAATACACGATAAAAATATAACATATACAAAAGAGCAGCCAACATAACATGTTTACATGCGTGAAGAACTGGCAGTAAATTCTCAGCCAGGACAGACAAACCATCATCCCTGTAGAAATGAGAGAGACAACTCATTTAGAATTATAAACCCTTTTCTCTGTTTGTCACTTCTATTGATTTTTCTTCTGCCCCCGTCTCTCATAGTTTATATCTTGCTATAAGATATACTCCTGAAGAGGATTTATTGCAGCTATAGGCCTTGCCCGCCAGGTCTGCCATTACCAACAGATGAAAGGCAGGGGGGGCGGGTGTTAGAGGAGGGGAGGCAGGGGGGCAGTACAGCAGTGCAGTATCAGATATTGTTTAAATACCGTAAAAAGAGCCTGATCATTTACCCAGTGAGAGCCCTGAGAAGCAGGCTGTTGTGATAATCCGTGGAGTAGCAGGTGGCAATGCTTTAATGTCGGTGTAAAAAAACAAAATTGCACTTTTTCCATTTTCAATCCAGTCGTTATAATCTCTAAATGAGACGATCGATCGCCTGTTGGCAAGAAAATAGTTCTGCTGTTTTTTATTCAAAGTGGACCTGAGGAGAGGATGATGGTATACTGGCAGGAAGAGGGAAAAAAAAAGAGCCATATTGTCTTTTTTTTGTTACTCTCTATCTCCTGTTTTCTTCCCTCTCAGACCAGCCTGTCAGGTGTGAGGAAGAGGAGGAGGAGGAGGAGGAGGAGGAGGAAGCAGGCCTTTTTTCTTCTTCCCCCACCACTTCCGAATTACCTGCTGGGTCCGAGCTCTTTTATGCTCTTGTTGTGACAGGTAGATTTATAAGGCTTGAAATTTGTACAAATCAGTTGTCATTCAGCGGCAGCTGTCAATGTGTCAAGCTGTCAGGGCCTGCTGTGAGGGAGATGCCTTAGGGGGCTGAGCGAGGGGGCAACCGCCCAGAAAAGAAAATGAGTTCAAACAGACCTGAGAAGCTCCTCTATTCCACCGGCCTCCCTGCCCCTGTGGAGACGCCATCGATTTCTCTTGATGTTGAGCAACAGCGCGCCCAAAAATGACACGCCACACCGCGCTCAACCCAGTCAGGCTGCGACACGCCAACGCATGCTGTGCCAATCCTCTCAATCTGCAGATGCTTCTCATTCTCCACTAAATGGCTGGAAATGTGTGATCTCTCAGAGGAGGGAGAACACCAGAGTCGTGTTTAGAGCTTGTTGGCGATGGCTGTCTTGTTTTTCATGTGCCGCTTAAGTAGCTGAAATGGAAATCTCTCTGAGGAGAATGACAAGCATGTTTAAAGATTGTTGTCGATTGTTGTCTTGTTTGCTTGTTTTCTCTGGCCTTGTCTCAGCGTGGGCCTGCCTGTGTGTGATTGGCGGGCCTGCTGGGGCAGTGATGGGCATGACAGCCTCTCTCAGTCAGAGGACCCCAGGTGACACACACCTTCTCTATCCTCTATCCTTGTGCACGGTCTTCACAGAGGAATGGGAAAGACAGGTGCTGCAACCAGTGTGAGGTGTGTGGAAACAAAAGACAACAGCTGACAGAGAAGCTGTGCCATCCGGCGCCGTACACGCCGAGGTGTGGGATGACACAAATATGCTCATATTTCTCTCATGCACATGTCACTGCCGTGTTATTGGTGCTGTTGTCACATTCAGTCTGTGGCAGCAGATGGGGGAGGGCAGGTTATTATTGATAACACATTATTATCACATGTGGCACGTCTGTGATTCCAGGTCTATTATCATCATACTGTGATTAAAAGTAGCGTCTTCAGAATATCTGGAAGAAAATAGAAAGTAGGTGCAACATCTTTTCATCTTTTATGTATTTATCTGTAGAAATAACCCTAGTTAACTGTGTGTATGGTAATAACTTCTTCTTAGTGATTTATTTGTGGTTGACTCACTCATTGGGATGTCATCTTAAACATATATTTTTGGCAACCGTACTTTTTTCTGTCTAAATAAGACTGAAGTCTTTGTTTGCACTGACTTAATCATGCTGTCACATTTGTTGTCAGCTTTTTCCAAGTTGTGAAACAGTACATGATGTTGATATTCAAGATTTTTGTCACTCTCTCCTCCAATTAAATGACAACAACAATGGGAAAAAAAACAACAACCTATCAGCGGAACAAATCGGTTTACATCCAGGTGTGTCAGCCAAGTTTGTTTTCACACCTTCATGCTTGTGTTTGTTATGTATCACAGCCAACAACTCCCCCTGAGACGGACCAAGCATGGTCTGTAACAGAGTCAAAGGTTGGACCAACTGGAGACTAAAAGAGTGAACACAGGGGGGGGGGGGGGGGGGGGGGGGTTGAATGTGGCTCCTGAGCTTGCTAATTTGAAAGCTGAGGTCTCAATTCCTTGACATAGCGTGCTACTGCTATGTTAACCTGGCGACAGTCCAAACCTTCTGCCTAAACATGTGTGCACACAGGCATGGACGTGGACATGCATCAGAGCTGCATGGCTACACTGTAATTAGCCTGATGAGGTTTTCGGGGGGGATCCTTCTTCCAGATTGATCATCTCCACCTGGCAAAGCAGGGTCCCTGAAAGAAAAAAGGGTTTCATGGGACACCCTTTGGAAGGTGACACTCGCTCGGCAGCCCTGCAACAAGGGGTGAAATATTAATCAAAGTTTTCCGTACAGCTATTAACAGCTGCTGGCCTTGGCCTCAGTGCGTGTCTGCCTGTGTATGCATGTATGTGTGTGTGTTTATTATGTGGCAATGAGCGGCAAGTTAGTCCGCAGAGAGACGAGTGTGACGTGTCTGAGTTTGTCTTGTAAAAATGCAGCTGTCCAGGACATGACAGCTACAGCGTTAGAGGGGCCATTATGGGGTGTAGAACATTTCCTGGGAAATGGCTTGAAAAATGACAATGCAGCCTGTGCAATATTAATTGCTACACAGTCCCCATAAATAAGTCAAAAAGCTTTAAGAGAGGAACAAAGTGGAACAGTGCTGGTTATCCATTGATCATAAAACAAGGGAACAACATTAAATCTTATGCACCATTATTTTTATGATGTTCTTTTCTTAGTAATTAGATTTTAGATGCAGTTTTATGTTCGGGCTGTGGCATTATAATTCATCCTCCCTCCTTTGGGTTATTGTTTTTCATTATGAAAATGGGTGACTGTTTGAGGATTTTTAGTAACACATTGACACGACTTTGAATGACTGCTTTTGTCCCCTGTGACCTTTGTGACTCCAACTTGTTAAATGTGGGATATTTGTACTTCAAAGGGCCGCCTTTGGTTTGCAAATGATATATTGAATGAGATCAGGAGTTCCTTTTAGTTGCAAATCGGCGGCCGATTGTTTGGAGGCTGTTGGCACATGTTTGTTGCAAACCGTTTTCATGTAATGAATAGCTTACACGAGTCGTCAGTCAATGAGGGGAGGCTAGTTAAAGGGAACAGTGAAGTTTTTGATTTGTGATCAGAAGCCTGAGATTATAAAACAACAAAATAGAGATTAAACAAGAAGCGACTCACAACAGATGTTGGCTAAAGGTAGTAATGCAACTGCCATTAATATGCTTAAAATTTAAAGTTGTTCCTTTAATATTAAGATTATATTTTATTCTATTACTGTTTATAAATCCTTTTATCTACAAAGTACAAAAACAAAACTTTCCTGTTACTTTGGGATACAAGAAATTAGCATAAAGTATAGTAGACTTTTAAAAGTCATCTCAAAACGCACTTTTACTCATTAGCTTTTAACTGCCCCTAACAACACTGGCTCAGATACTCACTGCACTGTTAATTGTATTTCTTGTCATTACTGTTGTTATTATTACTGTTAATTTCATTTTAAGTTATATTGCTCTCTTACCACTCTTCTTTCCCTCCCTCTTCCTCTGTTTGTGTGTTTTTATTTCATTTTCTCTTTGTTTTCCTCATTTTCTGTTGTAAAGCACTTTGGATCAACTGTGTACCGTGTGTAAAGTGCTATATAAATAAAGTTGATTTGATTTGATTAATAATACAATAAATAAAGCATTGTAAGATAAGTTTATGTTCCCTTTCTGCATATTTCTTAACACAAGAGTTGAGATGTGAACTCTGCAGCACCAGAACCGATTATTTTTACACTTCTTGTTTACTAGCTC
This sequence comes from Notolabrus celidotus, assembly GCF_009762535.1. Lineage (NCBI taxonomy): Eukaryota > Metazoa > Chordata > Actinopteri > Labriformes > Labridae > Notolabrus > Notolabrus celidotus. Next base: position 13,684,492 of record NC_048275.1, on the reverse strand, counting down.
CTCAGTGAGCTTTTGTCTGATTTAGTAAGGGGCATATGTTGTTTAATAGGAAATTAATTCTCACCCCCGCTGCCTTTCCCCCCAGTAAATCAGGCATGTAAACCAAAAACCTGAACACGGTGACTAATTAGAATCAAAAGGGCTGGAATCCATAATGGCCCTCCTTCACTCAAAACACTACTCTATAATTGGCCATAAATAAACCCTTGCTGTTTTTGTGTGAGCTGTAAACAGCTGAATGCTTCAATTAAGCAGAAATACACCCGCGCCATGTTAAATGCAGGGCGCTGGGGAGCTGCTGACATATGGATATGATCTGCGCTCTCCCTCCCTCTGCTCGAATTCAGGCCCTTTTTTTTTTTTGTAGCATGCGTGAGAAGCGCAGATAATTCCTTTTTTTTTTTCCGCCAGTGTAATATTATCATGACTCATAAATAGATGGTTACCCTTTAGGTACTAAAAGTTTTCATTAAAGACGCCTGAGTTTTGTTATTGACACCGCGGGTTGCCTATGCATGGAAACACAGTAAAATTTATCAGTGCGCTTTTCCTCACCTAATAAATCATCCAAACAGGGCCGACCATATGGCAGATAAGACCTTGGAAATGTGGCTCCGGCATGCGAAGAGTCAAGTTGCTTGAAATCAGCAACGATCACGGACTCCTCTCCCCCCTTCTCTTTCTCACTTTCCTCTCTCACAGAATATCTCCCAGTTATTTTACACGCCATTTTCTTGTTCACCTTATCACCTCTTTGTCACTTGTTTTTTTCACTTTCCCCCAAGAAGAAAGAGAGAAGCAATTCCTGTGTGTAAAGGAGTGGGAGTAGATAACTCTCTCTCCTCCTCCTCTGCTCTGTTTCTCCCTCTCTTCTCCTCTGCTCTCACTCCCACCCCTCCTCCTCCTCCTCCTCTTCCTTCTCCTTCTCCTCTCTCTCCCCCCTCCCCTCTGCCGAGAGGGTCCTGGGAGGTGCACTGACTGATGGGAGAGGATGATATATGTAGCGTCTGTGTCCCGGCTCTCCTCTGGCCCTTTGTCATTAATCATAGCCATTAGCTTTTCTCACTGCAGCCTTGTCTGTGCACCGCAATGAAAAAGCAGCCTTTTCTCTCATATCCCACACCAAGAGAGCGCGCTAACACCTCTGCCTCACTACATGGCTGCCTCTTCTGCACGCGACAAACAGGCAACTATTGTAGTGTGGAAAATGGATATCATATCCAAAACATGTGACTCTTCGTCCAGCAGGACGGGGGATACATGGGAGGACATATTGAGTGGCTGTAAGGTAGCATTGATCTTCAATATTGATTTAAGCCGCTATACTTTCTGCTCTGTGTGTCTTTTGTTCCTTTTTTCTCTTCCTTTATTGCAGGTTTTTCTAATATACTGACTGTTCAGATCGGCAAATAACACCCTTAGACTGTGGCTACATCTGTTTTGGACCGGTTTGAACCGGACCACAATGGACTTGGCTTCGTGCAAGGCTGTAGAGAGTGGGTTTGGACGGCCAGCGTGTGAGCTAATGAGAATAAACAGCTGGCCACTGTGGTGACCATCTAGTGTAATAGAGATGTATGGCCACCGGCTCCTGCACGCCTACTCCTCCAATCCCCAAACTGTGCCTGACAGATATACTAAAGCCTCATCAGTCTAGTCCCAGTCACACCAAAAAGCACATGCACACGCACTTTTTCTACACACACACATGCTTGTGCTTCATGCAGGAGCATTAACATGCACGCAGGACTAAGCTAACAAGTAAAACAGTGCAGACTTGGTGCAGTCATAGTCCACATATCCGCTTGTCCACACACACAAGCACACAGCCAGCACACAGCCTCCACATTAGAGACTCAACCCTCTTTTTCTCATTTCCCTAACTGTATCATCCATACTGTACCTAATGAAATGATTGCAAGTAGTTATTGCTGACTTATTATCTAGACACACAGCTTTATCAAAATGCTGCATTGATTTAGTGGACTGTGTCGCCGGGAAAACTCCAGGGATATTTCATTTGCCTGGCTATGCCATAATAATGGGACCCATCCCAGTATGCATTATGCATAGATAGACCATAGATAATTCAAACAGGAGGAACACATGCATTACCTCGACGCTGTAACCTCCCAGTCTCATACTGTCTATTATATTAGGTTTGTGGTGTTGTTTGTTTTGCGCTGCACCGGGATCCCATTACGGTGAAATGATAAGAACCTACAGTGCAGCCGGCTACACGTACAAATTTGTGTCATAGTTTTCAGCTTTGATAAATCCCAAACACCTTATTCAGCAGGTATTTGTGCTTCCTCTCATTTGACGCTGTTTTGTCCTCACAAAGAGAGAGCTAGCTCCAGGTGGCTCCGAGCCTCCCCCCAGGGTTTGCAGCGCGAGATAAGCGTTTGTCTTTCTCATTCTAAAGTGGCTCCTGTTAAGCTCCATACCTGGAAGATGACTGATTTTGACAATGCAATTTACATCTCTGTATAAAACAATCTCACACTGTGCCTGCCGATTTACACCGGATTAAACTGTTTGTCTCCGTCACGGGATAACCACACAATCTATCAGGGCCCCTGTGCCTTTTCCAATACCACATTCCCTCCCCTGTCCCTCGAGAGCAGGGAATTGATCCAGAACGCAGAGCGGGGCCTCCCCCCTTTTTTAAAATTGCTACAACAGCTTTGCAGGACCTACAATTATTGAAACATGCAGATGTCAGTAATTTCAATAAAACTGATATGCTAGTAATGAAAACATCTGACTGAGGGGGCGACTGCTACACGATTTATGGCTGCATTAGAAGGAAAAGGCTGAGATGACAGTTTTGCAGCGCTGCACGGCACTCCTGTGTTTCACACGCATTAAAGGCGCAGATCAATTAGCGTCCGACGCCGTTAGCTTTACCACAGACAGTCCTTTTACGACGGCATGAAAAATGCATGGGTTCCTGGGAGAGATTTTGGAGCCATTAGCTGTCTTCATCCTCACATGTTTTCATGTAAGTGTGCATTTGAAGTGATGGATGACTGTACAGTAGCCAGAGGTCTATCTTTATAATGACAGAACAACTGAGACATTCTTTTGTTTTTTTCCCATGGCATTGCTTTCTAAGTAAGAGCACATGCTTGTTTTTGTAGAACTAAAACTCCCACAGCCCACCTGTGTTCGAGCCTTCACAACACTAACATGTGCTTCGTTTCCTTCAATAAACCTCTTATAAAACGGAGTTCCAGCCTAATTCAAAGCATGCAATTGTAGTCAACCCACACAGATCAAATACCTCCATGTATCCATTAATGCAGTGCTATGATCTCACGGTGTCTGCCTCTCCATTCCCCTCAGGTGAGTCATTGAAGGGCCCGTCACCCTCTCCACTCCATACGATGTATGTCTAATTCTAATTAAAGGAACATTAAGACCCCTGCTTGCTCCTTCTATCCCTTTCTTTTTCTCACCCTGGCTGATGCTATCAGAGCTGTAGGAGAGCTCAAATGTTCAAGTAATGAATGTGTTAACACCGTGACAGGAGCAAGAAGAGGAGAAGAAGGAGGTGGAGAGGAGTCTGAGGAGTGACTGTGCAGTGAAGCCAGGTTTTCTCCTCTCCAGCCGCCACAGCAGCGACAGGGCTTGGTCACATTCGATTTGCATAACCTGCTAAAAAGCTATCAGAGGCCCTGCAATTGATTGAATTTCACCTCAGAGAAGTGCTAATTAATAACGCTGTGGATCTGACAGGCCTTTATTATGTGCGTGGGACAGGAGATGATGTCTGTATTAGCCGGCTCTCTGGAAGCTGTGGAGGAGAATATAGAATGATGAATTAATGGAACTACGTCCTGGCTCTATCATCATATCATTAGGAGACCATTGATGGTTTCACACCACAGGTAGAAATCTATAAAAGTGTAATGGCACTGTAATATTTAGGCTGCAGCTTATATTATCTGCAGTATATCATGGGTGCTGTATTAGGTTTGTATTTTCCAAGAGCACTCAAGTGTGAGAGACCTGTGATTTTTAGGGATTGTGGACTAAGCAGATTTGATTTACCTGTAACACAAACATGGCTAGGCGCTTATTTTCTAACACAAATAATCCATTTATGAGGGTGTATCTTTGTAGCAATTTGCTATACTGCCAGACTTTACATTTGAATCTTAATTTACATCCACATTATTTAAAAATCCATGGTTATCATATCGACTTTACATAGAAACAGCCTCAAATGGAGCCAATGTACCAACATCATGGCTTTTGGGGAATAAAGCAACTCAGCCAAAGCCGACCTGTAATCCTCCAAACAAATAACATCCTTAGGAAAACATCCTGGACAAAGGTCAGAGGAAATTATGTGCTATAGAGGTTTCGAATCAGTATTAACTGGATTAAGCTTGATGTTCTGATTTCCAAGAAATATGGCTTATCCACACTGTTAAAACAGTGTCGACAAGTCTGCATGTTTTTACCAGGTAGTGGATTACAGTAGGCTAGCCAGAGGTCAAAGCTGTCAAAATAAGGCACTGTCAGTACCCTTTTAAGGGTCATTTTGGATGCTGCCCACTATATTGTTTTATTGTGGTGTTTAAGTCAGGTGATCCGGTGTGAAGAGTGCATAAGGACACTCTTAGTCTTTCCACTTTCTGTTTTGGGCGATTGAAGGGTCAAACAAATGCAGGACTTCCATCCAAGACATGGAGTTTAGTTCCCATAGTTTATGTCAGTTACTTCAAACACGATGCAGTTGTTACATACATGAGTTACGTAACTAGCAAGAACAGGGCCATGCTAAGCAGTTTCAGTGTCTGTAAACCACAAAGATGTGCTAGCACATGACCAGTTTCTGTACTTAGCAATGTTAACCATATTTTTACTGAACTGAAGAAGCCTTTCTGAGGAGAGGTGAAACATCTTCAAGAATTTCTACCAGTCCAGTTGCCTTATGGATCAAGCTTTGGATTACCATGACCTGGATGACTGAGAACCTTCACAGACATATTTTTACTGGCTCATTATTGCTTACTTGATTGCTTTATTTGAAAAGAGGAACCAGAGATCCAGGTGTGCACTTTTGATTGACTAAATTATGTCACCTGAAGTCGGCACCAGAATTAGAATTGTTGAGTCTAAGCTATTGCTCAGCCGTCCGCCTAGCTACCAGCAAGGCAGTAGCCCTGTTTAATGGCCACTGCCATGACACTGTAAAGCTCTACTAGCCGGATTACAACCAGCACAGATGACAGATAGCATTTCGTTGGAAGTACTTTGAACTAGTAAATGGAGAAAAAGATGTGTACAGGTTGTGTCTGGTTAACTGGCACAAAACCACTCTATGAGAGCAATGTACAGCCAGCACAGGGATGTGGACGTTGAACTACATTGTGCTCATTTTTTAAAGTTTTTGAGGGTTTTCTTACCTTGAGACTAGTTGGTTAGTTGGAATTTAACCATTTGTTTGAATGACTAGAAATCAGTCCCTTTTGAACATCCCTTACTTAAACTATTGCCATCTTGATCTCTGAGCCCTGCGTTTAAATATTGAAATCATTGAAATAAAGAGTCACTGACTCTGCTGCCATATTTGATGAGTTGGAAGTGTTGACAACACTGGTGAAGATATTTGGTATGCTCACCTCAATATGTCTTCCCTTCATTGACTTCTTTGTACTTCTTTAAACTACAGTAAAACCTTGGGATCGAAAGACTCATTGCTCACGTTGTTGCTTTTCTGACTGTGTCTAATCCCCAAATAAGTACCTTTTCTAACGAAATGGTGATAACACACAGAAAATTGGCTAAGCTCAGTTTGGCAGAGTGATTTCCCGTGGTTAAGAAGATTTATTTTTCCGAGTCTTGTTCTGTTTTTTGCCCTGTCTTACTTAGTAAGCTCCTCATGGAAAAGCTCTGATTGGGATCTGCCAAGGGCTTTGCTCATTTTGGCCAGAACGCCCCCCCCCCCCCTTTTTTTTTGCCTGGCCGGTAATGCTCCAAAATCACTCCCACCGACGCCATCACAAACTGCCAGAGCGGTACGCCGTGTTGTTGCCAACAGCAATTACCCTGGTAGAAACAACTTAAGTATGTGTAAATGACCAGTGCTGCTTGGTGAATATCATATTTCCTGAATAACTTATTAGATTAAGAGGCTGCTTTGTGAAGAGATTTGAAATGACAGATAAAGAAAATCAAACCCAGATTGCGCCGCATATCTGACCAGAAGTTGTTTCACAACCTCAGTCACCTAATAAGATGAATTCCTTTTGTTTATACCCATGAACTCTATTGCAATAAAAACAAGGCTTTATTGTTGAACCAGAGAGTGGTTTCCTGTTATGAATTGTAGTTCAGTGCTGAAACAGATACAATAATGTAAACATCTCCCTTTTTATGTCTTTTATTAAGGCGCTATATAAGCACTCATATATTAGATACAGCGGCACCGTGTGAAAGAAAGATTAGAGTATTCTGCAGATAAAGAACCACATTATGTTGCTTTACTACTTATTCAAGGTCATACTGTATACTAGTAGCACCGTGATGCTTTCATGGTGTTCAATGCTTATTGCTCTAAATTAGCTCTCCTAAATCATAGTGGCCTTTCAGATAGGACGCCTGAGAGTCCTGCATGTGTTAATGTTGTATACGCCCCGCTCTTCTACTTGAAGCAGAAATGCGCTTCATCACTCCATGAAACAGGGAAATGCCCGTGGGTAATGAGACTGACTGCAATTGAGAATAAGTTATGGAGCTAATATTCTATATCTGCACATAACCAGGGCTCTACAGGACGTCATAAACACACACTCGGGTGTGTTTTCCCAAACATCATTCTGCCGTGCATATTATTTCCCTGTCTGTCTTCACGGTGGTTTTTGTAATTGTTGGGTGACTTGATGAATTGCATTTGATATGTCAGCGTAGATTCCCCTGAGGTTTCCCTTTCTTCGGGGCAGTGTAAGCCATTTTCTATGGTTTGTCTGTGCGCGACATGCATTAATGCACTCCTCTGATCTGGATCCAGGTTGTTAAGCCATCGTGCGAAAGGATAAGTCAAAACTGCACTGCAAAAGGAGTGTGTTGTCTCCTCGTAAAGGGCTCTGGTATCAGATAGGATTTAAATCCTGGCTCAGGACCTCCCAGAGAGTCATTTGTCCAAATGAGCATTAGTCATTATTCTTTAAGCCCTTATTGGAGCTCATGGATCTCGCAACAAATAGGTGGCCTGTGACAGAAATAAGGTGTATGCACTCAATATCCCACCTCCTTACTCCACTCTCCACTCCCTCCCTCTTTGCTCACTACCTTTCTCTCCCAGGGTAACACAAAGACATGCATAATGTGCACTGCAATCTGATAAGTGTTCCTGCATAGTAGCCCTCCCCTGCTCTATACATCACAACAGTTCCATTGAGTGTGTATATGTGTGTGTGCAGGAGAGAGTGAGCAGATCAGAGCAGGGGGAGCTGCAGTCAGGATTGAACTGGGCTGTCTGAAGTTGATTAATCGGCCTGTGAGGGTGAGAGACTCCCGGGCCAGGCAGCAGGGTCCATCCCCGTGGCATGTGATGCTGATTGGCTTTGTCCTGTGCGTCTGCGCTGGAGGAGCGGACATTAAGATTAAGTGATGCTGTCGTGTCGGGGAGCACTGCACTGCATCATTCTGGGAAGAGACAGCTGTGCTGCTTAATCCTTCATCACCAGGGGAGAGCTGCCAGGGCCCAGATATACAGCCAAAGATAACCCTCCATAACTTCTGCTAAAGATCAGGAAACTTTGAATTCGCATCCATCTGCTCGGCTCTGTTCGGCTCAACCCCCGCCTCTGTCTGAGTGCCTGAAATGAGCAGTCACTAAGAACGCTAATTAAAAGGGAGGAGGAGGAGAAAATGAAGGATGGCTGGAGGGAGTAAGCTGAGACCAGTAGTGTGCATGAGCTGTGTATGGATAACCTCTGGCACCAAGGGCTGCCTTTTGTCTCCCTAAATGAAAAATTCATAATGCATAATTTATAAGCAGGTTTTAGTTCCTGGAGGATCTCAGTCTGATTGCAGAACACATTTTAACATGTCACGTTGTCCTCAACTTGAAAAACGCGCGTATAATTACACCAATCAGAAAAGGTGGCACTAAATATACGGTTATTGGGATTGGATTTAATGCCTATTTATAGCACATCTTTAAGTTTACTACATTTCACATCATATTTAACTTCCTGTATGACTGAATTTGTAGTTTTTCAAAATCAATTTTTCATGTAACTACATCAAGCAGTTTGTATCATAATTTGAGTCAATGATCCTACTTAGAGTGAGGATGTCTGGCTTCTTGTTGTTGATGGCTAATGCACAGTCTTCCAGAGCTGAAGCCATGTGTTGCTACACTGCTGATAAAGGCTGCTGTACTGTATGAGCTTTCTGTTTAAACAACAACCGAACCAGGAAGTGTCAGTCCAAATAAACAGCTTGACCAGCCTGTAGTAACATACATCTTAACTTCAGTTTATCATACTCTCTTATTTCTACATACTTTAAAATATTGATTAAGTAGAATTTATGTGAAAAAGATACACAGACTTGTAGCTGATAGCTTCACCATTGATTTAAGAACTGAATGGACATCACTTCATTCCCGCCCATCATGAGCTTTGAAGCCAAAAGACCGCCTCCATGTGTGCTGACACATTGCGCGGGTGCAGCAAAGACATGCTTTAAAGTGACCTGGCTGGTAGCATTGCTGGACTGATGTCCCACCCAAGACGTTAACCAAGTCATGCATTCAACTTAACCATAAACCATAGAGGATCCTTCAGGTGGGTACAGTCCACTGCAGAACAGATTACTGTGTTGATCTGAAGCAGACACTTCATCTTTGGAAAGGTCAATGACTCTTGTGTTAGTGTTCAGTACGTAGCTCTCACCGTTCCTCCTCTGCTCTGCTGATCCGGCACCGAACGCTGCAGGTGCCCACATTTGTCAACAGAGCTGTCAATCATGATGTCACATCCTTTTTAAAAAAAAATGTATTATATAACTAAATAAAAATAAACTAATCAGGAAATTGGGCATAACTCTATAAAACTGTATTTTGTATTATTATTATTATTATTATTATTATTATTATTATTATTATTATTATTATTATTATTATTATTATTATTATTATTATTATTATTATCATTATTATTATTTATTTATTTTATTATTTATTTTTTCAATGAATGTGTCTATTTATTTTTTCAATTATGTTTTAAATATCAATGTATATATTTTTTATTATTATAATCATTATTAGTAGAAGTAGTAGCTGCAGTAGCAGAATTTTTCCACTCTAAGTCTACATAAGTTAAACCCTTTACTAATGAGCTGCCCAGAGAGAGAAACCTTCCATGTTCCTCTTCAAACTCGTGAGCTACTTCTCTAAGAATGGATCGTATTTACTTTTGGGTTTGCCGGAGAGAGAACAGCTAGCTGCTGTGTTGTGAGAGCAGATAAATCCTGGGTGGAGGCCGAGGAGCTGACTGATTCCTCCTGTATGCAGCGATGGGTGGCGTCAGCAGGTTTCACACTGCTGGCCTTTGCATGTTTGCAGCTGGCTTGATGCAGCTGTCAGGCCGTGATTGATGAGTATCATCATTTAAAGTGTAAAAGAAAACGTCTCTGTGAAGGGAGACATGATGAACTGCCGCCTGCTGGCGCTCACAGAGACACGCACGGCGCTTCCTCCTCCCTCTCCCATTTCTACCCTTCTGCCTCTCTTCCTTTCTACTTCACTGCTCCCCCTGTCCATCCCTTCGTCCTTCTCTCTTTTTCTTTACCTTCTTTGCTTCTCCACCCTTTCTTTTGAGTTTTAAGCACCTCCCTTGCTGTCCTCTCTTTTTTTCTGTTCCTCCCACTTTTCTCCTTTTGCACTCTCTTCCTGTCTCTCTACTGCCCCCACGATTTCCACGTCTGTCCTCCCTCTTTTATTCAGCTTTATTTAACTCACTTTTGGTGTGTCACTCTTCTGTCTCTATGATTCTCTCTCTTGCACTTTCAGTCTCTTCCTCCACCTTTCGTGCCCTCTGTATGTCTACTTAAGACAAGAAAGTAGTCAGACGTGGACAGTGCTTGGGTCTGCGCTGTCCATTTGGTCTCTGATACCTCTCAGATCATATGAAACGTCAAAATTCATACGGACTCCGGCAGGTGATATATTTAGTCCTGCTTGCCTGCTGCATACCTCCACAGCCCCCATGACAGTGACATATTAGTTATGCCGTCTTTTGCAATGTGATATCTTTAAATTTGCCACCTTGTTAAGTTTTGATTAATGCGATTCCATTTCAGCAAAGTAATTGGCTTGGCCCTGTTGTGAGCGATACACAGGCGCCGCGCCGGAACAAACGCTGCAACATGGTAATGAGGCAATGAGTTTGTTCTATGGTTGTTGGCAAGTGACAGTTATTAATGATTGTTATGATAAACAGACGAGTGCAGATCGAGAAGAAGGGGGGGCTGGATAAGTCGGGCCAGACTGACAGTTTAAAAATAACGCGCACTGGAAAGTACTAACGAAGTAATACAGTTTTAGGAAAACAATCATGCAGGTTGTCAGAGGAAGAGGTGTAATTACAGCGCTGCACTGGCCTGCCTGGGAGGAGCCAGCTTCTAATAGAGCTAGAGGAATATACACTGACAGAAGAGAGCGCAATGATATACAACTTTAATTGGATCATCTTTTTTACCCCCCCCTTTCTTTTCTCAGAATACAAAGGAGGTCTGTGCTCACAGCTGTGTTATGATAGGTTTGGTCTCCTGTGAAGACTGGTGACCCTTTGTAAATGGTTGTATAGCACAGGGAACTGCTGTGTTTGTGTGATGTGAACATGGACTGTATTACTGTTGCTATCCTGGTCTCTGCTCAGTATCAAAGCTCGGGAAATGTGTATACAATGTGTTTAAATGGTGTGAAGTGATGTGCACCCAGAGCCACTTAAGCTGCACTCTCTATTTCCATACAGAGAAGTATTTATGCAAACAAAAGCTACCTTTCTTTCTTGTTCTGCAGTGCACAACTATTACGCTCAGTTAATGTGACTTTTTTTTAACAAATCTGGACAACGTTGAGAGTCTGAACGCTCCTAAAAATAAGGAATAAAAGCCATATGTCACACAGCTTTTTACCCACAACTACAGGAACAAGAACACATTCCCGCCCTTTCCTTATTGACTTCTCTTCGGCGTTTAAGCGCATCTTAAATTTGTCCATCCTCCGTTGTCATGCCTGAACTTTTGGTGACACCTAACCTGTTTGAGAGCAAGGCGAGGTTGTCATGAAATACTTTGCTTTTGGAATGTGACGATCAGATGACTTTGCCGACCTTTGAGTGAACCTTGTCTGGTGTTGATTTAGTGAGGCACAGAGATCAAAGGGATCCCTCTCAGCTTTTGTCAGTGGGCTGTTGGTGTATTGGCCCCGAGTGTGAACAAAAACCAATCCTACACAACGCTGAACTAACTGTGAACTAGCAGCATGCTGACTGTACTGAGGTCACTGGTGGAATCAAAGCGTTATTGAATTTTCGACAATCTTAACATAACATCATTTTTCTCTTTTTCATTTCTTGTGGATCAAAATGTAGGGCTCACCATGAGGACGGCACTCTCAGTCTTTTACTTGACTTCAGTTATCATGATGAACTGTGGAAATGTATCTAGTTTTTTGTTACCTTGAAGGCCCTGTTGAAAAAGTCAGCCAAAACACAGCTCTCATCTGTGATTACGGACACTTTTAAAGGTCCTGTGAGATGGTTATTAAACTAATCAAAATGAACAGTCATGCCTCTTTATTACCTACAAGAGCAAACAAGACCATGAGTAAAAAGACTGACAATTTCTATGTTATAATATGTCATGTTTACATCCTTAACGAGGGGGTAGGTGTCAGACGAGACGATTTATAGCAGAGTGAAGAAAACTCAACTCAACTCAACTTTATTTATAAAGCATCTTTCATACATAAAAACATGCAGCCCAAAGTGCTTCACAGAATAACAGAGAGACAGAAAACAACAGCAATGGTAGAATTATAAAAGGCATGACTCTAAATAAAATACTTAAAAATACAATGAAATCAATACAGTAAAATTAATAAAATAAGTAATAGTGGAAAAAAAAGTTAAAATTAGGTAGCGTTAACAAGATCAGATGAATACAAAACAACCTCTTTAAAAAAATTCTACAACAAAAAGTCAAAGTGAGTTTTACATTTGGTTGTAAGGAGAATGCTGGATGAGTTTTTCTACACACTTGTACAGAACAAAATCAGCAACAAGATGAGAGGAATCACTTTGTCCACAGGGGGCGCCAAAATCAGTACAAACTGAGAGTTTCTAAATGAAGCTACAAGATTTATTACCTACAGAAAAAGCATGGGGAAAAAAATCCCATGAATCTATCTTTAGTAACCCCATCCCTTAGGCACACTCTTGTATCTGCTTCACATTGAAATATTTAAACTGGCCTGATGGTTAGTTAAATTATGGTCAGGAAAGGAAGGAGATAAAACACCTTACCAAACATGTCAACATGTTATTCTTCTTCTTAAAGCCCCTATCATTAACTTTCTGTGTTGATTTTGGCGCCTCCTGTAGACAAATGGTAGGTCTTATTACTTAGCTATAATGTCCTGTAAATGTCAAGGTAGTGTTTTCTTTTCTTTTTTTTTTTAAGTTATATTTTTGGCCTTTTTGCCTTTATTGTATAGGACAGCTGAAGAGAGACAGGAAATGGTCGACCGGTCGGGAATCGAACCGGCGACCCCTGCGACGAGGACTGTAGCCTCTGTTTGTGGGGCGCTTAGACCGCTAAGCCACCAGTGCTCCAAGGCAGTGTTTTCTGATATGAAATGTTATCCTGTAGTCAAATGTGTCACTCACTGTAAAAAATGTACATAAAAAACCAGTGTCTATGTGATGCAATGAATTCCGTATCTGACAACTACCTGCCAGCAGTGGTTAAAGCATTAAAAATGACCACATAAAAACACTTATTCTTGTTGCTAATGCTCTTGTTTGCTTTTGTTGGTCATAAAGAGGCATCAGTATTGATCTCTGTCTGTTTCATTAGTGGCTAAAATCTCCTCACTGTGGCTTTAATCGTTTTAGGTCCAGCTGTGGAAGTTGATTGAGGTAAAATGGTCTGAGAATGAGAAGTGATTCTGTGCCATTTTCAAAATAAACTGAAAACGTATTGTCATTCTCTAATGGTTTTAGTTGGCGGTAAGTGGCCTGGTTGGAATTTCAGGGCCCTACACAATCCATTATCCAAGTTTTCCAACACCCTGTCATTGTTGACAGGTGGATTATAATTTTTCTATAGCAGAACAATTGAAATGACAGCGGTTTAACAAACTTGGATGGGACAAAGGAGACACAGGGTTCCAACAGGAAATATGCTGCCAACATTTGTGTGCACTCTGTGTTAGGAAGTGAAAAGTCCTGCTTTCTATCTTACTCAGGAGTAAGAGTTTTCCAGATTGTCCAAATATGCACTGAACAGGACTGGCTTTGATGAATGAGCGGTTAAAACTGTTTCTACATGCACAGTCATTCTGGAAACCCACAGAACTTTGACCAAGTAAGTAAGAAAGTATGAAAACAAAAAAAAAAACTGAAAATATACTCATACAGAGAATTTATTGCCCTAGATATAAAACACAGAATTATTCAAGCAGTCTGATCTCCTCTGCACTCGTTCTATTATAAACAGCTTTAGCACCAATTCAGTGTTGTATTGGCTGGGCTCCCATTTCCATGCTGCTTGCTTCTTGGCGCTGTCAGGCTCATTCTCTTCACGGTTCCATTCTTTTTCTTTTTGAAGGCTGTGATTCCTGGCCATATGGAGCCCATCCCTTTGTCTTGTGTGGTGCTATCACATCGCAGGGCCTCTGTTTTTCTGAGGCTGGGTTAGCGTGTGGAGCTGCTTGGTGACTGTCAGCCCTGGTAGTCTTCTGTTTCTTGACATGTGAAGCCGGGCAGCATACTGTAGGCCTGATGTTGGAACTCACTTACAATTAAGTTGAGAAGACGCTGACACGGGGCCTTCTGCCTCCACAAGTATCGGGAGGAGACAGCTGTGTGTTATCCCATAGAGCATAAATCAGTTATTGCTGTGCCTATTTAAGAGAACATTGGATGAATGTTGACTTAACTTTGCAAGAATGCATGAACTTAAAAACATTTCTTTTCGTATCTCTGGGTAGAAAACAGAGGAGTAACAGGAAGTGAAGGACGGAGGCGAAGTACGAACCGTGTGGAGAACGGTTGTGTCTCTCCCAGCTGCACACTGTCTCACTGGGCATGTATCAACACTCGCCTCCACTTCCCCTCCTTAGTGTCCCTACTTCCCCGAACTTCTCAACAGCTACAGCCCCCAAGCCCCCGTGCCTTCATAATGAGTTTAGTCAGAGTGATTAGAGCTGTACTATTCTACTGTCAGTGATTATTAGATACGAGCTAGAGCTGAAGACCTTTGTCAGCTATTATTTTAATGGCACTATTAGTAGGAGTCCTTGGTGGCCATCACAGTCATCAGTCATCATAAGCTTAATTGTGTCGAACAAATTGATAGTAGAACCCGACGAATATGTAATATTTTAAATCAATACCAATATCAATATTAAGGATGGAAAATTACTGGTTGCTACTATAGTGAATTATTGGGCTGTAATTAGGGATGTACATTTGAAGTATTTTCCGTGATCGATTTTTGGAAATGTTAACGATCTATTATCGATTAATTGATTAAAAAAAACCCATTATTATTCTTACGTCAAAAACAATGCCAAATACGTCGTTTTCCCCCTAAATTGTATTTTCTACAGCAACAAAATGCAAATAACTGACTGTATTGAATACGGGTACATGTTTGACACGCAGAATATCAACGATCAGGCTCATTAAAATATTCTACGCGGACATAGTCTTATAAAGGGAAGCCTGAGACTACTAACAGAAGCATTCTTCAGACTCGCAGTGTCCAGTTTGCTGCCTGCTCGTTCTTATTGAGAAAAATAACGTGTATTCAATCAGGTGTCAGCCGAGAGCGCAACCGTGTCACTATCCAGCTGCAGAAAAGCCCAGACGGCTCTGATGTTGCTGATCTGCAAACATAGCGTACCTGAATTTCCCACCTGTCTGTTGCCTTCATATCCAAAGGAGGGAAATGTCCTGTTTAAAGTTGTCAACCTTCGTGTCGTTGTTGGCAGCAGTTTTGTATTGATCCTCTTTAAAAAAGCGCACGTGGAGACCTGACGCGCAGCCGCCAGCTGAGCGTCTCCGCTGTGCGGAACACCTTTAACAGCTGATTCACATCGAAACATGCTTTAAACTTAAAACACTTCCATGATAGCTGAGTGTAATATGAGACCACATGATGTTTGTTCCACGTGACGGAAAATTGATAACAAAAATGCGTGTTTCGAGTAAGTTCTTAACAATCAATTAATCGATAATCGATTAATTGTGGTCATCCCTAGCTGTAATGCATTTGTGCTCAACATTTTCCACATAATGACTTTGTAAAGTTACTCTGAAGGCTGTTCTCTTTACCTGATAATGTAGCTCTGTAATAGTCTTTTATTTGTCTGTGACCACTGTGGATTAATATCAAAGACTTGATAAGACATAAACATCATCTCAGTGAATCATCCATTGGTTTTTGAGGTGCTGTTATGAAGATCAAAGATGGTAGTCGCCATATTGGAAATACTGACTCAACCCAACATTTGGTTAACCTGGAAGAGGTGGAGTTGAGGGCTGGCTCACAGCTACATTGGGTCAGTCAACTCAACCACACACATACTTATGCATATATATGTATAACTTGTGATATTTTAAATATGGATGAGTTACAAATAAAAAAAAAACTTCTATGCATTGTGTAGGAAAACAAAAATGAGTTTTTGTACCAGGCTTTAAATGTACATTTTGCTGTTAAAATGGCCGTTTTAATAAGCGCTTTGGAAGCTGCCTCAAGTGGACACTTGAGGGACTGCAGTTTTTTGCACTTCAACATTGATTTAATTTTTCATCATCGTTTCATCATTGCTGCTTGTTAAGAACACCAATTGGTCTCTGAAGAGGTGATATGAAGCCCAAAGATGGTAGCTGCCGTGTTGAAAATTCAGACTCCAACTAACTTTCCGCCCTTCAAAAAAACGACAAAGAAGTGGAGTTGAGGTCAAAGCCTTCCTGCCTTGCAAACTCTCACAGTTCTCCCAACCTCTCAGTAAAATCAGCCAGTAAAATGTCTTTTCACATTTAGCCATTTTTTCATTCAAATGCATTTGGTCTATACTTCGGAACTATACAGGGTGAATTATTCTTATAACTCAGCATATGACTAAAGAAGAGACAGAGAATAGGCTGTATATGTTTAAATCTGCTGTTTTTTGGAATTTCATATGGGCTTAAATGGGGAATCTTTGGCTTTTGGAGACGGCCTCAAGTAGACACTGAAGGAACTGCAGTTTTTTTACAAACTGGCATTTGCTTTATTTTTCATCACTGCTGCTGCCTGATCAAACTGTATGATTCTCTGCTCTGCGTATTTCTAACAATAGAGTGTAGGCATATGCGCAATAGATTAAGCAATCACAATATCTTTCTGTACCCTATAATACAAGCTTTTATATTGTTCAGGCAGTGTTAGTACCATAACTATAACCAGTGCAGAGTATTTCTGTCTTTAAAAGTTTGTGATCAGTGTAATTATTGCTTACACACAACAAGATAAATCTTGCATGAACTTTTCAGTTTTTTTTAGCAGGAAAATGAACCTTAGATGTCATGCAGTCATGCTGTCAGTGTCCCGTAAAGGAGGTCTCCTAATCAGATGTGAGACATCAGAAGGAGCAGAAGTTAGCTTTGCTTACTGGAGTGAAGTGACACCTGTCTCCCACACTGCCCTAACTCGTGAAGTTAATCCTTCTGAAGAAGCCTGTCACATGACAGAGAGGACCACCGTGGTGAAAGTGGCCTGAGTTTGACTTCAGTTTTTTAAATACTTAAATAAGTCTGGGGCAAAAATGTTATTTATTATTGGACTATAATTAAAGATAAAATTACCATTATCGTGTTGGGTAGAGGTTTCTTTACATCTGTGGTAAGAGCAGCCATCCATCAAGATATCTAGATGATAATTATGACGGTTTTGCGGTGGCAAAAGTGCAACCTGATGTGTTACCCATGAGTACACGCTATATGATACATGAAGGCTGATGCAATATGAGCAGGCTTAAAAGCTGGTTACAGGATGTGCTGATGTGTTCTATCTTGGAGAGAGACTGTGGTGGGAACATATTGATGTTGATTGATTTTCTGTGGCAGTGGGTCATCTTAGGTTGGCTCTTCTTAATTTTCAAATGCTCCTCTGAACTGCTGCAGCCATGTAATGAAGCCTGAGCTCATCAGCTGCATTAATCAAGTGTGTAAGGACATGCCAGACGTTTAAATGGTTGTTCGAAAATTTGAAACATGCAAATAACTTTTATGTTGCATGCAGACAGCTGAAATAGAATATAGAATAGAAAAGATTAGAATAGAATACTGTTAAATAGAATATGATTATATGGAATATTTATTAGCTTTTTCACAGTTACAGGACACTCCACATTGGGATTAGTCTGCATTGCACCTACAATGACCTTTAGAAAGATACCGAGTGACAAGTTATTGGTACAATTAAATGAGGATACGGGACAAATTCACCCAAACATTCTATATAGAAATACAAACTTAGAGATATTACTTAGAAGATATAAAAAGGTATCTGCTGTTTAAGGTCCTGTGTCCACTAATGGCAATTTGTGTGCTGGCGGCACCAATTTTCAATACAAGTACAAATACAAATGTTTTGCTCTGGCACCTTAGTTGAAAATTTTCAACTTTGGGAACACTATCACGCTTGTCAATGTGACTTCTCCCATACTGACAAACTCAAGACCTACCTTTTTAGTCTTGCTTTTAACTTAGTTTTATTGTTATTCCTAATAGTTTTATTTATTTGTTTATTATTTATTTCAAATGTATTCACTTTTATTCTACTTTATTTATTTATTTATTTACTTATTTATTTATTTTAAGTATACTATCTTATGTTCTTTTAATGGTTTAATATTTTAGTGTTTTATTATCTTAGAAATGTTTTTTATTTTGGTGATTTTAATTTCCTGTGTTGAGTTTTAACATCTTATTTTACCTCCAGTGTTTCCTCATGAAGATATCATGAGAGCGTTTCCTCAGTTTGCTCAGCAACTTCTTTTTCATTTTAAATTTATTTATTTTATTTGTATTGTTTTTATTACTATTGTTGCATATATTGTGTTCTTAACCTCAGGATTTTGGGGTGGGTTTGGGGTCGGGCTGGGGGTGGGATCTTTTTCTTAATTTATTCTATTTTAAGTTGTTATTATGTACAGCACTTTGTGTTACAATGTCATTGTATGAAAAGTGCTTTATAAATAAAGTCTGATTGATTGATTGATTGACATCAGAATCAAGAATCAACTTTTCCGACGACAACAAGAAGCTGTTAGTGGACACAGGCCCTAGAAAAATAATAATATAAGAACTCGAGAGTTTTGTACCAATATTAATACACATGAAAACTTTGCACTTGTGTTGTTACACATGATTAAATCTAAATACTGAATCTTTTTCTCTTTTCCATGCCTGCCTGCTGTGTTGGATCCTGTGCTCTGCTGACTTGGTTAATTCCTTCAAAACAGGTAAGCTGCTAATTATGTTAAATCATATCTGCTGTAAAGTTGCAGAACAATATAACACACAGTCACTATTAGGTCTTCTACCACGTGCGGAAATAGCTCAAGTCCACAGCCCAGCCATCTGGTTTCCTTGTTTACTGTGCACAGCGTCAGTGTGTGCGTATTAATCATGCTTACACAAGTGTCTTAATTACTCCCAATGTAGCTGCTCCCTCCTAAACCCAGGAGATGACCTTTCTTTCTCTGTTCCTTTACGCCATTAATCATCCATAATCAACACCTTCAGAGTCAAGGAGAGGGCCACTCAGAGCAGCCCAACTGCCCACAGACCACTGTCACATGCACACTCAGGTCTTTATTAATGGCCCACACATGGGTATGACACATGCAGAATTACACACATAAACACTAACTTTAACACTGCTATTTTAATGGGTGTGTTTAATTCGCCTATAGGAGACATGTCATGAAAATATACCCGATGATGTATTCTTCTTCATGAAGGTCACTTTTCCATTAATATTCAGGAGTCAATTGTCTGTCATTTTGATGCTCTCTTATATCCTGCATGAAACCGGAGGAGCATGCCCACAGGCCTAACAAATGGTATTTCACTTATGAATGCGATACTCTGACATTCATGGCAGACACTGATTCATAGCCGTCACATGGCTGATATGTCTAAGTGCCCGGGACGCACAAGGAAGTGAAAAACTATGGTGTGCGGGGGCTTTTAACATTTCAGATCTTGTTTAGCCCTGCCAATGGCAGATTGACAAGTGGAGTTTCAGCTGTAGCAGGTAACTGACATGCCTGGCTTCTCCCCCCTGCTGACTGAAAGCTTAATATGTCATTTGTCAGTCAAGGATGGGCTTTCACTCAATCATGGCTTGGCATCCACTCAAATGCCAGCTTGGGCTTCAATTTCATGCAAAAGAGAAGTTGCACTTAGCCGGCGTGTACTGGCTGTAGGGATGCGTCAAGTTCTAAAGCGCTGTTGTTCATTAAGATCCAATAAAATTACCCGTCAGTTAAATTCCCATCTTTGATACACACTGTTGCCACAACTAGTCACTGGTTGTCTTTTTTTTAAGAGTGAAGATATTTCTGTAACATTGGATCATCTTGCATCACTTACATGCAAAAGGACAAAACGCCACTTCAAAGTTCTATAATAGTTTTATGACTGCCCACAAATTGCTATCATAAATTTTTCATTCTTTTTAATTTACTGTCATAAATCACGGCCGCTGTGGGCTCTCGGCTCTAAATGGGATTGCTCCATAGTTTTGGCATGCAGCAATCTGGCTTTGGATCTCTGAAAAACAGACAGCACACGGAAGGTAGTGCATTAATTTAGAGCCATAAATTATGCACTTACTTTTATAATGTCATGCCATAAATAATGTTGATGCATTGGGAACTGCAACACATCACCCATAGAAATTATGCATTTGAGATGAATGGGGAAGCTGTGATGGATAATAGTTCTCAACCAATGTGATCTATTTAAGTTTTCTCTCCAGAGGAAATGATAGTGCAAAATTAAGAATGCAACTTCTAGAGGAGCTGTTTGATAATTTATGAAGCTTTCTAGCGTAACTGAGGTCAGATTCAGTCTCTGTTTTTTTGCTAAAATTGCGTAATGTCTGTCCAATCTTAACTGTATTTTCCTTCCTCAGTTATTATTAAAGTTCCTTAATATTGCTAATGTAGAAGACATAAAAATGCATTCTAAATGTCCTTCTTTGCAACTTCTGCAGTGACAAAAACTACAAATCAAGCCCTGCCTCGTCCTCATGCTTCACCGATGCACATGTGTAGCTTGGCCTCAGTGCCAGAAATGTTCCTCTGGTTTATCCAGCCTACTCCCCAGAGAACCAGATGGATGATTAAGTGTGGGACTTTACTACGGCTTGTGCAAATGCTTAGTACACTGAACTCCTGAATATTGTGTATTATCTGCCATTAGGCAGAGATAATATTAGCCATTCTCCCTGTAATGGCTTAGGAGAAGAATAATTGAATGTGCTCATGGGCTCTGGTTCAGCAGAATCCTGCGTGAATGGGAATGCATCAACACTTGTCCGGTTTTGATATCATAGCACTGTATTCCTCTTCAAACTGAGCGTCATGGGGGTCTTTGCCGTTGAGCTGTGAACACTTCCAGTCCAGCGCTGTGCTTTTATTATCTTCTGGATGTATTAATTATCTGCAGAGAAGCTTGCTTGGACAGCTCGTTCATTTTTGCTTGATTGTATTGGCAAGCCTTTCTTAAGAAGTCAAGGTAAATGCCATGATCAATACAGCAGTATTGGCTTGTATTATCTTGATAATCTTGCATGTGGAAATGAAAAGAGACCAAAGGAGAGCAGGATCATTGTAGCTGTGTTAGAGGTGACACATCCATTTGAAGGTCTAAAAATTGCTTTGTGTACTACTGTTTGGTAAAACACGTTCATGTTCCTCCAAGTTGTCTTTACTTAAACATTTCTTCGTCTGAGGGATCAACAATAGACTGAAGGTTTTTCTGAGACATGCCCTCTGCTTATAGAAAGACCACTCACTGCTGTACTTGAGAAATCTGTAATTGGCATCCAATGCTGCTTGAAAAATAAAAATAAAAAGCTTGGGATTACATTTTAGATACATTACATTACATTTTACTTTTTAGTTATTTATTTTTTTGAGGCAGACCTACGGCAAAGGGTCTTGGCCAAGAGTCAGCTAAAAGAAATTTTTCGACCAGAGGAACTTTACCCCAGAACTACGCGCGTTTCGACCAGTGGACCCAGGGTCTAATTTTAGTTCAGGGGTAGATAACTCCCCCCTAAAAAGCCCCTGCTAGGGGGAAGTACTTTTCAAAGGTCCCGGGTTCTTCAGTGGGCAGGGCCTGCAATGCTGACCGTGTCTGATTGGTAGATTAACCGCAGTGTGTTTATTCGGCCCGCCGTCCACAATAACATCACACACATCTGTGATTCACTTGATTTCTCTTTCTTTAATATGTTCTATCTTTTCTGTATGTGTGCGTATGTTTCAAAAAAGGAGATGCTGTGATTCCCTTGATTTAGCAGCTTGTAACAGTAGTCTTCTCTAAACCCACCGTGAATGCGTCTCTCCCAGTGTTACGGTTTTAAAAGTGACCCTGTAAACTGGAGACCTTCAGCTAAACGTGACGGTGTTTGTGACTGAAGGCTAATGCTGGCTCTGCTAACATTAGCCACATTCAGAAAACCTGTTGACATTGTATACCAGCAGACTCATTGATCCCTCTCTGATTAGCATCTGTGTTTTGCACATTTAACAACTAGTTTATTTTTTAAATGTCATTTAATTTAAATCAGCAAAACCAAGAAGGAAAAAGTTTCCCATTTAGAATACCCTTTCTCGGTGCTCTTCCGCACTCAGGATCTCATAAGAAGCCCCAATGTTAGCTAGTGTGAATACTAGCTCTCTTTGTTTATTATGTTTGGACTCCTTTAGTGTACTGATGCACCCCATAAAAGAATGATAGGGTCAAATTTTAGTCATTGCATGGATGATAAACAGCTCCTTAAATATATTTATTTTTATGGCACTCATACAGGACGATGATTGGGTATCAGTATGTGTATCAGCATTGTGGAGAGAAAAAGAGACGCAACACTGCTAGGTTTATAAACGCCAGCAGAATTTCATTGTATCTTTGATCTAATTAAAGTACAGCCTGCACCATTAAAACATGTGTCTCCTGTCTGTGTTCTTTTATGAATTTCAACACCAGGCGGTGTGTGCATGTGTGCAGACAAAGTGCCTCATTCTGTTTGGTCACTATAAATCAACTTGATGTTCACATGGTGTTCTTGTGTACACTTTGAAGCCACATCAGCTGCACACTGAAAGTTATGACCCATAGCAAAGCAATTAAACAGTGCACCATGGGCAAAACGCTGCAATTCTCAGTCAATTGCTCATTTATTCCTGTCTTATTGATGTTTAATTCCCGACACTGATCTCCCTGTCCGAGATCTAATAATGCTAGCAACTGAGGAAAGAAGGTATTTTTCTCTTTCGGACAAAAGACAACACCCAGTTTTTGGAGAGTATTTCTTTCTGACTGTTTTCCTCACTGGGATAATAAGCTCTGACACTGATGGTTAATGTCTCTCTGGGTTTCATTACGCTCTCTTTGCCATCATAAATCCATCCAAAGGCAAACCATCATGGATGGACACCTGCATGGCTAGTTTGGGGAATGTTTCTTGTGTCAGTATGTGTATTCTTTGGTTGTGCTAGCATCTCCCTTGAAGGCCTAAAGGGCTCTGAGTTCTCTCTGAGACACACAGATGTACCCTCCTCAATAAACTCCTCATGGTAGAATTATTACTGGGAGCTTCTGCAGTGGAAAGATCGCAGTTTTTAAGATATGAAGTGTTGGAAAAGAGTCTTGGACTAGTATATCACAAGGCTTTATAGCTGCTATGGAAGGCAGTTTATTGCAGTGGGCACTGTAGGAGTACAGTATATCCATGTCTCCAACCCTTTGCTGCCCTTGCCACAAAGTCAACAGACTGCAGGGCTGTAGTCAACGTCCCTGCCCCCTTGATTTAAGACTGCACTTACCAGAACCCGGCAAGGCTGTTGGTCCTGTCTTTCTCTGAGAGCTGTCACTCTTGTGTGTAATTTGCCCTGCTGAAGAAAAAAAAAAGCCCAACTCAAACCGTGAATAATGAGTGGTTGTTAGCTTTTGAGACAGAACAAGTAAAGCGAAACACAAAACACTCCAGCCAAAGAACTGTAATTACCCACAAGCCTGTGAGTGCACTCTTAGAGGGATTGTTATTGTGTGTGAATGACCTTTCATGTCTTTGGCATGCTGCTCTGTGGCTCTGAGTCGGACTGTTGTAGTTCCATGTAATCTGGCAGCATGTAGAAATAGAGGATAAATGTGTAATTTATGGACTTGCTTTTACAAAAGAGGCCTTTCAAAAATAACTTTTTCCTCATTTTCATACAATAAAAGTCCAGCTGGTAAACCTTTCTCAAAAAAGCAGACTCGAATTGATGTCAAAAACATAGTTTTAACAAAGATTTACTACTTCCTCATACTCTCTGGCTTGTAATTTGCATTTCAACACCATAAGCTTCTGATCCTGAGTTGAACATGGGCGCTGTTTTAAAAAAAGGCATGCTCAGAGACCACCCATTGCAAGATGGATTACTGGAAGATGTCAGTGTCACAAACACCCGGCCCTCCCTCAGCCTGTCCACATCTTCAAAAGTCCTGCTCCGACAACAACAAATGGACGGATTACACAGTGACTACAGCATGACAGATAACGTTGAGCAAGCAGAACTGCAGTGCAGGAACCTCCTGCTCCTTGCCTCACTGCCACAGACTGACTTTTTTAAGATTTATTCCATCAGTCAAGTAATTAACATGATTTATGGTGCTGGGATGACTGTTAGTGAGACAACAAAGAGGTCGGGCGGTTCCTCCCCCAAGGAGATGCTATCAGGTGTTTTCTGCTGTGCTTGCAATGCAGTCAGCATGCAGCTGTAAATCCAGCCTTTCTGCATTGAAGAGGGATGACCCCCCCTACCTTCTTCTCTTCCCTCTTGTTCTCCCCCCTCTTCCTACTCACTCCAGGAGGTCACGAGTTCACAGCTCGGCCTTAACTGTTAAAACCTGGGGGCTGAACTTCTGACCTCACCTAGTGTAAAAGGGAGCACAGTGAATAGTGTTTATAAGGGCTGCCATTCTCAGAGGCCAGGGAGCTTTAGCAAAGGGTTAGGTTGATGCAGAGGCTGGGGCGAGGCTCACTCTTCAGCCAATTTAGTCCAGACACAGAGTTCTTTTAATAGAAGTAAGTGAAGACTGCCCCTTAAGGCCAAGGAGGAGTACAGCTAGGACAGAGAGCTGAACTGGTTTTTTGATGCCTTTATTAGCAAATCACCATCAAAAGCTGCATTTCCACCGCTGGGACATCAAGTTCCAGTTAATTTCAAGTTCCACTACCTAGATGGTCCCCATTCTGAGTTTTCAATGTTGTCCCATCACACATTTCATGGCCTAATTTGTTGGTAAACTTCTGACTATCTAAACTGGATAGTACAAAAAAAATGTATTGTTTCATGTCCACCAAAATCACCTTGGACTTTTAGTTCCAGTACCAAAATGGTTCCTACAGCCTATTGTTGTCTGAGTTTTCAATATTTTCCCATTGCCCATTTTGAGGCTGAATTGGAGATAGAATTCTGACCATTTAAAACTTGCAAGAACAAAAAAAAGGTTAATTTTTTCACCAGAAATACCTGGGACTTAAAGTTCCAGAACCTAAATGGTTCCAACAGCCTATTATTGTCTAATTTTGCAACCAGGTGTATAGGCCTGTGAAGATTAAGGATATTAACCTACTGACGTGTGAAAAAGTGACACCTTCACTTCAACAATCTGTTGTGTTCAGTCATTTGAAGCGAAACCCAAAAGTCCCAGTACTTTTGGAAAGTGCTATAAAACAAGGAACTTTTAGGGGTTAGAAAAAGTTATTGGACACTCTCCAGAACCTGGTTCCAGTGTTGGAAATAGACAAGATTTTGCCAAAAGTCTCAAGTACCTGATGAAAGTTCCTGCAGGGGAAAAGGAGCTTCAGTAGCACAGGTCAAATGCTCTTGAAGAGAAGGTCGCTAACAGAGAGTATTTTTTTTTTCTTCTAATTTGGCCCTTATAAGGGTTAAATATGAGGGTAAATCTACCTCTGTGTTTCAAAGCTATGAGTCTAATTTTAAGCCTTAAGGTTTCCCGTGAGACATCTGAACAGCAGTGTTGGTATTGCTTTGAAGCATTAGCATAGTAACTGTGTGAAAACAAACATTCATTTGCAATCTTACCTCATTCATCTGTCAAGTAAAATCTGTAGAACACTCATACCTGCTTTCACAAGAGTGGCACGCCGCCGCGTTGTTGTCGCTCGCAGGCAAAAACAAATCCATAACAAGTGCTCGGCTTAGCCCTGTTTACACACACTCTACTTTTCCTGTAACCTCTATAAAAACACAACATGGTTTCTCTAGGCTGCCTGTTTCCCCGTTAAAACAAGAGGGGGGAAAATTAAATGCCTACAAGCAGATTTTATGATCTGATAAAAGATGGCATTTACTGTTGACTGATTTACTACCTGCCAGAGTTTGTGAGAGTTGTGTAATACAGTTTCAGCTCCACAACAGCACAGCGGGCTTATTGAGGCGGCTTTCATCACTGTGAATTTTTGGAAATCTTTTTTTTTTCCACCCATTAAAAAAACACTGTTCAGGAAACCCCTTTGTGAATAGCTCAATCTGAAAATGTGAAGCAAATGCTGAACAAAGGCACTACTTTTTCCTCAACTATACAATTGAGGATGTCAACTTCTCAACAGGTCTAGTTAATCTGCTCTTAACTCATTACTTCTCATGTGATATTCTTTGTCAGAGAGCACATGAGGCCTGACAGTCAGAGCGGCCTAACTGTGTCTATTACTACTGAGTGACTAGCATGTGGTAGAACAGAGCTCGAGTGATTTATCTCAGCCGTACAAATATTAGTTCAGCTAAGCCAGTATTGCTTTGCTTCTAATCAGAGCGAGCGATCTCCCCTGTTAGTGACAGCGCAGAGATCTCATAGAATGGTGTTTACATTTGCTTCCAGGTCCCTAACATATACTCATGTTAACAAAATAAGCCTGACAGAGGGTTGAGGAATTTAGGCCTTGCTTGCTACCACAGCACTGAGTGACAGGATTGTTTGCTAATGAGGGATTTATGACTTCTCAGTGCTTTGTTAATTGCCCATTGTACTCCGGCTCTGTCGGTGCATTTTTCTTTAAATGATGTGCTGGAAAGATTTTTGCTTTGCCGTGTCCTGTTCAGGGGATATGAGCTTGTTAAGCGGCTTTTTTAATTAAAAGGGAGATGATGAACTATCAGTCGCAGAGCTAACAACTGGGACCCAAATCTGTGCAAAGGCTTGAAAGATTGACTCTGCAGAGTTTATTCTGCAGAGCAGTCTGCAGAGACTCTTTGAAATCTCTTTTTATTAGGTTGCAGCTTCTCATGACATCTTCAAAATATATTTTCTCACATTTTAAGTTTTACACTATTTTTAGTGCTGTTTTATTATTATTTTAACAGTTACTAACTTTGGTTTGCAGCAACTATTTTTCATGAACACAGTTTTAGGAATGGCCTCAGTCTGCTGCTGTAGAACTCTAATGCTTTGAACATGTTACTGCCTGACTGTTATATTTAAATGCATAGATTCCAACTGTTCCTCAAATTTTACCACACATTCTTTTTTTATTGAAATTGCAGAAAAAAGATCACTCTGAAAGTTGTATGAATGTTGTCCTATGTTTCCAACAAGCGGCAACCTCTGGCTGTGAGAATTACCGGAGAAGTACCGGAAACCACATACACACCCATTCAAAAAAGACCATATTTAGAGCAGAAATAAACATGTTTACAGCCTGGTACAAAAACCAAGTTTAGTCTTGATAGCTTTTCGATCGACACACACTGTATGGGGGGATGAAGTTTTTCATAACACGGCAATTTCGAAGATATTAAGATTACAAAATTTTCCACTATGAGAGGCACAGCTGACTTGACTGACAGGCGGGAACACTGTAGCTGTTGGCTTGGAGGCTCAAAGCCCGCCTCTTTACGTCACACTACCTCGACAGCAGTTAGGTTGAGCTCAGCATTTCCAATATGGCTCCCTCCGATGATTGGCTTCAAAACAGCTCTTCAGAAACAGATGGGTGACGTCACGGATACTACGTCCATTATTTATACAGTCTATGATTTCCAATAAAGCAATGCTGACAGTACAGATGTGCGAGTTTACTTGACTAAACAATTAAATGTCATTGCCCTAGCTAGTCAGCACCAGGATTTCTGGTCGGTTAACAAATTGTTTACATTTGTATTACTATAGGTCCAAAACGCTGGTCATATGTTGTGTCTGAGCTGTAGCATAGCCACCTGCCACTAGCCAGGGCTGTAGCTACAGTTCATGGCTACTGCCATAATGCTTTAATGTCCATCCACCTGGGTTGAAACCAGCACAGATGACAGATAGCATTTTGTAGCACATTACAATTTGTCAGTGGTTTGATCTTTAAAATTGAGATAAAGTTGTGTGTAGGCTGCGTCTGATTAAACTGGCATCTGACCACTGAACCAGAGCAGAGTGTAACCAGCACAGACATGTAACCATTTACCTGAAGGCTGGTGGTGCTAGCTCTGTTAATGGTAGCCACACGCACCAATGGATGAAATAGCTAACTGCCTTCAGCAAGGATACATACAGTACATTATGCTGAATTTAGACTGTTTTTTAAGTGTTTCCTTGCCTTAACACTAGTTGTAATTTAAATTTCTGTAGCTTTGAGACCTCCCTCTTTAAGAGTTGCTGCTCTGTTATGTTGCACTTTTCTGTTTTGTAGCAATAGTTAAGCAGTTCCATTAAGATTTCACAGAAAGACTACAGTATGTGTTGTTTTGTTGAAGCACTGTCAGCGGTCACTGGAAATATGTTCTGTTCCTTCCTCGTGCTTTATTGCATTTCTTGTGTTCTTGATCTTATTTTCGCCTACCTCTTTCCACTTAAAATCCATTGTGTTAGATTTCTTTCTTTATGTTTGAGGTTGCCTTCAGACAGTTTCATTTTACCCGTGTTGACAGGCTGTTATGAATATCCTGCATCTCTGGAGAAAACATGTCGATGTTGTAATCTGCTGCAGAGCTGCCTGGACTTGGAGTTTGTTTTGTCCACATATAGTTAGCGATGGACAGCATGCTATCAACAACAGGATCTCTTTCTGTGCAGATCAAAGAGCAAGTGTAGCAGGGGGGAGAAAGCTTCCACCTCATTCTTTTGAATCTTAGCCTCACCTCCTCCCATTCCTGCATCCTCATTGGAGGAAACCGAGGTGAAGGAAGGACTCCATGTCAGTTTAGCATTCTGTGTTGCTTCTCCTTTGTGCCTGCTTCACTCTTCCCTCCCCTCAGTGTTCTTTGCCGGCCCAGTGAACTCTGAGTGCACTTTGACCTCCCAGTAACTACTTCTCAGGCATTTTGGCCCCTACTTTTTTTTCACATCTATATGGAACCTGTCCCTCACCTCTTGCCTAAGCATGAAACAGTTGTTTGACCCTTCCTCCAACCTCCTCCCTCCCAGGTCACAGAGTTTTATGATGCAGAGCAAAGAGCTAAACTTGGGCCGGGGTCAGGCATAGTTCTTGGAGTCAGGAAATCCTGACCATGTTATCATTGCTGAGTTTTAGGGGATTTTTGTCAACCATCTCTGAGGGTAGAGATGACGAGGATATCACTTAAACACTAGATATTTAATTTTAATGCTATTTTCAAATGAGCTTTTGTTATCTAGTGTTGTATTACGTGGAGCGCTTAAAGCTGCTGTTGGTAGTCGTGATATAAACATCAGTTTCGGAGAGAGATTTCGAATGTCAACACTACCCCTCCCGTCGCTGCTCCCGTAACCCCGCTCACAAAAGATCGTTGTGCACATTCTATCAGGAAGTAGTAGCTTCCCAGCTAATCAGACGTAGTGGGGCCGCCAGTCAACCAATCAGGACAGAGGGTCGGGGAGTAGCTCTGATTGGTCCTTGATAACGGGAACAAGGGGAATAATAACATTGCTTGATACACAGGCATTGGAAAACACAGAGATATGGCCATAATCTCAAATTACTTCACTTACAGATGAGTACCCATGGGTATTATGACCTTTTCTCCAAACCCAGCAGAAAAAATGTAATGTTTTTTTTTACACCATTCCTACCAACAGCAGCTTTAACTTGAAGCTCCCATGGAAACATGCATATAATTATCAGGAATGAATCTTTAGAACAAAACAATACAGTGCTCGTTAAAATCCCAAATGCCTTAATACAGCACACTGAGAACAAGAGGAGCATGTTACATAGAAGTTCAAAGGTCTGACAGTCGTGAATAATATCCTACTTATGGACTATTAACTAGATCTGAACGGACTTAATGTCTTTAAAAGTCATTAACATGAGATACTGTATATTTTGCTTGCTAAGGAAACATATAACCCAATGATGTATTTCTGGGAAATATCTAAGTGTCTCTATTCAACCCAGAGTACATGCTGAATATAATTTTCCATGATCACACCCCATTACGTTTTGTTCCTCTGCCTGCATGCTCCTCTCTGTTTTAATATGTGCACTTATGCATGCTATTTTGTGCACTCATGCATGTATGTACATGCATGCACAGATTTATGCATATATTTTTGCAGGTTTGCTACATGTGTGTGGGGGGGGGGATGTTGTTTTTCCTGTGTGTCCCTCTGTGTGTCTGCAGGATTAGCGGTGCTTAAATGACAGTGTTTGATCAATGGTGCCACGCTCTGCCCTTGGTTCGTTTGCTTTTTGCTCATCATTACTAACACAGGCTGAAATATCTGGGTAACAAAAATTGATATAATGACGGAGTGTGCCTTATTATCTTCAAGCTGCATCAGATTGGCAAACTTCTGAGGGAAAGCAAAATGTCGGGGAAATATTACGAGTCATTTATCAAGTCCCTCTCATTAGCATATTGCCTACAGAAGCACTTGCAGAAATCTAAATAAAAGTGGCCGATTGGGAGCTGGTTCCATTTTTCTTTCCGCTGAAAAAGCCTCTCCTGGAAGCCTTTTGCGACCTTGACTTAAGCGTAGTCTCCAACTATTGACAGTGCAAACGCTACCGCTTATAAGCTAGCGATCTTGATGTCATCATAGGCGACATGCAAAAATATTACATGTATTTTGCTAATAGAATGATTCCTCATATATGTCAGTCACG
The DNA here is from genome assembly GCF_009762535.1 of Notolabrus celidotus. Classification (NCBI taxonomy): domain Eukaryota; kingdom Metazoa; phylum Chordata; class Actinopteri; order Labriformes; family Labridae; genus Notolabrus; species Notolabrus celidotus. The sequence continues at coordinate 13,653,865 of NC_048275.1, read as the reverse complement.
CTACTTCAGCCATGGCTGTCGCTGATGTCCCTGCGTGTGATCGCTTGAGTACGTTTATGATCAGTCGTGAATGTCCTTAGTGGTACAACAATAGTGGCAGAGCTATATTAATTAGGAGGTGACTGCATACTCCATTTTTCCTTGTCACATTGAGCTCAGTCCCAGGTGTACTGTGACAGAGAGGGAGAGGTGGTGGAGTCCAGATGAGGCGCACCCAGCCCTGCATCCTGCACACCGAAATAATGAGTTTCCTTCCCCCTTTAGCCACTGTATGCACCATGATATACAACTCGCAATTAAGCATGGCTTGGTGATCCAGTGATTAATGTCTCTTGTGGCGGCTGTGAAGGGACTGGGACTCCGTCGGAGACTGGGGGACTGGCTGAGACTCCCTGTTTATATTCCTATCATGGTCTCTCTCCCTCTCTCTCTCTCCTCTTAACCAGTCTCCATTACGAGGAAGATGGAGAGCACCATTTGCAATTCAGTAACCTTTATGACAGTGCACTCTTTAATCAGAGGCCCCTATTTCCTCTGTAGAAACACACACACACACTTGCCTACACATCAAAAAGGGTGTAGACTCGAGGCTCATGAAATACCCAGACTGGGGTGAGCGTGGTGCATGTGACGTATCTGATTTACAACACCCCTCTGTAGTTTCATTTGTTGTTGTTGAAGGCTTTTAATTTTTATGGCGGGACAGCGCTAAGTAAATTGTGCCTTGTTTAAGAAAGAAGGCTTGTTTTTGAAAGGGAAGGGTTTGAGCGATCAGACATTTCTATACACACTTTTCTCTTCTCCAGAATCTGTTATTTATAGGCTTCATATACATCTCTCTTTTGGAGTGACTGTATCATTGAGCGGTTTAACCCACAATGTTTAGGAACATTCAGAAGACAAGAAAAGGGAGGAATTTGATCTTGATGACACAATAAACATGCGCTAATCCTATTACGTAACAGTGTTTCTACTCATAGTTTATACCATACTTAGTAAGCTCACAGTTAAGTTGAGTCTATGTTGAAATTGTTTTCCTATATCAATACTTTTAGTTCCTTATTGCTCCCATCATGATCAACAATCTTTTTAATTAAACTTTCATCTAAGTGTAATAACACTAATAAGATGTATGTTGAATCCTAACACACTGAAAGGGTTGTAATGGTATGGTAAGCTGTTTAACTTAAATGGCACATGCTGTTTGCGTCCACTTTACCGCTCCTGTTTAGTGATGAAGGAGTTTGATTTACTTTATCCTCCTGAGTCCTATTCAACTGAATGAGCGACACTCATCCTGCAGAGCACAAGGGCAATTCCCCCCCCCCTCTCTCTCTCTTTCTCCCTCCTTCCCCCCTCCTACTTCCACTTTCTCTCTCCCCCTCTTTACTGGATCATTTCCCTTCACACCCAGAAAGGCTTTGTAGTGGCAGCATCATTCTCCTGGCCCTGCTTTTTTTCTCTCTCTCTCTCTCTCTCTCTCTCCCTTCATTCTTGTCTCCCTTCCCTTTTTTTTCCACCCCCTTCTCTCTTCCCCTCCAACTTTCATAAGCTCAGTAAAGCATGGCCTTCAATTCCCTTGTTCTAGTGTTTTCACTTAAGATCAGGAGTGATGAGCAAAAGGTTTCTGGCTCAATCCTTGAGCAAAGGCCTGGCGTGACAGGGATTATTATTTATTTGTCATCTTGGATGTAATAAGCTGTAGGTACAGACTGGAGAGCCGGTGATTTATTGCTCTGTCGAGCGCCAGTAGCAGTCCGGCCGCTGGGGCGTGCAGGATGAATACCGGCCTGTCACTCCCGTCCATCCGTCTCCTCGCGCCTGCCGCCCTCACAACACCGCCCCATTTCATGCCAGAATACATAAACAATCTTTCATTACTCCCAAGCCTTTTTTCATATTTGCTCTTCACAGGACACAACGTTTGAATTTATTCACTGATTTCCTTTTTTTCTCTCCCTCCCCAGTCCACAGAAGATGTTGTTTTTGTTCTTCACATTTGGTGATTTACCAAACCTGTACTCTTGAACAGTTAAGAAATCCCACGCCCATGCAGTTTTTCCCCTTCTGCTCCAGCTTCATTGTCAATTCTGATCCTTTCTGGCCATGACTTCATTTTTCTTCTCAGAACCACTTATGAGAGAAACAGGCGAACACACCCACTTCCACTCTATCTTTTCAGAATGGATTATTCTCAGTCCGGAAGATTCTTGAGCCAGGGGTGATCGGACATGAATATGTTGGTGTGCTGTCAGCACCACGTCCTTGCAATGCATTAGTGTCAGTCTTCTCTCTGCAGTAAGGCATGAAATGAGTGATAAAATATCAAATCCTCTAACTTCACCCCCCTTGTTTCCCGTCTTCCAGAGCAGAAGACATGATATCGACCCCCGGTCCATTTAGACAGGAATTTAATATTTTTCAGCTAAACCAATCACGCATGGTTAGCGCTCAGTGTAATCCAATCACATTCCATCATAAATGCCCCTCTTGTGAGACCATTCACAGACCTGATAAACTGTTAGAAATCAAGACGTTGAAAAACATGGCCTTAATAGATTGTCTTGGCTGCCTTAGAGGAGCTCGTCCCGCTCCTTTCTGTCGATACACATTTTCATTTCTCCGACTCTAACTGCTCTCTCCAGGCACAGATTGGCTAAAATGGAGCTGACTTTGTAAATAGGGCTCTCATTTATTAGGGTCGTTATCTGCAAGTAGGACTGGGAGAGGTCTCAAAGAGGGTGCTTAGTCCACCTCATACAGACAGAGGAAGAAGGAGGTTAATTATGAGACATTTATTTTGGAGGGCTGATTAATAACGGGGGCTGTTTTCAGTGCCTGTAAAGCTGTGAGAATGATGGTCCTGCTTTCTGTGTCCTCTGAAAGACTCTGGACACCGTATGACATTAAACTCAGAGACAGTATATTACAGCCACAGAGTGTGTCTATGTGTGTGTATGTGTGCGAATGGGGCCAACACTATTAACAGTACGGTGAATAGTGAACATTTGTTAGAGGACATAGGTGGTGATGCCTCACACAGGCAGTGAACTGAGAATACTCATTTGGTTCCTGAATAAAGGCCTGACAGCCACCATTTATATCAGGCTCGTTGTATGCTGTCCAGCCGATTAATAACAGTTTATTGCTGTCTAATTAGTGTCGGCTGATTGGAAACTGCATCAGAAGTGAGAGAGAGAAAGACTGCATGCTTTGTTTAAGTGTGTGCAGCGTTCGGAGGCGAATTCACAAAGGCTAAAATCAGCAGAATTGGTGGTTTTCTGAAAGTGAATAATGTACCCTGCAGTACAAAGGGCGGGCTTTGTACGATGTGCTCTCTCAAATTGACACGACTTTTATACTTCTACACATCTGTATCACTTGATGTAGTGGCTTTAGTGGATAGATTATTTAAACACAAGACTCTCATTTGACTGACCAGGGTCATTTTCAACTTCCCAAAATTACATGATAACTAGCATATGCAATGTATATGATATTATATGAGTAATGTAATGCATTGACTTAAAATAGAGATGGATGACTTGTCTCCTCCTCTTAGGACTGTACAAAAGCAAAGCCAAAATATCCCTGCAACAGGTGCTGACATGTTTTGGAGCCTGAGTTTGCAGTCAGGATTGACTGATGGGCCACCCCTCCTCTTCCAGTAACCAAAGGATGCATTTAACTTCTAGTTAAAGCAACAGCAGTGTTTAAAATGTATGCCGCACGTACAGGCACTATAATACTTGGCAGCATGGTTTTATTGTCATCTTGCGGTCCTCTGCTGCTCCCAGTTTTGTACTCTCCTACTTCCAAGAAAGGCGTAAAAGCTCAAAAATAAACACATTTGGGGGAAAAAAGGTTCAGGTTGGCACAGTCTAGAGCACAAGAGCTTATTGTGTTTGTTAAAGGAGACACTCACAGTTATGTTAAGTATAAAGTCTCTTGTGTAAGCTTTCTCTTCTAATCTGCTAATCCAGTGCACAAAGAAGGACTGCATTCATCAACAGAGCTGTCAGTCATGATGTTAAAGCCCCTTTTTATAACTAAAAATAACATAATAAAAGTCAGATTTTTCAGAATATTGTCTGGCAGGCATAAATCAGCATAATGAGAGCTAACTTGACTGACAGAAACAATGTTTAAGATGAGCATTGATTTGACAAGTAGTTTGATTTGAAAGTTTGGCCCATGTCCCATCTGTCAACATGGAGGAGGCCGGCATTATGACCTTTAATGCAGCCAGTCAATGGGGGAGCTCTAAATATGTATGCCTCACTTTTGTGGAGCTGTCATGTTGTCCATCATTTCCTCCCAGTATACATAATGTCACAAACATACCGGTTTAAACTGAACCAATGTGGGTTTTTTTTTTTATCCTAACATGCCCCACCAAGTAGTTTCAGATTCCTACTTAACTCAACACCTCAGTTAACCAAAGATCTGTTGTCACCATACAAATGAATGTCATCGATCTTGAATATTATGCTGGAGATTACTTCACTAACACTTCGTTTGACACTTTCTGCTACATTTGCAATTTTTTGTTGTACTTCCTGTAGAATACAACAGTGTTAAATCCTCGAAATATCAGTAACCCTGCATGGAGAGCAATGTGACCTCTGTTTCTTATATATTCCATCTTTGCAGACCTATCAGTGAAAGCTTTACACTCAACATATTCCCGTATATCTCTACATTTCTAATGATCATACTATAATTTTCTGTTGAAACTTGCCTTTGATCAGAGCCAGCAACATTACAGCATCATCAGCATCACCAAATTGTGCCTTTGAAGATGCACACACTCATGTTTGAGCATTCCTCATGGTGCCCTGCTCTGTGGTGATGCTGTTTTCATTAGCAGTAACAACCTGTAAACCAAGATTAAGCCAAGATGTTTGTATGAATTAGAACCACACGTACTGACTTCGCTGCATGAGTTGAATTCTAAATTGTTTGTATGAGAGAATTTTCTTGATTACTTAGTTAGACTCCCAAGTTAGCTTTGTGGCTTTGAGGACGTTTTATTCCCCCATAGACTTTTTAAAAGATGGTTTTATTGTAATATTTATCATGCAATACAAAGGTTGACAATGTGGTCATTGGGATTTCCTGATCCAAACTCCAGGATTGAGATTCATACTTGTTAGGGCTGACCAATACATTGTTTGATGATTGAAGCTATTGTCACATCACAGAATGTGACATCAGGCATGACCTTGAACACACCATGCAGTAACCAGTTTCTCTTTGTCTATAATTGATCTATACAGTAAAATTCAATCTGATATCCTTTTGAAGCAGCTGACTTTAACACAACAAGAGATGGCCGTCGTGCATGCAATCTGTGTGTCACATGACTGTAAATGTAAGCATGCACACGAAGCTGCTACCTTCAAAGTCACATTTTAAGACAGTGTAGTACTTTCCTCTTTGCAGTGCTTGTTAGCATCATGGGCACACACACTGACCGCTAATGGGACTGCAGAATGCTGACTCACGGCCAAATTCCACCGGATCCGTGTCCCGTCCATCTCCTATCCGTCACAGCACTGGAGGTGATAGGTTTCTATTCTAGCCTAAGTGTTAACTTCCACTAGATCTGCTCAGTTGTGCTCCAACTGCGTCTCTGATCTGGCACGACGGAGCCCTCCGGATCAGGTAGCCCACGCAGGACTTCTATTTTTGTGGGATACCGGAGCACGACGCATACATTTCAACAGAAAAGGTCAAGCAGGACAGGAAGTCAGGCACCAAAACAAAATTAAAACATGTGGTTCATTTTCAGAATAAAACAATCTGTGTTATAACCAGCTCGTTTTTCACTTAACTATGACAACATACTGTCATAATGGGCCTAGAGTCAACAGGTCAGAGGTTTTCAGAGGCCAATGAAGACAACATGGATGAGGAGAGGAGTCGGATAGTCATTAATGTAGTAATTACCGCTGGAAAACCTTGGTCATATGACTCCAGCTATCCGGCGGTATTATGAAAATGCAGCTAGTGGGTGTTGAAGGACGAGAGAGCCGGATCGCAGCAGATCAGTGACGGACCGGACACTGATCTGGTGGAAGTCTGATGTTAGTGTCAACACCTGTAGCGTATGTAGAGTCTAGTGTTGTGAAAATCACATGGGGAGGAAGACAGTGAGTTGGTGATGCAGATTAAACTGAACTTTAGAGTATTGTTTGAAATCAATAATGATACGCAAGTAAATCAATTGCAATAATTAGTGCATTTTAAGACCTGTTATGTCTCCCCCTTTTGTCTCTCTGCTCTGCATGCTGCTGTCTGAGGTCTGGACCCAGTGTGGTAAAAGTAAGAGGGGGATTTGATTTAAAAGCAGAAAATAGACTCAAAACTCTGAATAATACATTTTTTTGTATCTAAGAACATACAAACACAGTGCATTTATAAATTCCTGTATTTTTTCAAATTGCAATATACATCGCAGAAAGGAAATATTGTGCTTTCCTAGAATGATCCAACACTGATGTGTACTTGTTTTGTAAAGATCAGTTTCTAGCCAGCTTTGTTTACAATATGAACTCTGGCTGTCAAATATGCCAGTTAAACTTTGATGCAACGCTTGAACAAGTACTGCTGAGCGTACAGAGCCCGGCAATTTCAACTAATTATACATCAGCATGCATTGAGAGACAAGAGTTTGGAGACTACTGTCGATTTGCTCCTACTTCACTAACATTTCTTAGCTGCACCTCCATGCTAAAAGTCCTGTTAGTGAATTCAGTCAAATACTTCTCCTTCCTTTGATTTTACACACTATAAGAGTTTATGTGTACAATGTAAAGCAGCTCTACTGCAGGTTACATCTTCTTAATGAAGAACCATCCAAATGCCAGGCATGTTTACGTAGCTGTACTAGCTCTAATGAAGCTAACTGAAGGCTAAGTGCACGGTGCAGCTAAAGACTTACATCAAAGGCTAGATCAGCCGCTCTCTATTTCTAACACTTAAAGATATTATAAGTTGCATGTGCTGTTTTCTGTTCAGCTTGTTGTGCAATTGGTGATGGAGTGTAAGCACCCTCTTCTCATTTGCGTCACAGTTAGACTGAGTGCTTAGGTCAGTGAGGGCCCACAACTCTGCTCAGCCTCCAAACCACCACTGACACGTAGCTGATCAAGGCTTAATTAAGGAGACATTTTCTCCCTGTGATGTCTATCGATGCACAGAGCAGAGAAAACAAACTGAGCCTCTTTTCTACTGGTCTGCAGGAAAACTGAGGATATTCACCCAAACCCAAGTCGCTATCAGTTGTATTTTCGACTCTTTCCCATTCTTAGTCTGCTTTTGGGTTATTACAGCTTCCTTTATTGACAAATTTCCCCCATCCCTTTAATACCTTTGTTCCTGTGTGTGTTTTCTGCTCACAACTCCTTCTTTCTACCTCCTCCTGCTACCTGTCCTTACCTCAGTCAGCCATTCAGCTCCTGCCACCTTCCACCTCCTCTTTGCCAGCTGCCTGTCCTGGCTGTCTGAGCTGAGGTGAGTGGTCTAGGTAGGGCTGGGCGCGGCATTAGTGTTTCTGCTTGCCTGTGCAATAGAAGGCGACGCACGTCAGGGCCTCTGTCAGCAGATCAGCGCCGATGCAGATGGGAGGTGAAAAGCTCCCCGGTGACGAGGCTTGGAGGCTGTGGCTGCCCTCCTCTGTGATCCCTCTCCTCCTCTGTCCCCCTTCGGAATCTGTCTCTTGCTTTATTGCGTGCACCTCTCTTTCACACTCTCTCCCCAGCCCTCTCTCTCTTTCTCCCTCCTTTGTTATTGCAGCAGCAAGGATGGAGTGGGCTCTGACAAAGTGCTGGGATTGATAGATGGACAGAGCTGGAGACTGGATGAGAGGATAGATGAGGGCAGAGGAGGGAGTTTAACACAGGCAAACACAGAGAGACAGAGAGGAACGACCTGCTCGGCTATGCAGCCACTCACAGCCCCACAGCAATTTAGCCCTTCACTAACCCAGTGCCGGTGGACTCTCGGCCTCGCTACTTGTTTGGCCATGGTGCATATGAACAAGTGTGACAGCATGCAGGGGCTGGAAGAGTCCATTGCCTACAGAGAACAATAAACACAAGACTGCACCTTACCTTACTTTAGCATAAAAACAACTTCAAATAAATACATTTGTATATTTATATGAATGAGTTTACAGAGCTAAGATCTCATGAAAACTTGATTTCTTTTTAGAGAAAAGCCCTAAAATCCAAACATACCTCATGTAATCAAACTATTTTAGAAAGTAGGTAAACAATATTTGATGTGTAGAGCTTTTGTCTGATCACAAAATGCCAGAATTTGAATGACTTTCATACCCAAACACCCAAATCTCCCTGCAGTCGTGTGCACAAGTGTTGTGTAGGAGCCATTTTTCACAGCCCCTGCATACCTAACCAGCTCTGCAGGAGAAAGATGGGTGGGAGAGCTGCTAGTAAGTGTGTTCTTATTACAAAAGCCTTCCTCTGCATCTTGGGTGGGGTAACCTGTGCATGTGCGCCCGTGCATGTGTGCGTGCGTCCTCTCATTACGTCCCTACCTGCTCTGCATTACTTGTCAGTGGCGTTGGAGCACCCCGCTCAGATTAAGACTAATGTCGATGGCCCCAGGAACTGCGATTAGAATCACACTCATTACTCAGGGCCTCGGTGACGGAAGCAATTTAAAGCCCTCGTCTTTACAGTACAAGAGGCAGGGCAAGCCCCCACTGTCAGAGGAGGGGAGACACTACCCTCTGCACACACATCAACACACAGCAATGCAACAGCGCTGCTCCCTCCTCCTGTCCTCCAAGGACACCTGAAGGCCAGGCCCTTGGTGACTTAATTGACTGACTCTCTTTCCTTGTAGCTGTTAATTTGTTTAACCTGCAAAGACAAGAGGATTGGATTAACTAGTTCTGTTTGCATGTTGCTTAAATTTCCAGTCCCTCAAGGAAGTTGAGATGTTCTGTATCTGCATCGTGCAACTTTAACCTACCCTGGCAGCTTTGTCGTGAACCTTGCAGTGTTTGCCAATCCCTGCAACTTAACTGCAAATTGACCAGTACAATATTTCCTGTCATGGGTATCATCATACATCACCAAATTCACTTATTTGATATTCATCATAAATATCAAATCATAATTTCAACAAATAATATCAACAGTTGAGGTATGTTTTTTTGCATGCAACTCTATTTAATATTTTTGTAAACTTCATGCAAGAGATGTACTTATGATTGCCATATAATCATTTCTCCTAAATCAACGTGCAATCGTTGTGATTACTTATCCATGTTGAAAACTGTATGCTGTCTACCAGCCTCTAGTCGTCAATCCACATGGTGTCTAGTGTTGAGTTTATTGACCAATCAAAGGCTGTGTTCCAAACATTCCTCCTACCAAAGAACCAAACTTGAGTCAGCAAAATAATTTTGAATAACCTACTACAGTTTGGCCATTTGTATAGAACTGAACTATGAAACTATGCAATACAAAATTAGTATTTTATGGCCTTTTACCAGCGTTGCAACAGCTGTGAAAAATCGGGACCAACAACAATCGGCTGTCGTCTGTTTTTGAAATGAGCCAGAAGTTTGATGTAATGAACTTTTTCTAGCCGTCCCTCATCTTGATATTTCATTTGAACATGTCTTATACTGTCGATCTTGCTCAGATATGTATACCACTCCCACTCTGCTGACAATTTCTCTCATATTTGACCTTGAAAATGAATCAGAGTTTGTCAAATAGTTGACATTTTCTGCCCAATTAAAACCCTTGTTTCTGGGTGGGCAGATAGCTATACTAGCTTGCCTGCAACACAACTAAACAAAGCAATTATTGGACAATAGATATTCATCAATAATCAAGGCAGCATCTTCTAAATGCTTGGGTGTGCCGACCATTTGTTGTCCTGTGTTGATCACATTGAATTTGAAATTGAGATCTTTTGCGGTGAGTACACAAAATTCTTGTTTTGTTTTTTCCTGTACTTTAACTCCACATGGTACATGTGCCTGTCCACCACTTTAAAGTCCAAAGTGCTCCACCAGATGAAAATATGTCCAATGACTTTAGGTCAGACACTTCAGCAACTCTTTGAACCAGCCTACGATAAAACATGCTAAGGCGGGCTAACAACGTCTCTAACCCAAACCATGCTCTAAACAGTGAATATGAAGTATTATCATCAAATCTGAGAAAAAGGGTCCATAGATTAAATAAGGTTAAATAAAATTCACACGTCTATTCTGAAATTGAATTTTGAGCTGAATTCCAGATCAAAGGTACGGTATGTTTAAGGCCTCTGAATATGCTGTTTGATGTTTGAAATGTTTCTAACTGTGTGTATTTTTGTGTCTTGTCTATTAAGACTCTGATTGATAACAAGCCATACCATCATCATCACATCATCTCATCAATTCACTTTAGTTTCCCTCAGTTTTGACCCATTTTATTTGTCATCTTGACAGAAGAAATCGTCTTGAATTTACGTCAGACGACTGACTGCTCAGCCAATAGAGGGCTTTATTGGAGTGCTTGACCCAGTCTCTCACATCTGTGTTGTGTTGCAAAAAAAAAAGCCTAAAATGTTGTAACTTGCATTGCAACTTTTAAAAAAAGTGGCCGTGAAATTCGGCATTTTAGGCCACAACAATCAGAGGAAAGGCCCCCGAAATACTTTAGAGACTATTAAATGTCTAGAAGTCTGATATTGGTCTCTCTGTCTTGGATTTGTGTTGAACAGAAGTTAATAAAGTTGAGTAAGGAGAAGTGTGTGTGTGTGTGTGAGGTGCTCTCACAGTTCAGCACACCTCCACAAAGATTAGACGCTTAATACATGTCAGTCCTATGTCACTGAGACAGACTGAGTGTTCACAGTTCATGTGTGTTGTGTGTGTGTGTGTGTGTGTGTGTGTGTGTGTATGTGCAGTTCTAGCTTGTTGTACGAAGCTTTTAAAACATGTGTTTGTGTGAGCCTGTGGAAGTCTGTACATGCTTGTCTTTGTTCCTGCTAATACTTATCTGTGTGTGTGTGTGTGTGTGTGTGTGTGTGTGTGTGTGTGTGTGTGTGTGTGTGTGTGTGTGTGTGTGAGTGTGTGTGTGTGTGTGTGTGTGCATGTGTGTATGTATTTTTTTTTTAATGGTTTTGTTTATGTGTGATAACATGTTTGTGACTCACCTCTGCAGTGAGGTTACAGCTGCTCTGAGTTCCTCAGTGACAGCCGTCCAGAAGCATGCCAGTCAGGGCCAGAGCTAGGTCGGTCCGTCACTCAATAATGAATGATAGGTCTATCAATTAGCACCTGTCACCATGGCAACTCTATCATTGTAATGACAGCACTGCTAAAGCTGGAGGAGAGAGGGGAGAGCATCATCCTTGCTCTTCTTGGGGTAGAGGAAATCTGTCTCTATAGAGGACGGTGAGAAAGTTGAACAGTTGTTGTGGGGTAGTTTTAAGGTACGACTTTAGACTTAGCATCACTTAACTGAAACAATCAATGCTAGATGTGACTTTCAGCAGGCGAGAAGCTACAGCAAAGTTTTCTTTTGACCTAAAAAGGGGAGACAGGAAATGAAACACTAACACAAGTAATTGATTTTCTTTTATATCATAGAGACTCAGCTGTGTTAATGAAGTTCCATTCTTCTATAGGTTCCTATGCTTATGTATGGTGGCAAACAACCAAGAAATTAAAACTTAGCTTAAAACTTGGTACTTTTAGAGTCGAAGAATTATAAAGTTTACATGAACAAGTTAATGAAGTCTCACATGAATTAAAGTCCATCCATTATGTTGAATGCTTATCACGTTGGGGGTCACGGGGGGGCTGAAGCCTATCCCAGCTGGCTTCGGGCAGAAGGCAGGGTACACCCTGGACAGGTCGCCAACCTATCACAGGGCTAACACAGAGAGACAGACAACCATTCACGCAAACACTCACACCTTAGGGTAATTTAGAGTGATTAACCTGGTGAGCATGTTTTTGGACTGTGGGAGAAAGCCGGAGTAACTGGAGAGAACCCACGCATGCACAGAGAGAACATGCAAACTCCACACAGAAAGGCACCTGCCCGGCCGGGGATTTGAACCCGGAACCTTCTAGCTGTGAGGCAACAGCGCTACCCACTGCACCACTGTGCAGCCCATGAATTAAAGTGATAGTCATTCTTTGTAATTATAAACTATTCATGTTAGAATATTTCAAAGGAACAACATTTTGCAATATTATGTTGTGAGGTACAATTTTTATAACATAGCTTGCATGCAAATGCTCTTGGTAATGCTAAGACTGCATGAATGTTGTCTTTGATGTTAAAGAGGCTGTGATTAATACAAATGTACCTCCAACTTTTCTGATGTTATAAAACAATGAACTTTTTAAACTCAGATTTGAAGTCTTTTTGGGTGTTGTCTATGCATTATGCATCCTTTCCAAAAAAAATGACCGTATAAAATCTCATTGTATCACCTTTCTTACAGTATTGAAATATATGGCAGCATAGGAAATTGTAACCTCTGAATCATATGTGCTGAACCATCTTCTAACTCATACACAGACCTTATTAACATCAGTTGTAACTTAGAATTTTAGGTAAATATGGTTATTTAGAAAAAAATTCGAAAAACCTCTTCTGTGTCTTTTATATATACAAGTACCTGAAATTCCTAATGGAAGCTCTCATTCAGACCACTTAAAGACGCAAACACGCCTCAACTTTTTGGCTTAATCCAGTGTTATTATGGTTTGGGTTTGAGGCAGTGGGGGATACTTTATTCTTTATGTTACATGGTATTCCTTTTATTTTTTGTATTAGTGTGAGTTCGTCCACTTTGCACTGTACATGGTCCCTATACAAATCAAACCAATCAAATTGAGTTAAATGCACTATGCTTCTGTAGTTAGAAGCTCAAAAGCAGATGAGAAAAGTGAAGAGCTTGCAGAGAAATGTCAACTCTTTGTGAAGAGGTGATGCTTAATGAAAACAACCAGACAATGTAACATTGAGTGTTTTGTTCTGGAACAAAAGTGGTATATTGAAAAATGACATCTATCTATCCGATATGATTATTTTTCCCAGCCAGCTCATTGCATGTAGCAGTTTTGATCATTTTTCTATTACCTTCTCTTTCTTCCCTTCCTTTTGATATGACTTATTAGTTTAAGATAGCTGCTGTCAAGTCTAAGTGGGCCTGTTAAGAGCAGCAAATGATTAGTTCACAGTGGTGTGACTGTAAGGGGTTAAATATTGATTAAACATGTTCAATTTCACTGAAACATTTATGCCAACATTGATTTGAAAATGAATAGAATGATAATTTGTAAATTGTATTTAGCAAAACAATTTGTATTATACATTTTATATCTCTGTTGTTTTCCATGTAAGATTTTTTTGGGGGGCTGGTAAACAATTCATTAAAAAAATCTGATAAATCACTGAATTTCAAAAGTTTAAAATAGTGATAAATTGCATTCATGTTCAATCAGTATCAGTAAGGTTTGCAGTTATTCTGAGATAACTCTGGCTCACTGACGTCCTGTGATCTCTGGTTAACGCAACAGTTTTTGCACTTTTTAAGAGTTCCCATTTGGTTGCTTTCTCTGTTTCATTCAGGTCCTGTTTATGTGAAACTATTGTTCCCTGTGACAGTAAGGCATATGACTGGATCAGAACATGCAAACCTGAGGACAGTCCTTAGACTCAAGTCTTCCACAGTGTTGACTGGTCTGCAGTCAGTATAGTACACATTCAGCAAGTGCTGTACTTAGCGTCTTCGATTTAGTTTCATCCACAGCTCTGTGAGGATTCACCCACTCCAATAGTGCTCTGCTGGCTTTTGTGATGCAGATGCCTGCTGACACCAGTCTGATTAGCTGCACCTTTATGCTTAACTTGTAGGTAGCACAAAGTACCTTAGTGGTACATTCATTTTGTTTGACACATTGTGCATAGTGCTTTTGACGGAGCTGTCTGTAGTTTTTTTTTTTTTTTTAAATATGTGGCATTCTATTTTCCATCATGGTAGCAGTAGGAGCATGGATGCAGCAATGACCAAAAGGGACAAAATAGTATGCAACTTGAAAAAATCCTTGTGTGAATTACTGGCCTTTAATATATTGTGATTTACTTGTTAATGCTGACTATGTATAATTGTTAACTTGCCATTACCTTTACAAGCAGAGTAAGGGTTTTCCATGACACAGCATACTGAACACAAATGACACCGACTGCTGTCTCTCTGTTTGAATAGAGAATGGCATTGACTGATTGATATTGTAATACTGACTGTGAAGTAATGTTTTACAGCACACGTAAAGACAGATCTGTATGGCCCTCCCTGCTGAGCACCTTTCTTCTGTATGGATCTGCTGAGTGCTGAGGACTAGTTAAATGCTGTCAATCATTGATTTCTTCCCTCTGACAGCAGAGTGATGGCTGCCGTGATTGAAGGAGTCAGGGTTTTGTCTTTCTCTCCCTCGCTGCAAGGATTCAAGTGAGAAATCCTCACACCTTCTAAGCCAGCCCATCACTTTCCTACTCCTCTTTTTCCCTATACTCTCCCACTCCCCCCTTTCTCTCTCGCCCTCTCTCTTTTAACAAATGGCATCAACAGGCCATGAAATAATCAATGCTGATGATCCATCTTGGAGCCTGTCGATATGTTAATGAGCACGCCTCATCGTTATTGCTGCCGGGTCATAAATCACTGCCTCTTACCAGAATGCACAGCAGCTGGTGCAGCAAACCCCAGGCCAGGAATAAAACACTGTCTTTTAACGATTAATGTCCAAACATTCTGCTGCCCTGTGCCTTGATTGTTTTCAGATGCCAAAAAAGTAGGACGGATTGTAAATCAATAAAACAATAAGACAAAGTGTTTTAATAAAAGGAGAGGTTGCGAGTAAATCATTGCAGTGCTCCATTTAGCACTGCTTCCTGGCTAAGGAATAATTGGATACCTGGTACCCAGAAGTCATTTTTAAAGTTATAAATGCCTGTGTCAGCTAGTAGTGAGAAGCAGGCTAGCTCGCAGCCCTACATTTTTCAAATCTGCTTTTCTTTTTTTAAGGGACTGGAGCAAAGCAAAGGGTGGGTTTACTGGCTGTTTGTTTCACCATGAGAAATGAAAAGATAAGATGTTTGCATAGAGTACACTGTAAATCATGATGATGAGATGGCAGAAAGAGGAGCTTTATTATTCCCTTATTTCCTTAGCTCGAAATCTCATACTCTATCCAATATATTGAATACAGCTCCCACATATAAGCCTAAAGTGCATTATGTGCAGGATCTCATCCATGCATATTTGTACATAGTTTAAAAAAAAATATCGCCACATTACCACACGTGTTTTTAATAATGTTGATGTAAAATAGAACCAGATATTAGAGTAGTTGACTTTAAATGACTGTGTTTGATTATTTGCCATACTCTATACTCATACTGCTGAGGTGTGATACAAAATAATACACTGAAAAAAGCAATATGCCCCTTATACAGGATGACCGTGATTATAA
The DNA here is from genome assembly GCF_009762535.1 of Notolabrus celidotus. Taxonomy (NCBI): domain Eukaryota; kingdom Metazoa; phylum Chordata; class Actinopteri; order Labriformes; family Labridae; genus Notolabrus; species Notolabrus celidotus. The sequence goes on along the minus strand of NC_048275.1, from coordinate 13,638,336 downwards.
AAAGACTGTCATTTTCTCAACAAAATAAAGAATACTTTTTGATGATCAGATTTTGTTTTCATTATATAGATAATTTTAATACAAAAATAACGATAACACACACATTAAATAGGACAAGGTAGGTTTTTTTAACACCTTATAAGTAAAATCACTTTTTCATTAGCGTTTAAAAATAAATTCTCACTCTTAAATGAGACAAAATACGATGTGTGTAAATGAATCACTTTCAGTACAACAACATTTAAAATAGACTGAGACTCAGAATTAAATTTCAGTTTAAACAGATAGGAAATTAGTCACTTCAGAGCGTCCCTAATCATAACCCCACCTCAGTTGTTGAATAACTCTGCTTAATTTTTAGCCGCTTTGTTCCAGACGATCGTTGTGTTTCTCTATCTTTCATCCTCCGGGCACTGTAGTTGTGAGCAACAGATGGCCTCGGTCATGAGGGGTACATTAACTTTTCATGTAAGTGGTGCCATCTGATGTTGTGAACATATATTGACATTTAATTACTAAACCCCCAAAATAGGATGAGACAACTTTTTTCAGGTGTATTACAAGGAAAAAAAATCTGTTTTATATCCGGGTCGATACAGTATTTAGTGCACCTGTAATGTTGACACTCAATACACTGGCTAAATCTATGTTTAATATGTGTAAGCCAATATGTCAAGTGTTGGACACAGCATAGTCCATGATAAGTTAAAGTTGACATGGGGTGTAAGGCTGTATAACGCTGATTGAGTAGGATACCTAGCATCACAAATATGTAATAAGGTTGTTTAATGGGCTTAGTTAGGAACAACTAACAAATGGCTCTGCTTTTAACATATGCTGCAAGTCTTGCTCAGATCTGAACATACTGGCTGTAGAAATTTGGCACACTAGACTGGAATTTGGCGTCCCACAGGGAGGAGTATTGGGTCCATTTATTTTACTGTTATGATCTGAAGGCTATGAGGTTTGGTTATCCATTTTCATGCACATATTTCAACACTGCTGGTATCTCATAGATAAATGGGATTTGGGGTTTTCTTTGAACTGTGTTCCAGTAGAGAATATAAGGAGCTGCGCACCAAGATAGATAGTTAACCTGTTTTTCCTTTGGTGAATTTATTAAAAGGCGATGTTTAGAGTTCTAAGTTTTGTTTTCACACATCCAATATCTACACAAACATGTTTGAGCAACTGTTGGTGTATGGTAATGAGGCTTTTACTGAGTACAGCTTATTTCCATTGCAGAATTTCTCCTTCCCAGCTCCAACAAAAACACAATGAAAATATATTATTTTGCGTTACTGTGGTTTATTGTTATTGTTTCACATATTCACTCTATCTCAGTATTTCTGCAGGGAACGAGGGCTCTGTCTGCTCAAACCAAAGTATTTCCCTTCAGGATAACACCCTTGTTTGGTTTTAATATTGGTATTAACTGTGGTATCAGTCTTGTGACCTTGTGCTCAGTGATTAAGTCAGGCTTGTAGATTGCAGTATAACCTCTATGTATGTCTCTGCCGGACCTCTCAGAGCTGAACAGTTTTTATGTTCTAGCCCTTGGACTTCCTGCAGATGATGAATCATAAACCCAGAGTTTATAGCAATGTTAGCTACTGGAATATGTCTACACGAGCGCTTTCTCATACATGTGTCCTCCCAATGTCAATGTTGGTTGTTAAACTGTGTGCCACCCTAGTTATGGAAACATTGATGAAACCTTGCCATCATAACAGAGTGTACAAACAATGGCTGCCACATCTGCTTTGTTGCATTGCATGGCATCATGGTAGTTGTCAATATCTGTCAGTTCAGAAGTATCTGAGTAACAGGTTGGTGACAGGGAAATTGTGTTTTGTTTCCCCTCCTTGTAAATCTACTGTAGCCTCCCTTTCCACTTATTGTGGTCTGGAACAGAGGGGAAACATGGCCATATTTTCTCATTGGGTTTTTATTCTGCCTCACACACTTACAATAACACCAGAACACAACTGTAGTCAGCGACCCTCCCTTTGGTCCAAGGAACCAGATAGCATGGGCAAGTATTGGACACCCTATTTATTTACAGGAACTGAATTTACTTCAGACTCTGACAGCTTGAATTCCTGTGGCCTCTGTAGGGCCTAAATCATGCTCGGGATATAGTGCAGCTCTGCATTTTTTCTCCCTCAGTGCTAAGTATTATAATGATGAATCTGCTACTCTGGCTTATGCCAGCTCTAGGCGGACACAACAGCAGTTGTTTAAGTTTTCCAAAATAAATAGGGAATATTTCAATAGAGACAGATAGCAGAGAGGAGCCTGGGAAATGGCATAGTTTGACTTGTGGAAGTTGCCTTTCTAAATTGTTTTTGTTACCAAGATAAGGAACATTAACTCCAGATGTCAGGGAAAGTAAATAATATATCAGTCGGCTGCAATAAATGCCATGTGCTGAAGAACCAAATGGAGATTTTTATTTCTTATAACTGTCATCTATCAGTAGCTGCATTCTTCCACCAATCTTTGTCTTCTATACCCACATATATGTAACCAACCATCCATATCAAATATTATCTGTGTTCCCCCTTGGATTTCAGATCACATCTGTGTGTCTTGCCCTGTCAGAACAGATGGGCCCTCTGCATCCAGTTATTAGAGTGAATTTATTGCCTTACAACGTACAGTTTCATTAGACGGGGTAACCATTTACCATAAGTTAAAGAGAGGAAGGTTCACATTTCTTTCCTAACAGTAATCTGTATTCATAGCAGCCCATTCCAGGCATTCATTATTGGTTAGGGAGCTGCTGCTGACTGATTTTGTGGGGACCAGTGTTTCCTTTTGTGGCTGCTATGTTACATGACAAAGTTTGTTATGAGAAGAAGCAGTGTGTATTTCCCAATCAGACACCATATGGTAAATCTTATCCTCAGAAATTTAAAGTAGGAATCAAGCAAAAAAGTGTGTACCTTGTGTCAAACTCAAAATTCTAACAATATATCCTATGTATTACTAAAATGATCGTCTCTTATATGATTAACCTTTTCCTCTGAACAGCCGAAACTTCCAGACCTGAGTTATATATATATTTTTTCATTATTTTGGAAACTAAAAAGATTCAGAAAGCTCATTCAATGCAAGTGGTAACCTGTACTGTTGAAAATTAAGCCACTGTGGAAATGAAAACAAACTGCAGTACCTTGAGTTTCCACTTGAGGCTGGCTCCAAAAGCCAAGGAAACCCCATTAGGGGCCATTTTGAAATGTCCATCTTTACAGCAGAAGTAAATGAGCTTACAGCCTGGTACAAAAAATGTCTACGATCTGAAGAGCTCAATTCTTTATTTGTTCATACTGTACCAGGAGTGGTTTTATCAAGGCTAAGAGTTATACATATTTAGACATAATTAGGACGTGAATGATTTGACTGACAGGGAGGCCTAGGAAGAAAAACATCTACCTCAACTTTTTTTGGTACCTATAGCTATAACCTCTTGGCCTGGTTGCTGGTTGACCAAGAGTAAGGTAGAGTCAGTACTTCCAATATGGTAACCGCTTTTTGAATTCCAAAAAATGGGCCATGGGTGAAATCACTGATACTAGTTGCATGTTATATATGGTTGGTTGATGGTTAAATGACGGCAAGAGCTAGGACATATTAAATATTTTGTATTCCTGAGGAGAAAGCATAACGTAACATCCAAAACATATGGTGGAAACAGCTCAGAGGGTTTTTTCAGGTCAGTTTTCCAAATGTAGCTGCCAGTTAATTGTGAGTTTAGGAGTTTCAGTAAGTTCACTAAGTTTAATTTTTTAAAGGTTTAGGTTCAGTAACCTCTGACATTTTGAACTGGCATTTAAAGTGGCATTCTTCTACTTTTATGTAACTGCCCTGAGAGGAAGTGCCATGTTCATGCAGAGATAACTTGTAGCAGCTTCTCTGTGTTGAGAACTGAATTCTTATTCCAAATAGTGAAATTTCAAATTGACATTCCCAATCCCTACTGCAGAGATCTCTAACGTGTTACCATCAACACCCACCAGACATCCCAATGGGGAAACTCCACACCAGTATCCATTGGGGTCAGTGGCCTAATCATTTGCTAAAGCATGCTTTGAGATTGCAGATCATTTAAGTTCTATGGTATTAATGAGACTATGTGCTTATTAGGGTTCCTGGGAATAGTTGTTGATGGGAAGAATGTGGAAGGAGTGAAAAATGATTTAACACGCTCAGCAGGAGTGCAGGATTGGCCCATTGCAGTGTGATGCGATTAATTCTTACGGCACAGCAAAGCAGCTTGTAGGTGTAGTACTGAGGAGGTTTATTGCGGAATTAGTGTGATTTTGCAGCATTTGTTGTGGTGTTAAACTAAATGCTAATTAAGCTCTACAACCATAATTAGAACCTTTTGCCAGACAGACCAATTTAACTAGTCCTACAGTAAGAGCATGGAGAAGATTAACACACACACATGCACCCACACACACTCACATGCACATGTGACATCACACGTGCATGCACAAACATCTCACCTTATAATTGCACTCACGCTAACTATCAGAAAAGACTGAATGGGGGGTTGCAGAGGCTCTTTCACTCTAATACTTTAATCATTCCTTTGTTCTTGCGAGCATAAATGTGTGTGGTCTCCTAGTCAGTAAGAAAAGAGTGTTAAACATGGATAAACAGAAGGTGTCCAAAACACTTGCACAACAAAGGCTTTTCCTAAGTAGACTCTGTCACCTGCATGCAAACATGCACACCAAACCTTCTGAATGATCATTTCACTTTCTCTGGATGGAGTTACCACTTGTTCATCGTTGTGGCGTAGCGTGATATGGAGGATCAGAGTGCAGCATGCACATCAGTCTGCAGCCTTGCCTGCCAGTCAGGCCTGCATGTTGCCACAGCGTCAGTGGCATGGCATCCTCTCTTGGCTGGCAGAGGTCTCTCTTCTCACAGCAGACATACCCCTCAATCATCCTCTGACACTCAGTTGGACGACATTAAAACACGTGGCAAAGTAATGAGACTCCAGCGAGTTGTGTCTGCTCAGACTGAAGATGACTTCCTCCCTGTTGGTTTATTTTAGTTGGTAAATATAAAAGCACTTTTTATTTTACAGCTTTATTAGACCTGTGCGCAAAGAACTAGTGCTTGATTAGATTAAAGTGAATGGGTTGTTTAAAGTACTCTGTTTACAGAATGGCTGCTTTCAGGTCCTTATTATTAAATTTTACTGACTGATTACCATTTACATACTAGGTGATTGTTTCATCAGTAAATCATATTTGTTCAAATGTATTATGTTATTGATTTTGTTTTAACTTTTGGTTGTAGAATCTCTTTTCTGACTCTGCAAAGTGAGCAGCAACTACAGCTGTCTATCTGTGGGGTGGGGGTCTTATTTATTTATTCATTCATTTATTTGTTTGTTTGTATGACACCTTGTGTTACATTATGTAGTATGAAGAGTGTTTTAAAAATAGTGTCATTGATTTGTTGATTGATATTATTAGTATTATGGTAATGATTAGTGACAGCAATAGTTTTATTATTAGTATTATTATATCAGCAACAGTGGTGTTAGTAGTTGCAAGTAGTATTGATATTTTAGTAGTGTATTATTTTAGTAGTAATATGTGTATATATATATATATAGTATGTATAATAAATCATTAATACAACATAATAATAATAATAATAATAATAATAATAATAATAATAATAACAACAATCATACTACTACTAATAATTTTGGTGTTGTGATTATAATTAGTATAAGTGGAAGTAATATTGTTTAAATAGTTGCATTGGTATTGATTAGTATTTCAGCAGCAACATTTGTAGTTGTTGAAGTAGTGATATTAGTTGCAGTAGTAACAGTAACAGAAGTAGTATTAGTGGTACTAATACATAGTACTTGTAGTAGTAGCTGTAGTAGCTGTAGTGTTAGCTGCAGGATATTGAAGGTTCATAATTTTGATTTCCTTGGCGGTAACATAAATATTAAACACCTTTCATGTCATATTTTGACTGTTTTTTTAGTTGTTTTAATGGTCAGAGCCTTTGAAGAGGTGTTAATATTATATAGTTTCCTCTGTGACCTTACAAACCTCACATACAGTGGGGCAAAAAAGTAATAAGTCAGCAGCTAATTTTGCAAGTTCTCCTACTTAGAAAGATGAGAGAGGTCTGTAATTTTTTATCAGAGGTACACTTCAACTATGAGAGACAAAATGGCAAACTTCAGACGGGCCTAGACATGTACTGGCTTAAGCAAGGGGACACGCCTGGCGCTGCAGGATTTGAGTCCCTCTCGGCGTAGTGTGTTACTGATGGTAGCCTTTGTTACTTTGGTCCCAGCTCTCTGCAGGTCATTCATCAGGTCCCTCCGTGTAGTTCTGGGATTTTTGCTCACTGTTCTCATGATCATTTTGACCCCACGGAATGAGATCTTGCGTGGGGCCCCAGATCGAGGGAGATTATCAATGGTCTTGTATGTCTTCCATTTTCTTACAATTGCTCCCCCAGTTGGTTTATTCACACCAACCTGCTTGCCTATTGTAGATTCACTCTTCCCAGCCTGGTGCAGGTCCACAATTTTCTTCCTGGTGTCCTTCGACAGCTGTTTGGTCTTGGCCATTGTTGAGTTTGGAGTCTGACTGTTTTATACAGATAACAAGTTCAAACAGGAGCCATTAATACAGGTAACGAGTGGAGGACAGAAGAGCTTCTTAAAGAAGAAGTTACAGGTCTGTGAGAGCCAGAAATCTTGCTTGTTTGTGGGTGACCAAATACTTATTTTCCACCATAATTTACAAATAAATTCTTTAAAAATCCTACAATGTGATTTCCTGGATTTTTTTTTCTCATTTTGTCTCTCATAGTTGAAGTGTACCTCTGATGAAAATTACAGACCTCTCTCATCTTTCTAAGCGGGAGAACTTGCAAAATCAGTGGCTGACTAAATACTTTTTTGCCCCAATGTAGGTACAACAAAAAAAGTGCCTAAAAAGCTTTTCTCAGCTTCGGTACAGGAATCACTGAGGCTTTTGTTTGTCGTAGTGATTGATGGATGCATGAATGTACATCTGGTCTGGTGAGTCATCACCCTTATTGTTCTCTAAGCTAACATTGACTCTCCTTGGACCATGAAGGAACAAGAGAAAGGTGGGGGTTGAACTTCCATGCAGGAAAATATATGTAAATACATTTATTATTTATATAGGCACCAGGAACTGCTATTGTTGTCTCAGAATACATTGAGCTTTTGGCTACGGCCCTGGGGCTTTTGGTGGAACACTTTATCATGTTTTTTAGTCCTTATGAATAATTAAAAACTTAAATTACTTGCCATGTACAAAATTCATATGCTGGGGGTTGGGAGGGGGGGAAAGATACATGAAAATTAATTTTCTTTTCTCTGAGAGTGTGACGAGAAATCAATTAATCTTGATGTATTATTTCATGCAGGGCAGGGTAGCAGCAGCAGCAGAGAGAGTGGCTACAGCTGTTCTCATTGGAGAGGCCATATATTATACTTGGCGGCTTTGACAGCTTCTAAAGGAAAGGGCTGAAGAATATCAGGCAGGTGAAGCAACTGTAAAAAAAATATGAGGGAATACAGACTGTTTCCAGGGAGTGTTCTCAACTCTACAGCGACAGGAAAACATTGAGTTTATTTTTTTAATACTCAGGCTTTCATTCCTCAAAACTGCTGTCACTCACATCATTAATGATCCTCCCTCTCCAGACATCATGCTCATTTCATTAACTAGTCATATGTTTTTGCACCTCTCTCTGCAGTTCATTTTTCCACGTGTCCTCTTACCTTTTTGGGGGGTAAGAGGAATTGAGATTTACCACCCGTCAGATAAATGTGTCCAGGTAATATAACACTGGGGATAGAGTGACAGAGCTATTTACTGCCTGCTTTAAAGTTTTATAACTTGTCACAGTTTGCAACTTGTTGTCTGTGCCTCCCCGATTGCTCGGCACAGTGTCTGTAAACAGAAAAATCGTAAACAGGAATGATTACTCTTTTAAGAGGAGAAGGAGAAAAATCAGTTAACTGTGGAATAATAAACTAGATGCTTAACTGCATTCATTTCACAACTTCAAAATATAACACGGTGAAATGATCAAACATGAGCCTTGATTTATATTTTATCAACTGGACAGAAATATAATGAAATCATGCCATCAGCAGTAGCCATACATTTATGCCGTCTCACCTTGGGGGACATTTAATCATAATTTTATTGGAGTTCTTTTCCAAAGTGATGTGCAAACTGTGAGAAGTCAGTCTTTGTCACCTGCTTACTGAAAGATTGATCACCAGCCTGCCAGCTGTGACTGCTGATGAGTGACAAGTGAAATGTGTCATGTCGCTTCCCAGCGATGTGTTTGTCAAGAAAGTGTTTGTGACCAAATAGTGACTTTCTAGCTGTGTGCTGTCATAAAGGAACAGGAAGAAGAGCGTGAAAGAGAAAGACAATAGTTTGCCAGGTTGTCTGGAGTCATAAAAAATCTTCAAACCAGTTTTACAAACACAAGAATCCATCAAATAAAGGTCACTAGCTTTAGATATGAACACATGTAGTCAGGCTGTGCAATCAATCCCAATTTAAACATTATTACAATTTGGACATTTGCAAGAAGCATATGATGGAAGTCTGAATTTATTGCAGTACATAATTAAAATTATTATAAGTAAAATAGTGCTTTCTTAATTAGTATGTGTACCAGTGGCCAAACTTTGGCCCCTGTCATGCCATGCTGTCTGTACTGGAATTTAGTTCATGTCACTCCTGTCATTTTGATGCAGTCAGATGAAGCTCAAATCATCTATCAGCTGCCTTCAGATTAAGTGGTGCTTATTTAAAGGTATAAAATACAGCTTTTTGGATTCATTAGAGACATGCTAGTAACACACATATTTGGTAAAACATGAAACAGCAGATATACGTAGAAACTCTGAGTTATAGCGCATGCACACTCTTTAATGTGTGTATTAATTTTATTGTATATATATTGTTCCAACAATAAGCATTGCAACCACAAATTGCATATTTTTCTCACATCAAGTCGGCCTCATCTACAGATAAGCTTTTTTTATTATTTGATATATTCAAGTAGTAGGAAAGAGAGCTTAAAGCTGCATTCAGACGGAAAGCAAACAGAAAAATGAGCATGGAAAAAATAAATAAATACAAGAATGTATCCATAGTGGTGTCATATTAATAACAAAGAAGAGAATGAAACATCTAAAAATACAAAAAATATTTTTGCATGTGTATCATGTGGCCAGTACCAGTAAATCCTTAGTATTACATACTAAGTTTCTACAGTTATATTAGTTGGATACCAGGAGATAATGCTGATTTTCACAGCATATGTTTATTGGAATAGCTACTGAAGTGTGTCACAACAACAAAGAACCTCTGTATCACCATGCTCTGTAACAAATTTCAACCAAGCTATACTACACAAAGTAACTTTGGTTACTTTTAAATACAGTAGTGTACTCTTGTGCAAAAATGGACAAGTGAGCATCATGTAACAGCTTACTGACAGGACACATGGTGCACTATGGGTGATGTATTTTAGGTGCTTTGATGAATCGCCAGGAGATATTGTACTAAGGAGAGGACTTGAAAGGGTACCAGCTGCTGGTAAGAAGTCCTTGTACCCCATAGTGGGTTAAAAATAAGAAGTGGTGTCCCATTTAAACCAGTGCTATTAATTCATATGATTTTTCTGTTAAACTTTACACCAGGATTTGAAAAGTGTCTTTCTAAAGGTAGGTCTTTCTATAGCTTATAGTTAAGGTTAACTTCCCTCCAGTTCTTTCATTTTCTCAATTGTTTAATATTTCCAAAAAGTGTATTCCATTGCTGAAAATGGCATAAAAGTAGAATACAGCTTGTATTTCAACTTTCTACAGCATGCCATCAGCTGTTACCTGTGACGTCATTCTCATCTGATGTTCCCGTCCTGCTCTCGTCCAGTTAAATGACATCAGTATGCCATCTATCCTCACCCTGAAACCATGCAGTGAACCAATAGAAATCTCACTATAATGACATTCAGTTAAAAAAGTTGGCATTATTTTTCCATTTTCTCTTTCAAATGTCCATTCTCTGCTCTGCCATAAATCCCCATCCATTTATGAACAGATTTCCCTGGTCAACAAGACTGGTAATCAACAATCAGTAAACATCTGTTACCATCTATTAATAACCCAGCATTACAGATTTACAGCCGGCCCGACGGCTGCTGAAAATGTATTCCTGCCGCTGACGAGGGGCAGCTTGGAACGGGCGACCAATGCCATTTGTAAATGCGAGACAAATTAGAGAGCGGGAGACAACTAAATTAAAAAGCCAAATGACCGAGGCCAGATGGAGCTCAATATAACAAATGGAACAAGTTGTGGAGGTGCCAGTTGTACAGACGCTGAGGGACACTGAGGGGGAATTGATTCAGGAGAGCCATTGGGCGAGCAGATGAAAAGGTTATATTAACACTTACAGGAGGCAGAAACTAGGCCTCTGTGCCCTCCAGCTTTATGTCGCAGTCATTCACACATATGGATGCCGCTGTCCACATCATCTTTTAAACGGTGCCGTGTGAATGTCAGTGTGAGAAATAAACACAGTTAGGGTTGCTCTCAGTGGATGTGACACAGGGCATATTGTCAGCACATGGCTGGAATCCTCCTGTCAAACGACACGCCTTTATTAGGATGTTACTTAATGCTGTCTTCAGATTTTTATTGATCATAACACATCTATGAAGAGCTGTGTTGTATGCATATAGCCTATTGAGAGTTTTCCAATTATATACTTGCAAGAAAAAGACCACATTTATGTGTTGCAGACTCGCTTTATGATGCTATCTCACCTGAAAACAGGATGCATTAGTTCAATTCATTGCAAGGTTGGCAGCACAGTGCAAAGAACTGCAAGTGTTGCTTTATTGTGGCTGTTTGCCGGTCATGCATCACACCTGCAGCTCTCCAGGTTAACACTCATGAGCACATTTGTATCTTACAAATGGGAAAGCAACTTGGGGTGAGGAGCACATTTGTTTGGGTTAAAGACTGCATGTTAATGAAATAGATCATGAACGTTGCCATTATAATAATGGATAGCAGCACTTTCCTTGTAGCGTAATATTTTATTTATGACCTTTTTTTTAGATTACTCTAAAAAATTGCAGACAGTGTTCTGCTCTATGGCCCTGTTCCAAACACAAAACAAGCAGTATTTACCGCGCACATTTCTCCCCGTGGCATGTGAAGATCAGGGAGTTTGAGTGGGAGATTAGCTTTGGGTTAATGAAGTCTGGAGTCGGAAGAAGAATGGTTATTACTCTGTAATGTAGAGTCTTTTAATTTCCACTGTGGCAGTCAGACCTAATGTGTTATTTTACATTCTGTTTTAGATTGCACAAAGTGGTCACTGCTATTTGTCTTACTCATTTAAATCACCATTATTCAGATGTATTAGGAGATGATGCATTAGGGCTGCACTCGATGCTGCTCGCCTTCCTGGTTACTGAATGATAAAATATTCCCTTGCCCGGGACAGTAAAACAGCAGCAATATTCTACTGAAAGCCCATCGCAGTCGCTTTCTTTCTTTCTCCATGACATACATAAGCTGTTAACACATAATGTGCCACCATTTGTTTCTTTAATCTCTGCCTTTTATCCTTTTTTCTGCTCTTGAGGCATCATTATGGGAATCTCTGCCTTCATCACTCACTCTGATTCCGATTTTTTTGTTTTCCTGCAGGAGATTTCCTCTGGTGCAGTTACTTACAGTGGCCCTCGCCTTACCTCTTGCTTCTGATAAAGGAAGCAGGAACTGACAGGGGCTATTTGTTATGAGGATGAGACAGGGGTGACACACACTAGATTATAAAATGCAGAGACGTGCAGAGGTCAGATAAACAATTTGCCACCAAACTTGGCTACCCATGATGCTCTCTGCTCCCCCGTTTGCTGAATATCAGAAGAGAGGCAAGAGGAGGGGATATGAGGAAAAAAGGAAGGTAGGAAGGATCATGTGAGTGAGAATGGGAGGGGGCAAAGGAGCACAAAGGAACAGTGAGAGAGCCCCCCTGGCTGATAGCAGTCAGGTTTGCATTTTTTTCTCTCCCTCTCTCTCTGGGTTAATTCACAGGATGAAAAGCTGCTCTGTGTGATGTGTCATATATCAAAGACAGGGCATCAGTAATCTTTGCTCAAGGGCACAGATAACAGACAGATAGACATGTGAATGAGATGAAAAAAAAGCAACTCATCCTTTTCTGCTACCACCACGGAGGAGATAAAACAAGATTTATGACTCATCTCAGACCACATACCGGCAGCGCGGACCATTTTTCACATGCTCCAAAAATTGGTACTGGAAAGCAATCTGCTTGTCAGTGTGTCCATCAGGTGCTTCAGGAGGAAATTGGGTCCTTCGGGCTTTTTGCTCTGCAGTCAGCTATTTTCTTTATAGCAGTTTTGTTTTTAATGGTATCCATAAATATATGTAGGGTTATAAGTACCTTTATCACCCAAGGAGCTTTTCCACATGATTCTACCCACTGTGCCCCTGTGGTTGTTTCTGAACTGAGAGTTTCCTCTGTGTGGACACTGCAGTCTAAAGAAGTGCGCAGTTGTCACTCTGTTGACGGGCAGTGATGAGATGATGTGACAGCTCCCTTGTTGAGTTTGATTGAAAGACATTTTCTTTGATTGGCAACCAAATCACTTTTGTTCAAACGATCACAGAGTCATCTCAGGGCAAGTTTCAAAACTTCACTTGAGAGAGAGTGAATGACTTTATTAACGCTGTCTGTAAACATATCAAAACATGCCCAATCTAACAAGTGCTGGTGAAAGATGCAGTACTGGCAAGTGGCCAGTGTATAGTTATGTGATGGTGGATCAGGGCTATGAATAGATCGCGCTGTCATATGAATTGTTGTGGTGTAGATGCTAGATGTGATCATGATCAGATGATCTGCATGTTGTGACTGACCTAATTGTGTGTTAACACCTCCATGTAATGCATGTGCACATCAGAGCTTTGCACTGGATGTAACCAGCTCCCTTCTCTCCTCATTGTACAATTAAAAAAAAGTGAAACCTAAGTTTTAGACACAGCACAGCACAAACCCAGAAATAGCAGCTGTTAGCATTATCAACCCTCGATGAGATTGACTATATATCAGGGTGTCCACATCCTTCTTTCATCCAAAATTAACAAATGAAAATACTTTAAAGTGAGACGGCTTTTAAAATGTTGTAGTAAGCTATTAAAGAGAAGCTGTTACACAAGCTGGAGTTGGCATAACTGATATTAATGTGAGTTTACTTTATGTTATCCAGAAATCTGTCATTTATAGTAAGTTTTTTAAGTAAACCCTCCATTTATTTTATATCTGCATTCATTCTTTAGCTCCATCTTTATTTTGTCCTGCTTGCATTTGTGTTCTCTGAAAACTTAGACAATGTTAAATTATAGATGAAAATGGTCAGTGGGGGGCAACCTGGGTTAGTCAATGTATTTACAAACAGCACAAAAAAAGGCAAAGACAAAGTTTATAGCAAGAAAGTCCCTTAAGAACTACCAGACAATATATACTATACGAGCTCAGATGACATTTTTGGCTGCTATAAAGTGATTTTTGTCAACGTTGTGGATAATAATGGATTACAAAATGATTTGCAGATGAATTAAATAAACTTGATTTAATTGTGATTAATTAGTCATTGCATTTGATTTTGTGCTGTGAGTGCACACAACCCTGTTTTCTGGATTTGAGTTACTGAGGGGTTAGCCATCCTGCATACATTCTGTAATCTTGCAATCTAATATCTCTGCTGAGAGTACCAAATGTAAAACAGCCAGTGGGAAGTGACAGGTAAAGGAAACAAAACAATAATGGCAGAGGCTGATGCACACCATAGCGTCTGAAAACTTCTGTCAGCCAGCTGCGCTTCATTATCAGCAACATTTGCAAAGTAATCATTGCTTATCCGTGAGCAATGCGTGGTAGTGTGTGACTAGTCGGTGAGAAGGCACACTGGATGTCTCTCTATTAAACACCAACTGTAATATTCAAGTTAGCAGTCCAAAATGACTGAAAGAGATTTTTTTTTCATTTCCATTTTCTATCACCTCACCTTAAAAACTTTCCCCTTCAATTTGTTACTATATAACTGTGGCAACCTCGCTTAAACAAAGTCAACAGATTTGGTAAAAGCCAAGACAAAAAATGTGGCTAGAATTGACATTTTTAATTCTTAGTTTTTGAGTTTAAAGGGCAATGTTGAATTAAAAAGCTGATGTCTAAATTTGGGGTGTTAATTAATTGTGTAACTCATTATCCAATTAGTCAATTTTTCATTCTAATCATGGATGACCAGTCAACTGTCAAAATAGTCCTTAAATGCATCCTTACAATGAAGTGAGACAAAGTACTGGGAAAATGTAGGACACCTAAACAGTCATATATGATATGAGAAAGTTCACTTTAAAAATTAGCGTGTCTGTAGGTCTGCTCCAACTCTCACCTCTTTTAAATCAAAGACTAAGACTTTTTTATTTGCCACTGCCTTCCTATCTTAGCTTATTTTAACTCACTTTAAATTAAAAAATTAATGTAATTTTTAATATATTTCTAATTTTCCTTTTCTTTTCTGTTTTATCACATTTGCCATTTTAATTGTGTTCTTTTATGCCTGTCTGAATGTCTCCAATGCTTTTAATGTTTTAATGTAAAGCACATTGAGTTGCCCTCGTGTATGAAATGCGCTATACAAATAAAGCTGCCTTGCCTTGCGTTGCCTTGCCTTGCCTTGCGTTGCCTTGCCTTGTCTTTGACCAAAGTTATCTTTCTCAGATTTCATGACTCAGCTTTGGAAAATAAAAAAGTGCAGAACTCCAGTGATCTGTTATCTTGCAGTAGTAATCTGCCCATTACATGTCGTTTTGTCTTCAAACAGCTTGTAGCACCAGACATTTAAAGAGATTTAACAGTAATAGAAGCTACATTTGGTGGATATGGTAGTTTTAACTGCGGTTCAACAGGTGGTAATAAGTTATGACTGTTACATCCAGCAGATAGACTCCCACTGCCGAGCTGTGTGATTTTTCAAGTGCTGGCTGCCATGTTGGAATGGGGTATTAGAGTGGCCCTGCTGTGCGTGGAGTGTTGATAGCACTGGGAGCTGCATGACTCTGTCTGTAATGGATCAAGTTGCACTCAGGGAAACATTTGAAGGCTCCTCTGGGCTTTCACAGAGCACAAGTTTTCCTGGGGACAGAAGGATCAGCTTAAAGCAACATGCTTGTTGACTTTGATATCCTATCTGATATCGGCACTTCCACAAGTTTACACCCCATGCAAACAGGCCTAACATTATAATATCCTCATTTGTGCTAGCAAGGGGATTTAGCCCACCACAGGGGGTTAGAGGCTCGTGTTTCTGCCTGTCGTAGATGAGTGAAGGTTTCCATAATTCAGCTGGTGTTCACTTTTGCACCACAGTGGCTTGTGAGTATGAGAAACAGGCCAAGGAGAGGGGAGAGCACAGATACCTGCCCGGCACAGCAGGCAGATGTTCTATGAGGGTCATTGGGAGTTGCAGCAAGGAAAAAGATGACAGACTGATGTAAAACATACACTTGTTTTGCACATTGTCACGTCTGCCTCTTGTCTCCAGTTGCCCCTTGAGCTCTGTCCTACCTGCTGTTCACGTCTAGACGACTTGCCAACTGTGACATCTGTTCTAAGATGAAAGCATAGGCAAAATCTGAATGTCAATACCCTCGCCACGGACAGACAAAATGAACAAACGGAGGAGTGTGTGTCACCGTGCGGCAATCATCCTTCAAATGAAAGGTTACCGCACCGCGTTGTGTGCTGCAGAAATGACCATTTTTAATCAGACAGCAGGGGACACATCTGTCAGGAGCTCAGTAAAGCTGCAGTTAGGTGCGAAGGAGAGCAGAGACTGATCAGTACAAATCATTTCCCCTTTCTCCCCCGCTGACAAAACAGGCCTTAATGTGAAAAGGCCACCAGGGAATTAAATATGACTTTTCTAAGGTTATACTTCGGATGCTAAGATGACAAAATGAGAACAATGACTTGAGGCTGATGGAAGATAACATCGGGATGTGCAGACGTTTTGAAACTTGTGCTCGAATGAAACAGAGGAGCTCAAGTCAAGGTAAAGGGGATTGATTCAAGGCACACATTTAAGAATAACTATTTTCAGTCTGTTGTTTCTGTATTCTCCTTGTGTCTTTGCGAGAATCATGAAGGAAGTCTTGACTGAAAGAATAAACAGTTTGCTTATCTCAATTTTAAGAATAATATCAAGCATGCATCAGAGACAGATGTGATAACCTCAACCTAATGAGATTAGGCCTGGGTCTGACTTGCTTTAACTATCAGATACATGATCACAATCTGCATTATGTTGGCAAGCTGTAGAGGAACATGGTGCATAGACTGCGATGTCCGACACAGAGTTGCTTTGTTCCACAAATGCATGAACTATTATCATCTCAACATTTCCGTTGTTCTCCAGTTTTGTCTGATCAGTGCCCGTGTGAAAGTGTAAGTTAAGACCTTGGGCTTTGCCCTCGCCAGGGGCCTTCGCCTTAAGATTACATCTACAGAGAGGTTGAAAATGTTCGGAGCTGGAAAAGTAATTGCAAAGCTAAGGTTAGTAATTTTGTGGTATTAAATTGCCTGTCAGAGCTAAATGAAGTAGGGCTTCTGCACTGCCAAAAGCCATACGTGCCTATGCGCAGAGTGGTGTAGCTTTACCCAGAGAAGGTAGTATTTTCCTCCACCACATCATTTTATCATTCAGCCGAGTTCATGGTGTTGTTTTAAGAGATTTAAGTCTCATTACCCCAACCTAGGCCCTTTGTGATTTATACGGTTATTACAGCACTCTCTCTCACAATAGAAATGATGCATGAATCACATTTGTACTGCAAGACAAATGTTTCTCCAAGGGAAAGAGAGACATTGTAGCTAGTTAAAGGGACCCTCATTAAGCTCTCGTTATTGGATAAGTGGCTCTCATTTTCTCTGTGAGATTCCAGGCTTGACTAACTGGTCTTTATACCTCTCTGAAGATTACAGTGTTACGTTGCTGCAGTGTTAATTTATTCGTTGTGATGTGCCTGGCAGTTACACGTTTATTTTCAGTGTCCAAATCCGGTGTCAGTGACCTTCAATTCCTGCTGAGTCCAACACCTGCTGACCCCGGCCCTAAACTTGTCAGGGATGGAGATAAATATGGGCCCTGGGAGCAGCCTCTGCCCGGCCCATAGTTTGGAGCTGTTTTACATCTTCTTTATATTCTCTGCCCGTAATAATCCTTGACCTTACCTTTTTTAGGCAGCCTTACAACACTTCAGGAAGAAAATATTAAGTTGATGTAGAGTTACAAAAAGAATATTGACAATCCTGCGGCTGCAGCTTTCCATTATTTGATCACTGATTAATCAGCACACGTTGTCTGGATTAATGGGTTGTTTGCACCAAATATCCCAGACATTAGAGGGCCAATGGAGGTCAATGTGACGTTTTGAGATAGTCGTTTTGCTCAACCAACAGTCCAGTATTATGCGGTAAGTAGGCTTCAGTGTTAACGCTTTAATCGCAATGCAATTAAGGTCCTAAATGATTCCTTTAACTCTTTTAATCACATGCTACTTTATTGCCCCTTCAACACACCCCAGTTAAACTACAAGTGCATCTCCCAGCTTTTACTACTGCAGTGATAGAAAATAACAACAGCACTGTTCTGTTAAATGACACATTTCACTTATTACAAAGGTAAAATGCACTTTGTGTGAACCAGAGTTAACACATAACCAAAGTGCTTAAAGTTTGAGCTACCACCTACAAGCTATGCATACAGGTGTAGCTAATCAGACTGATTTCAGCAGGTAACTAGATCACAAAAGCCACATTCACCTAACAGACGTCCTCAGGTTGACATGTTGTGACCGGCAGCCACATGCCTCACTGTCAGAGAACAATAGGCTCACACATAAAGGACCTGTATGAAACAGCTAAAGTGTTCAAACTGGAACTCCTGAAAAGTGCAAAGGGTTTTGCATTAACAGGGGATCACTGGACGTTAGTGAGTAACCACAATTATCTCAGATTAACTGCACACCATATTGATACAGCTGTACATTTTGTATATGGGCTGCAAGGTAAAAAGGTTGGGAACCACTTGTCTATATGATATAATTCATGCTAAAATATGATATGCAATTTTTTTTCAAAGATTAGGACTGTTTGTGTGCCTCTTCAAATCTGTCAAGTTCAGTGTAATTGTGTTGCGTCATTCTGTTTTGAATGATTGTAGCTTTTTTTCACATTTTCAATCCATCAAATTCCATTTTTTAAATAAATGACTTTCAAATAATATTTAATAATTTAATGATACTAATGTAGCTAATAGCTTCTAGATCATATGAAATAGGACCCCAGTGTTTGGGGATCAATATAAAAGTACAAGGCTAATAAATACTAGATATTGGTGAATGATATAAAGGGTAATCAAATTTTTATAAAAGGGTGATACAAAATTTGAAATCAAAGAAAAAAACAATGACAAAAAAGATAGTTGTAGGCTGTCTCAAATTTTCTCTCCTGCAGTTTGAAAGCTATCATTTTCTTGAACTCACAGCTGAAAATTGTCATTGATTTGCAGAATGATGGATGCTAAGAGCCCTTCTATTGATGCAACCATTGACAATTTCACTAAATTCCCCTTCTAATTATCATTCCCGGCCAAATGATACACCTTTGTATTCAGTGAGAGGATGTCGATGGCGCAGGGTGCATTGTTCTAGAAAGACTTATTGAGCTGGGTGTCACTGCACTGTGATTTAGAACATAACAAAGAACACTTATTTGTGTGTGTGGCGTAATTAAACTCGGTATGGACAACTTCCAGGCTGTTTAAGACATCACTCAAGAGAGGACCTGCGTTGTGGATGGCTCTTTTGTGCTCTCCAGTTTCTTCTTCTCATAACAAATACTCCAACATCTCGTGTCTTTACCTTTCATCATCTCTGTCTCTCCGTCCTCTTTCCCACGGCATTCACCTCCTGCACAAATGTCAAACCCAACCATTATTAGGAATTTAAGATGAAAATGTATAAGAAATAAATCACTACTTTTAAATTCTTCAGGACTAAAAATCAAACTAACTTTAGCAACATGTTATTATATCTAAATATTCATTTGTATATCTATTATAACTAGGAATGTCATACATATACATTATACTGATCTCTGAAGCATTGGCTTCCCTTTTTGTCTTTTTCAATATCCTGTGCACTCTACAATATGAGGTTTTTCCAGTTGAGGTTATTGCCCCCGATTGCTAAAATAAACTTTAGCAAGTGAACCCTGTTGACCACTGAGCTGCTGACAGGCTCTTTGCTGGAATGACATCTGAACCTGCCAGGGGCATGAACCTGCCAGGGCCTCCAGCAGGTGCCAGAACCCGACACCTCCTGAAGGCATTGGGAGCAAAGTGGTGGGTGGTGATGCTGCCGGTTGGGGGCTTTCGGGCTTTATGTTGGAGGAAAAGTAACATGACGCTGGAGTCCCCTGCCTTTTCCCACAGTGGCCCTGAACTACCACTCAGCGTCTCCACTGGCTAACTAACGGCTCACTTGACTGTGGTTACAGGAAGCTCTTTGTTGGGGAGGACAGAATTCAGAGGGGGAAGTGGTGTAATCCTGGCTCTGTCCTGGATCAGTCAGTTTGGATTTCACACAGGCCCCACAATCAGGCCCAGTGCAGCCAAGGGCCCCTGGGCACCGTGTTCCTGAGGAAACAGGCAAACACCTTTTTCCTTCCAGCAGGACTATAAACAGTAAAACTTACCTCATCCTTAAAAAAAAGCTCGATTCTGGTGATCTCTCCTGGCCTAAATGGTTTAATGAATGTTTGATGAAGTCAAAGTACAAGGCTTATTTAAAATGTGATTTATCATTTTAATCTTCTCTATTAGAGAAGATCACACATATGATTATTTTACCCAGTGACCCTTTCTCTGTTGTGTATTAAAAAGTATTGTGAGATTGAAGTTATTCATATCAAACCTTAAATAGGACAAATGTTGGTTTAGTGGTGGCACTGTCACCTTTCAGCAAGTGGTGCAAATCCCAACTTGGGCATCATGTCATGCTCTCTTTGGGTAATCTAGTCTAATGTAGTATACGCTGCCTCTTGCCTAATGGCAGATGGGATCACTCCAGCCCTCTTCCCTTAATCTTAGCAGCATCAGTGGTATGGATTGAAGATGGATGGATATTTTGAATGGCTGAATGGCAAATCTATATCTACTAGCTGTGTACAACAGAGACTTTTATCTCTATTAGGCAAGTGGTACACACGGGAACCGTCTTTTTAGAAAATATTAAATGTCAATATTGTCCTTAAAATGAGAATCCGGTAATATCATGTCACTAATTGGTTCAAAATAGGGGCTGTAGTGGTTGATAACGCTGGTTAAGACAAAGGACAAAGGACAGACAAGGAAGACGCAGCAGAAGCAAAAGAAGAAGAGGATTTGGTTTTCAGCTAGCTAGCTAGTTTTTACTGCAGTGTGTGGCTTCTGCTTGCCTGGGGGGTGACATACAAAAGCAAAAAAACATATTTTCTTTACTCAAAGAATAAACTATTCTTGATAGCAAAAAAACATTTTTTTGTGATAATTTAAAATGAAGGTTTCATTTCATGTTAAATATTAACATATATACCATCTGTGTTACCCTTGAGTACATCAATGTTTTTCTCCTCTGCTGATGGACACTTTACATCCTCACTATGGATATGTCATCAGTGTTTCAAACTGTGCAGCTTGTGTGTGTTAACCATAGACTGTATAAAATATGGACGTAGTATCCGTGACGTCACCCATCTGTTCCTGAGAGCTGTTTTGAAGCAAATCGACGGCAGCAGCCATATTGGTAATGCGGAACTCAACTAGGCAGAGTGTGACGTAGTGTGAGTCTCTTAGCCAATGGCTGTGTGTTCCCGACCGGGAGTCACGTCAGTCATGTCCTTATTTGGGCAAAACTCATAATCTTAATATCTTCTTAACCGTCATGTTAGAAAAAAATTCACCCCCCGTACAGTGTGTGCCATTGGAGAGATTAGCGTTGTAGGGCCAAGCCGTTTTTTGAACCAGGCTGTAAACATGTTTATTAATGCTGCAAAGATCGTCTTTTTCCCATTCATATCTATGTGGTTTCCGGTGTTTCTGCAGCCAGCCTCAAGCGGATTTTCGATGTATTGCAGTTTATATCACTTCCGCATTGGCTTCATCGTTTGAGACCGGAGTTTGCCGCTTGGTGTCAACCTGAGATCGGTGAAGGATCGGCTATTATTGAGAAGACCGGCTGGTCACTGATCCCAGCTGAGCATGCTGAAATCATCCAATTCTGGTCACCAGCCGGTAAATAGAAGCACCTCTTAGCATAAAACCAAGACACAAACAATAACGTTTGTAATACCTTTATTTAAATACATTAGTCACATAGTATTTGGTTACTATGGCAGAGCAACATGAACATTCAATCCATAGAATATGCCATTTTTATGACAGCACTCTGGTGTAGACAAATACAAGCACCAACACACTTGTCCCCTTTGTACTATCACCCTTCCCTTATCTCACTGCGTCATTACTGGACACAACCCACCATAAAGAAACAGAGACACACAGCACATCAAACAGCATTTGTTAGAGTTGGTCTTTGCCCACATCCTCCATGACGTGGTGTCCTGCTGAGGTCAGCCTGGTGAGTCACAAAGAATCTAACCTCCTTGTGTGACGAAATGGAACTACTCTTCTGTGAGCCTCACTTCTGAGCCTCTTTAAACAGAATATGACAAAATGTGGACTGCTACAAATGTTTCCGATTTCATCCTTCAGATTGTGTGTGAGGAGAGTTATCTGAGCTCCAAACTGTGCTATTTTATCATGCATACAGTAGGTAGCTTGGAAAGGGCCAACAAAGTCACGTCCAATGTGAGTCATGTTGTCTTTCATTCAATTAGACAAACTCTAGCCCACACAAATGACATTGAAATAAATTGATGTAATGACAAGAATTCATGCCTTGCAACAGTGAGAAGTGAAAATCTACCCCTGCGATTTCAGGCTTTGCACTTGGCATGGCATGTAATGTGATCTCAGCTGAGTCTGAGCAAAAAGAATCCTTTTTTCCTTCTGTTTTACATACAAGTGTCGGAGTATGTTAGGCATTTGTAGTTATTTCAGGAGACATGGAGAGAGAGCTGCAAGGGGTTACTGGTTCATTCTCCACCTATGCTAGGGAGAGCAGATAATTGCTCCATGGCCAGAAGGCTTTGATTGGCTGGCTAGTTAGTGATCAGAGCAGCGAGTTTGTCTGGCTCTCTGTGGACGCCAGGAACTCTGTAACATATGGCAGAAAGAAGTGGGCGGAAGGTTTTTTAAGTCATTCAAATCCTCATTTTCTTTGTGACCTCTTACATGGGTTACAGTGTCATGTAATGCCATACAATTTGAAGTTAGCCATGGGTATTTCTAGCCCTTGTGAGGATTGGAAATGCAAGTATAGATTTGACCACAAGCATGCACCACATGTCAGGCAAAACTGTTACAGATAGTTTCAAGTTCTGAAAGCTAAACAACATGAAAATTCTTCAAACAACACATTATTTGCTTCAAGGTTTTATCCAGGCTTTCTGAGGAGAAAGTTTTCCCAGATCACTTGTTTGGAATGTTTGAAAAGTCAGCAGCTCCAAAGCTTCAACTAAATAATTACAGTTGAGAAACTTGCAATTTATCAGTCTGTTTTTATGCACAAGCCACACAGTGTGGGGGCTGAGCCAGTTTCAAATGCTTGTACTTGCATTGTTTCTAAGTTGATCCCCAGATCTGCTTTTTAACAACCAAGATGAAGTAGATATGTATTTACTCTACAGGGATGGTGATCTTGATAGAACCTGGTTCTACGAAGGACTTGGTTCTGCATTTATGGAAACATCAAAACAATGAGTCTTGTGGTCCCTATAATGTAACCTTATCTCAAGTTGAGTCACATCATTTAAATCAAATCACTGGAGCACAAACATACACTGATTGTACATTACATTTTTGGAGTAAGCAATTTATGTTGCAAAATAATTCACTGCAAGAAAAAGCTCAGACAATTTCAGCTGCTAGTGTAACTGTAAGGCAGTCATCCTTCCCAAAGCAGCCATGGTAACACACTGAAACTTTGTAGCCAGTCCTGTTAGTTCAAAATAGGAATCCAATGTTTAAATCTGTTTTTAAATCAGCAGGATAAGAGCAAGTTAGCTGACCAAACGAGGTGACATGAGGTTATAGTATGATGCGTTCAAGGTCAGGTGGGTAAAATAACAAATAGGTGACAATAAATAACATGTTTTATTGTTATTATTAGTTGTATGTTATGTTAGACGTGTTCACTCTGTTCTGAAACAGTGAAATGTTCAGCAATAAAAGCAATCTCACTTATGTTAGACATATATTAGTCTATTGTTTTGTCTTTCCCACCAAGTAATGGAACATTGATTGATAGTGGACTTAATCAGGACTTGGATTTTTAAGAAGGCTTGATAATAGTTTTCCTCTTGTTTCACACAGGTTTGATTACACATCCATTCCTAAGCTACTGAGTGAGAGAAGTTCACTATTCAACTGGTTGCCTATACTACCACAGATATATGTCTGTGTTTAACCAATGGCATAAGTTCCCTCTGTCACAGATTGTGTAATACATATATATATATAAAAAGAAAAAACAAAGGATCATTTTGAGGAACTGATCATGCCTGTTGAGTTACTATTAGTCAGCTTTGCTCCAGGGCCAGTTTGAGTCAAAACACTATACAGCATGAAGACCAAAAAAGTCTTTGTTTACATTTTCTTCAACAGTTTCATTTTGAGTCTTTCCCTAGACATTTCAAATATGGTCGGATGAGAGATTTTTCATGAGAGAATACCCCTCCAAGCATGGACAGGACAGGATCAGCAAAGATTGGATGTACTGCTTTATCCACAGTGGTAGCCAAAATGGTCACAGAATTAAAATTCCTCACATGCATGCTACTATTTCCAAATTATATGAAACAAAGGGACTAAAACACAGAGTTATTCTCCTCTTTTTATAGTGCTGACCTACATTATACCATGCTGTTGTCTTGAACGGGCAGATTCCACCAGAAACATTATCCACATTGTCCATCTAGAAGAGTCCATAAAGATTAGGACAAAAAGACCACATGTGACTTCACTGTTACTCTATATAATTTGTTCACTAGCAAACTGAGTTAAGATGTTTTTAAAACACCATTTAGCACTTGACTGAAGCCTAAAGGGGTCAATTGCCTTCTGTGCATCAGGTTGTTGAAGGTGTTCAGCAGCGTCTGCATCCTCTCGAGAGATCCAGCTCTTTGACTGAAAGAAAATCCCTCCAGAAACCCCAGGGGGTGCTCAGCATTTAGCGAGCTTGGGATGACCTCTTTAACATTACACACACACACTCCACGTTGTTAAAACACTATCATGTTGTTGTGGACCTCCTTTGTCCCCTCTCTTTGCCCTGTCTGTAAAGAAATTTGGGTTGATGTTTGCGATGGCAGGGATCCCTCTCAACAAACAATGTGGAGATTGAAAAGGGGATTCATCCTCTTTTCACTCCCGAGCCTTCTAGTCCGCTGCAAGTTTACATGACCCTTCAACTCCTCTCCACACAAGCTGTTGAGTTTTGTTCCACAGCTTCTGTTCGGGGATATAAGGAGGCATTGTTGCCTGGGTCACAGCTGAGGGATGCTAAGTTTAGGAGTTTATGTAAGAAGGCCTTTCTATTGGGCTGTGCCTGCAGGTCTTTTGACAGATCATGTGAAAAGACATCGGGCCAAAACAACAACACTTTATGTGGAAACATGCAGGAGTATATTTTTGTCTGCCATTTGAACCAACACAGAATACCTACTTTAGAAAAGATGTTCTTGATGTCTGGCTTGTCTTAAACAAACAAACGAAAAAAAATCTACTTTTTTTCCCTTACTTCTTTTTGAATGTTTGTAGGTAATTTATATCTCTCTAAATTGTCAACCCACCCTGTCCCGTCTGTCAATTTTGTGCGAGAGTGATGTTGAGTTGTTTACTCAAGCAAATCAACTCACTTTTCACTCTCACTTAAACTGAATGAGCTCCCTGCATCTACAATATTTCAGTTAGCCTGTTTGGCAATGTTGGATGTGTCCATCACTGCATTTTTTGTTCAAGGAAGACAAGACAATGGATTTATTAGGGAGACAGATGAACTTCTTTTCAAATCACATCATTCTGTTGAGTGTCTAAAACCTAGACAGTTGACGTGCATATGACAGCTGTCACACTCATCACAGTCTCGTCACAAACAAGCGGGAGCATGTAGGCTGTTGTCACTGAAAATTCACAGTGCAACATAGCTTTTAGTAAAACGCAGCCTGCCATCAAGGCTCTGTGTGGGATCACGAAACACTTGGCATTTTGACTTCTGCCTTGTGATTTATCTTGCCTTGAGACATAATTTGGTCTGTGCCCGCAGCGAAATATATGCTCAGATAAATGCTGTGGCTTTGAGTTGAAATAAACAAATCCCTAATGCCCTATCAATGTCCTTCCTGTTGGAAACAGAATAACTCCTTTCACTTACCAAAAGGAATATATATCATCAGATAAATGCTCCCCAGAAATAGGAAACCAGGGACAGGCTTAACCACTTCTAAGCCCTGCTTCCCTGTAGACTTGTGTTTATGATAAAGGGTAATGAATGGAAAGTGGGTTTTATCAGTGAAAGATGGAGGAATGGTTAGCTTGAGTGATGCTTTTTGTCCCACACGGCACAATCAAGGCCTATTTTTGAAGTCAAGTCCCTCGTGTCTTTGTGGACCATTTTTTTGTGGATATTGGCTCTGGGATTTTGGAGGCCCTGTTGTACAGTACAGCACTGGCAGTCCAGTTATCTGAGGATACAACAGTATTGCTTGCCATGGAAAACATAAAGAAAGCACTTTTTTTTAGCATATATAAAATGTGCTGCAGTAGGGTTTCTAGGAGTTACACCCTTTGGTTGAAGTCACTTGGTTTGGTTGTACCGTAGAGCGTAAGAAAAGCCTCCTGCTTTCAAAGTGAGGTTAATGTGTTAAAATAATCCTTATCTGGAATACATTCTGGTGACTGCAAAAACAGACACATTTTATACAACAAGATAAGAAAATAAAACCTCTAAGTCTATTCAATACCTCAAAAAAACATTTTAAGTACAGTTATAGTCACAAATGGTTCTGCATGCCTTGCAAAACAATGACGTCACGCATTGGGAGAGGCAGTCAGCACATAGACAACCAAGGAGTAGAGGAAGTAATCATGGCAGACAGAAGAGGTCCAAAGTGTGGCTCAATTTTACGTCAAATGATGATAACAGTGTAACGTGCATCGTCTGTGACTGTGATTTCAAGCACGGGTGGAAACACTAATGATATGCTGAAACATTTGTTGACGCAGCAACACATTGAATATCAGGAGTGCCATATGTTTGACACTGTACGACATGTCAGACAACAATTTATCTACCTTTGCAAACAGATATGCAATGTAGTGCAGCTAACAGTCTGTTCTAGCTCAAACATTTGAATGTGAGTTATAAATCAGCTTGACACTTCTGCATTGAGATTTCCTGTCCACCAAGGATGTATTCTTCTCTTGAGGATGGATCTGAAAAAGCTTACAGTTTACTAAAAGTAAAAACAAAGTCATGATTTAGTGTATTTTGGCTAACTTAAGACCCGTTAATTACAAGTAAACCCCAAGAAAATCAGTTTCTTGCTTTCATACCTTTTTTTTTCACTCAGCCAGCCTCTGTGTAATTTACTATCAACTGTTGAGCCTACCAGAAACAGATGAACCAGAAACCAAGAAGTAGCGTTTACGTCTGCAATGTTAACGCCTCATGGAAAAGGAAGTCTTGGCTTGAAGACGTTTAACGCCAACCACTGCCTTCACTGGCTTCAATTACCCAGAAGTTGGCATCCCCTCCCAAGGGCAGATTTAGTGGTGAGAAGATGATAGACGATGATTGCTAATGGAGACAAGCTTGCATTCAGAGTTAAACTAACAGCAAAAACGGGGTCTGCTTTGGGGTGTGCCAACCTGTGATTGCAGCTTGAGGTTGAGTAGAGTTTAGAGGGATTTGTGTCCCATGTCAGGTGTGTTTGTTCCACAGTGTCTGCTCATCACATCCCTCTGTCTTCTTGATTTCCTGTCTACTTTGTCTACTCGCCTGTCTTTTTCTTTTAACTTGGCCTCAGTCACCTTGCTCCTGATCAGACCTGGCATTGACTCAAATAAGGCTGCTCAGTGAGCATGGACACTCCCACCATCTAGATCGGATCACCATCAGGAGAAGGTTTTCTTATCGGGCTGATAAATTAATATGCAAGCTCAACCGCCTCCGCAATGATTTCTTCTTCCACACATGAGCATCAGTGAAAACATTCAGTCTTCCAGAGTAGAGAGAGTGCACCCTGATACTGGGCATTAGTGAGTTAAACAACTCTCATCTGTTTTAATCTCTGCTGCTAATGGAGAAAACAAATAATAAAAGGTTACTGCTGATCAATAGCGTGCACAAACACAAGCCATCTGTCTGAGAGATTAATAAATTATGGTTTCATCCAAAGAGAAGGGATAGACTTTCCAGTTTTGGTGATTTATTTTTCTCTCCATTATTAACACCTTGTGTTGAGCCTGCACAGGACTGTTTTTTTCATCAAGCCCTAATTGACTGTAGGATTTTGCTGAAGTGTATTATCAATCTCTATCTGTTATGTGTGGAAGGACATTGATCAATGGAAATAGCTTTCCTTTGTTGACTGAATTGGACATTGGTGCCGGCTACTGCTTGGGCCATGTAATGGAGCTTATGAGAGCCGAGGCAGCAGATCAATGAAGCATTGAAATAAGAAGATGAAATTCCCTTTTTCTCAATGATTACAGGCTCAATGGCCAAATTTGTTAGATTTCAAAAACTTTTTATTTTCCTTTTGGTGCAGAAGTGATTCGCTGGAAAGAAGAAGAAAAAAAAAAAAGCCAAACAACCATCTCAAAGATTTTCCTCTCCCTCTCAGCCTCGAGCCCATTAAAATTCCTCTGAAGTTTTTACATATCACTACATCAAGTGCACATAAATTATGAATATCTCATATAGCAGTCTTGCACTTGTAGCCCCCGGGTTCCCTTGAAACTGATTTGGTGTCTATGAACTTTGTTGTTACAAGGCCCAGAGAAAATTGTACTAATATGCTCTCTCTGTGATTCATCATTCACAGCTCATAATGCAGAACATGCCATAATAAACATCTCCACCTTCATGTATTACTTTTAGATTGTGTTTGTTTCACCATTAATGAATTTACTGCCACAAAGTCAGTTTGAATATTTATGCAGGGGAATGACTTTGTCGTAATATGGTACATGTTTGGATACCCAGCAGGGATGACATATGCTTCTGTCAGACATCACAGGCGAGCTGGGGTTTTCTTCAAGTTGCAGAAGGCTTTGGAGGTCAGCTGAGTGCACATGTTCTGGTTATATTCTGCAGCAGTAATCATTTTCAGAATTATTACTCAAAGTAGAGTGGGACCTCTAATTGGCCCTGATGTATTTGGGGAATCACACAAACCAGTGTCAGCCATCTTTGTTATCATAGTGTGGGAAAGGAAACAGGGATACAGTGTGAACTTATATTCCTAAGTTTCCAGACTTTAGCTCACTGGTATGCAGGCTGATTGAGGAAACTAGGGGTTAAACAAAGGTATATATCAATAAACAGGGACATGTTAATAAGCTAGTATTAGCATCACTACAGTATTGACCTGATAATAAGACAGGGCTTATTTTCCTTGAATTGCATCTCTAAAAGTGACATCACCTTATATTCAGGGTCTAGGCTTTAAATGTCAATATTAGTTCACAACAGTGGAGGTCGCTATGTATTTGTATGGAGAATGTACCCCTCATGACTGAGGCTAGCTGTCACTCACAACTGAAGAGGAAAGATGGAGATATACTGTGGTCACCCAGGACAGAGTGGAGCAAAAGCTGGCCAACAACTGACATGATATGATACCTACTGTACAATAATGTTATCAGCGTTAAAGTCATTAAACCGTTTCAAACAGCCAAGAAATATGATATCACAGAGGGTACAGTCGGATATATGCAAATCTTACATTGGTCTTTAAGCAGCTGCTTCCAAGAGACTGAGTGAGTAAGTTACTAATAAATGAAGCACATTAACAGGGCCGTCATCCAGCTGAGAGCATTGGAGCTCACCAAATAGGCTGCATACTTTTACTTTGATAGATGAACTTAAAAACTGATAAACTAAATATTGTCTCTTTTTTAATTAGTTTTTATAGTATTTTTTTTAAATTTATATTCCTTATATTTGGCCAACACTCTTATCCTTACCCTTTTTAGTGTATTTATTTTAACTATTTGTATTCTTAATATTAATTTGACGTTTTTACTTATTTTAATTACATCAGTACATATTTTATTTTATTTTATTTTATTTTATGTTATGTATATTTCATTGTTGTCGGTGTGCATTGGTCTTTATTATAATTTTTTTTTTTCCAATATGTCTTGCCATCATTTAATTTCTGCTTCTTTCTTGTTTTCAATCGCTGTAAAGCACTTTGGGTTGCATTTCATTTGTATGAAAGGTGCTATATAAATAAAGCTTGATTAATTGATTGATTGATTGAACACAGTATTTTTTCATCAAAGTGATGAAACTGTGATAAAAGTGCTATTTCCTAATAGGTTGATTTGAACCTTTAAATCCGGCTTTTCTTGTGCCACCCTCTCAGTTAAACCAGAACTTCCAAATAGGAAACAATAGAGGGTTTGGAAACAGAACAGCTGGGTTAAGTAACCCACATTGAGCCACAGCAACTAAGATAGTTCAAAATGCTTGCAAGTTAAGGCCAGCTTTTCCCAAAACATGATTTTCAGAGCTTTGCACAATTTCCTTGCAGGGTAAAAAACACTCCTTTCCTTTTCTTTGGGCCAACAAGCAGCGGCCATTGCGGGAAATGCTTGGTATGCTTGGCATTGATGCTTAAAACTGATTGAAATTCCCCAGTGGGTTTAGAGTGATGATCAAAACAAGAAACAGCACAAACCACATGTCTGTGGACAAATAAAGACTGTTCAGTCTGTTGTCATGACCATACCCATGTTTGGACCCAGCAAACTTTCTTCATAGTGTTTGACACCAATGTTCAGTTTAATACTCACACTGTAGCTCCAAACAAATTTGACATCAACTGACAACCCCAGTCTTTAAAATGGCACACAGAGTATCCTGGAGTAACAGGAGGTAGCAGCTGACAATTAGTAACTCGTCTGCATTTATAGTACATTTGTCAGGAGTTTTAGCCCTGGGCTTGGCTTCACGCTGCGTCTGTTTTGGCTTCCTGGATATGATTTATCCCATCAGTCCGGCTGAAGTTCTCCAGCTGTTTACGTGATGGATACTTTTACACTGGCTCATGCTGAATATTCTTTTCATGAGCATCCATCTCAGCTGCTGCAGGACTATTTGGCTTATCCTGAGCCCCAGAACATCCAAGGCTTAGGCCTCTCCAACAAACTTTATCCCCGCCCCCGTCAAAGAATAAACTCAGTAGAATCAAAGATAAGCTTGAAATGGATTGAAAAACAATAATAATTTGCAATGCAACTTCAATGGATTTCTTGGTTCTTTAAACACAGAATCCCAGAGTGTGTGGGTTAACAATGTCAAAATAGTTTGCAGAGCCTGGCTGATGTTAGCAAAACTGTGCTAGTTGCACATTGGTTTAATAACCAGTTCATCCAGACAATGCATGACTCAATCCATTTAATCAGGTCATTGCAGAATACAGGACATCAAGAATATGGCAGATAATTACCGAAAAATATTTAAGTGTATCCTGCAAAAGCTTGTTTTTACAACCTTCATTTTTACAACTTGAGACTTCTTTATCTAGTTTGGTCAGTGCATTAGCTACCCAGGCATTGTTTTCTCTTTCACTGGGTCCAAGGACATCCAACAGTCTGTTTTCACTCCTGACCTTATTTCTAACTTATTTACTACCCTCACATGTCCCTAGAGTTTCACTAAACTTAGATTCCCAGGCTTTGAGAAAAGCGGGCGGCGTGTCCTGGTGTCTGACTCATGTCTGTTCAAACCATCCCCCCTCTTCTAAACTTGTAACCAGCTGCACATCAAAAGGAATATGATTTATTAGGGGTGCAACTCCCCAGGACTTTGAACGACCATCGACTTGTTTATCCAAGTTAACATTCTTGGCCATATCCATATATTTTCTGTTTGCCCTTTCATGTGGTCCTGCAGGGATACATCCACTGGCTGCTGGGGTTATAGTCCACCTACAGTCAAAGTGTGGTGACTGCTAATGTCACTCATGAAGGATTCGGGTATAGGCCGTGGCAGTGACATGTAACTGTTCCTTCAAGGCATTACATAATTGATGTATTTTCATGGTGCTGTGGTTTGTTGATGGCACATGGGTGGTGATTCTGTTAAGAACAGGCATCATTGACTCTTTTCCCTTGAAGCTGCCCATCTTTTAGCCCTCAGAATCCCTCGACCCTGTTTTTTTTTCTCCCTGCCTCTCACTGTATCTCCCAAATGGAAAACATGTGGCAGGCGTTGTCATTTGTTAACGTATGGTAGAAAGAGTGAAACAGGCCAGGGGATGGCTCATCAGGAACACTCATTCAGGATGATGAATGTGGCCAAACACACATTTGTCCGTAAAACTTGCAGTGTGGATCAGCATCATTAGGCATGAGGAATAGGTGGAGCCCGCTGAGAAGTGAATGCAGCAAACAGATGTTGCAGATTTTCACCAGCATCTTTCATCCAGAGTACCATCATTAATAAAGTTGAAGGTGATCCTCGTGTTT
Source organism: Notolabrus celidotus (assembly GCF_009762535.1). Classification (NCBI taxonomy): domain Eukaryota; kingdom Metazoa; phylum Chordata; class Actinopteri; order Labriformes; family Labridae; genus Notolabrus; species Notolabrus celidotus. The sequence continues at coordinate 13,606,242 of NC_048275.1, read as the reverse complement.
TCATCTAATAAGACCAAATAAGGTATGGTGGGTTTCTCAGGAAATTGCTGAATAAACTGAATACTGCCATGGATTCTTAAACAAGGACCCAAGGTACTTTGTTTGTTTTTCAAATATGTCTTCGCTACATGCTACAGTGAGCTGAGGGTTACACTGGGACACATTTCAAAGAAAAAATCTGGTGTGCTTTGGATTTCCTTTGTGCACGAGTAACTTACAATCTGCAGTTTTCACTAACCATTACATTCAGCCATTATTACAATGTATGATTAATTAGCCAAAATAAATGACTTGAATACTTTTTATGTTCCAGTTTGAAATGTTCACAAACTTCAAACACTTTTTCTACTTTTATGGTGTTTTATTGTTTGAGTCTCCTATTTTCTCTCCAAACATATGCTTAGTTTTTTGGAAATTGTAATTCTTTACGCAAATAAGCCATTAAACTATATGCACTTATATGGATTAAGCAAGGCTTTGATGCTAGTTGCAGACACCTGCCACTAGCTGGGCTGTAGCTCAGTTTTAATGGGCTTGCACCATAATGCTGTAACTCACCACAACCTACTACCTGTAAACAAGCGCAGATGACAGATGGCATCTTGTAGCACGGCACAGTTTCTCAGGATTCTGATCCATAAAATGGAGATAATGTTGCATGTATGTAGACTGTGCCTGGTTAAACTGGCATATAACCATTAAACTGGAGCAATGCATAACCAGCAAAGGTATGCAAATGTTAACTTGCAAGTAGGATGGAAGGCTGGTGGTGCAAGCTCTACTAGTGTTAGCCACACTCTGCAAACCTATGTGATTCTGTCTTTAGCCACATTTAATGAATTATGCCCTATTTGGACTGTTTTCTGAGTATTTTCTTACCTTGAGACTATTCAGTAAGGCATTATTGAATTTTCGGTTTGATTTAGTAGAAAATTAGTAGCTTTGGAACATCCCTAGAAGCATTCCTACCCACATGGCCTCACCTAATAACTCCAGACAACATTGACAATCTGGAACTTGTCAGGTGATAAAAGTTGACACTTGTGCTTCAGGTTGTAGAATTCAGTGTCAATCTTGCACCAGCCTGTGTGGTTTTCTTTGAGCTGCTGAATGGTTGCAGCTGATGCCATGGGTATGTCAGGTGACAGAGGCCCATGTTCAAGCAGCTTGGCCCTGTTGTAGAGGGCCTCCATCTTAGTCAGCCTTGTCTCATCTTATAAACAGGCCCAGACAGAGAAGCTTTACCATGAATAATGCCTCAGGTCCGTAGAATCCCAACACCTATAAATCTTAATAGAGGTTCCCAGATTCCAATGGGCGGCCACATCTCTTTCCCACCCTACCCGGCTCTATTCCACCTCCCATGCGATGCCTCCAATTTTCTCTCCCCAAAGTAAACCCACGGTGAGTTGAATTTGCCTGTGCCATGATTTACCTACAAACAGGATTACATGCATATAGCTCATGCAAATCAATAATAAATGTCAGGAATGCTTAGCCTCCTGCAGTTCGCTAAAAGCAATTTATCACTCAGGGAATCAGGGGAAGGGAATGGGCTAACAAATGGAGTCTGATCATTTGCGTTGGACCTGTTGTCAAATACTTGAAGAGTGCATTTTTCATTTTCTGTACAGTAAATTGCACTAGGTTGTGTGTTTGTTTCAAAGGGACTGGTGGAGTCCCTGCTTACTCCATTTAGTATGAAAATCTGTGCTTTTCTAAAGCAGGGTTGTATAATACACTGCCATTTCCAAATCCTATCACATACCAGATTGACGTACAATTGGGTATTGGAGACTGTGGTGTAATTTTCTAAACTAAAGTGGACAAAATTGAAACAGTTTCATGTTTTATCTCAGTGTGGAGCTATGATCTTAACATTTTGTGCTAATTTGTTTCTTAAATACGACCAAACAAGGAGCAGTCATGGAGTTAAAGTATTCCCTCTGTGTAGCTGCTTGACCCTAGAGCTTGAGCCGCATCAGTCAATCTTATATGAATTACATGTTGCATTTTTCATGCTCGCCAACTGAATTATATTAACTGGCTTTGAAGTGAAGGAAAATATACTTACAAATCAACTGATCTCATGTAAATCAAGTTTCTCAGTCAGCGGACCGTTATCAAGAATGCTGTGCATCATCTTGGCCAAGATTGGGCATGTGTTGGAATGATAAGCACAGATATTGACACTTTGAGAGACGTCTTGCTTTGATATGTCCATCTGTGCCTGTGGGCTGAGTCTGGTCAACATGATGCCCACTGATTCCACCAAATTGAACCTGCTTTATATTCATCATTCATAAATTGGGAATATGTCACCTTTGAAGTGCAATTACACTGCATGCTGAGGAGGTGGATTTTGTGAATTTAGCATTTCACTTCTCCACCCCAATTTACTTAATAGTGTAGACAAGTCAAGATTAATTCATAGCCAACAGATTGACCTGCTATTTTACATGACCAGAGGTTGGCTCTGTGTTTGAGCAGGCCAGGTTTTATTTAATATGGTGCTGTTAAAACCCTCTTCTGAAGATGTTTTTCTACCTTAATGCGTTTTATGAGCACAGTCAGTCCGTTACTGAAGTCAATAGCCTGGTGCTTCCAGAAGGCTCGCATCACTTAAGACTCTGCACACATGCAATGCTGTCATGTAATCTGCATTATTGTTTTGATCTGCAATAAGGCAGCTCTTATTTTCCATCAAGATGCCATAAAAATTTAGATGTTTTGGCGCTGTACCAGGAAACCATCTCATCAGACACATTTGGACCAGTCCTACATGCAAATAAACACTTCCTGTCTACTTATAGACTGGATAAACATGGATGCAGTTACTCTGAACCCACCCATTGGTTTCTGGAGTGGGGTTTTAAAGCTCAACAATAGCAGGCGCCATATTGGAAATACTGGTTCACCCTAACTTTGGATCAACCTATAAACAGTCAAAGAAGTGGAGCTGAGGCAGGCGTTCACTTCCTGGCAAAAAACTACAATGCACCTACGTCTCTGTCAACTCAGCTGTGCCTTTAATTATACCAATGAATAACTCTTAGCCTTTACATTATATAAAAAGAAGTCTCCCTTTATGTATGAAACGAAGAGCTACATACCCCAAACTAGTTTTTGATCCAGGATGTAAAAATAGGCATGTTTATAGTGGACCTTGTGGGGATTCCTTGGTTTTTGGACCCAGCCTCAAATGGACTCTCGTGGAACAGTGCTTTTTTCGACTTCCCTATTAGCTTCATTTTTCAACCACAAAGGTTACCACTTGGTTGTACCGCAGCAAGTTCCCCCACAACTATCCCTCTTGCCTGGTTCAAAGATAAATTAGCAGCCTCTAAATAATGCAGTGAACCCTAATTCTCTTTGATTAGTGGCAAGTAAGATGATAGCGACCCACTGAAATTGATCATCAGCATAAATAATGAGTGAATGAACTGATAAAATGCAAAGTTGCCGGTCATCATAAATCAAATGCAAACCACTTGGTGAGGAAGTCATTGGAATTAGAAGTCCATGCTCCTATTAATTATGTTGCCTTGCCAAGGCGACAGTGTTATAAATCAGTTGTGAAAGGTACTCCAGCCGGCTGGCCTGCCCAGCAAGGCCTGCTGCCTGCAAATGGCTCTGTATACCCCCTTAATTGTTTCTTAAACAAGCCACCTCCAGAGACTGAGGCTGATAGACACAGTTTAAGGACAGAATAGAAAACGTGAAACAGGGATACACTTTACATAGTGTGGGCTGTTACACTAAGTCTTGAGTCTGTGACAAGAACACTTGTTTCAGCATTCATCAAAATCTATCACTAAGTTTTTGTCATCTTTCAGACAAGGTTACATAACGTTTCTTTAATAAAGCAGAGCCAAAGTTTGTTCAAAAGTCTGTCTAGAAGCCTGATATCTTAAAACTTTGGTACTTTTATCATAGATGGTATTTTGTCTTGCAGAAATGAAACAAGTCCTGGAAGAATTTTGGTGTCAAAATTATTCCAACTCTCTGTAAGAGTATCTCATAGGCTAATGCTTGAGTGTGTTTCACATTGGAAATGTTTCAGATGTTTCCAAAGATCTTCTGTGGAGTTTGAAGTGAAGTTTAAATTAGCTCTGTATTTAAAACAGAGATTAAATTGTGGCATTTGGCAATATTTGGTTTATGATAAAATGGAAGTCAATATTTGGCCAAAAAACAACTACTTACATCTCATAATGACCTGAATATAAGACAGTGTTATTTCCTCAAAATACATCTGAAAAGAGTGGGAACATCTTATCTCATAATATTCAATATTCGTTAAAGGGGACACCACTTATCTTTAAAGGAATTTATCTCTCATGGCTGAGGCCAGCCAGGGCTCAGTGCTTCAATACCAGGGGGGTGACTGATAAAGAGACATGCTGAATAAAAAAGCACAAAAGTAGGACTACCAAAAACTGATGCAGAGCTTTGATGATAAAGTGATGTCGGAAGATGGTGAGGCCCAAAATATCATCTTAGAATGCACAAAACAATTTGAAGGCATGCCAATAAGCAGACTCCCTAACCAACCAATAGACTGCAGAATTTAAAGACTGATACCATCAGTGCTTTATTTACACATGTGATTAAATTATATTCCCTTTAAGTGGGATCGTTCAATTCTTAAAGGCATTCATTGTGTTTTTTTAAAAATCATTATTACCATTTAAAATTGTGATAAAACTATAAAAACAATTTATTAGAATTTGGTCTTCAAAATATATATATTTTTAAACGAGTCCTGAAAAGATATGGTCTTCTTTTAATAAGGGTGATCCCATATTCAGACCATTACATTGTTGGGTTTGTCCAACTTTTCCATTTTCAACTTAAAGCACTCCTAATTACAACAATTAGAGGACCAATTTTTTTATGGAGTCAGTATTTCTTATAATCCTTTGAAAAACCTGAAAACACTATGTATGTAAAGTATAAAGCCAAAAACAAACTGTGTGTTTGTGAATCATACAAATTCATGTGTGAATTAGAATTTGGGCTGCGTCTTAACTATATGTGAATATTTCTTGAAGATTACAGTTGAAAACATTATCTATTATGAATAATGTATTTTAAGTATGACTCATCCAACTCAGCAAAAATAAACAATCAATAAAACCAGTCGATATTGATGAAACCACACAGTTGTTTACTGGTTCTGATGTGGTTATGTGCTGCGCATAGATAGAGTCGCTCAAGTTCCAAGAGAACCACAGCAACAGATTTTGTGAAACATCACTCCAGCCTTTTATTCTCTTTGTCTCATTTGCTCTTTACCTAACTGATGTAATCTCCTCTTTGACATATTTACCTCATTGTTACCTTGACATCCTGCAAGACCTTCAAAAGCATCACATTTCTCAGCTCTGTGAGAGTTTTGCACCACTCCTTCCTCACAGAAACACAGGCAGGGGAGTTTGTGTGTGTATGCAAGTGTGTGCATGTAGGCTCCTCTCTATAAAGGCTCCACGATCCCACCATCAATCACACACTCCTTATTAGTTTGTCTATAACTGACTGGACTTATTTTGCTGGGGATGCTATTAGAATAATTGCATTCCTATGCAGTCGCCTGTTCTGCTAGATTTATTTGTTTTTACAACACAGAGCTCTTATGAGGTCAAACATCAGGTTGTGATGCTGCCTTTAAACGTCTGTGTGGAGATGTCAGTAATGTAATGAAGCAGTGCCACAATAGGAAAAGATTGTGTAGTGTTTGTAAGTTGTTTGGCTGTGTTGTCACCGTATAGTCTGAGCTCACTGGTGTACCAGCACTCAGTGTGGTCTCGTGAAGTTTTAAAACTGAAGAGAGGGCAGAGTAAATAAAAGCATTATTAAGTTTGAAGTAACTCTCAGCAGGTGTAATGGGTCTGTAACCCCTGTGCCTCTATGAATACTCCTCTCTTAGTGTTGTTGGTTATCTGAAATAGGCTTGTAATCTCAATCATCTCATTTTCCTCTAGATTTTTCCCACTCTCTTTACATCACCAGTGAATTACTTCCCACACTGGCGACACTGGACGACTCCGGACTCACAATCTATTACACGGCAAGGACAAAATAGCTCCCTCTTTTTAAATGAGGCCCTTTCTGTCAATCCATTACCCATCTCTCTGTTTCCCTTCCCCTCGATCTCTCTTAGCCTTCTACATGGTGCTCTATGTGTGTTTCTGTGTGTGTGCACGTGTGTAGGAAAGTCCCCAAGAAACCATTTAGGCAGTAGAAATGGAGCGGGCCCAGGCCTCAGGTGTCCATGTCACGGTGATGAATCACATAGAGCACATATTAAACCTTCCTCATGTGAGAGAGACCTGTGTTGAGCTGCAGCTTTTCCCTGGCTGCCCTCTCTCCCTCTCTCTCTCTCTCTCTCTCTCTCTCTCTCTCTCTCTCTCTCTCTCTCTCTCTCTCTCTCTCTCACTGTCCCTCCCTCCCTCTCTCTCTCCCTCCAAAAAATGAGATCCATTGACATGAAAAAAAAAAGAAGAATTATAAATATGACTGTGTGCTCTGCACATAAAGGCCGGCCTGTCCCTGAGAAATTGATTTATTGGATTCCCTGACATTTTAGTTGTGGTCGTTATGTTATATTTATGGGGGAATTGCTGGAGCCTCTCATTATGCTCTCCTAATTTATTTTACATACTTTTATGGCCGCTTGTGCTCAGCAGGCCTTTACGGCAGCTGTTATTGAAAAAGAGAAAAAGGCAAGTACATATCGATCAAGATTTACATGTTTATTGCAGAGATTGTGATTTATGTCTCTGTGGTTTCTTGTTTAGGCTGAGCTGCTTTAGAGTCTGTCGTCAAAACCAAGAAACCCAAAGCTGGAATTTTTATTACCCCGTTATTTTACTCAGCGCATTAGGTTTGTTTCTTTGTATTAATGCATTATGTAAGCAGTAATTATGAGCTATTGTGAACATGATGTAACTGATCTATAAACTCAACATTATGTTTTATATTGTAAAGCTTGCAACCTTCATTTTAAAGCAATGCGTTTCAAAGTCAGGGTTATGAGGGGTTGTTAGGAGGTTCGCAGAGACTCAGAGGGAGGAGGAGGGTGTGGAGCAAAAATAAAAATCAACTAATAACATAAATTGTGACAACATTTTAGTATATAGTATGTCTTCTTAGAGAAATCATAAAAGACTGTTTACAAAACAGACATCGAATGACATGAATTAACAACAAGATTTTTTATTTATAGAGGCTAATGCTATATGGGTATCCTTGGCATGGCAATGTTTGGAACCTCTGTTTTAAAGCCTTAAAGCTGACAAGACAAACAAAGACTAAGTGATACCTTTTATATCTTAGTTGGGTTTGTCCTGTCCTGCTTTCTTTTAAGAGTCAAATAAATCACTCACTGTAAATATTTGCAGTGGAAAAGGTCAAAAAACCTGTCTTCAGTGTGCTATCAATCATCTGGTGTGACACCTACCCCCTTTAGGCACAAAAAATTACAACATAGAAATCGTCAAAGTTGTTGCTGATGGTCTCATTTGCTTTAGACAATGTTAAAAAAAGCATCACTGTTAATTTCAGTCTGTTTCATAACCACTTAAAAACTCCTCACAGGAGCTTTTAAGTGGTTATGAAACAGATACAGTGATTTTCAAACTTAACTTAAAGCTCCTGTGAGAAACTTTCAGTATGTGTTGATTTGGGCGCTCCCTGTGGACGAAGCCAAACCTTTTATCTCTTTGCTGGTTTTATCCTGTAAATCAGTAAGTCATGTTTAAACAAAAAATGTCACCCTGTGTTATTTTAACACCAAAACATATCTCTTATCTGAAATCTCTGCCAAGGAATATGTTAACAGAAAAGTTATTTTGCTAGCATGCAGCTATTCAACCCAGCTAACGTCTGCCGCCTGTCAGCGGATTTAGTGTTACAAAAAACTGTACAGAAGTAATCAGTCTTGCAGCCACTAATAATCTCATTTGCTTTTCTAGGTCATAAAGAGGCTTCAGCCTTGATTTCAGTCTTTTTGGTAAGCAGGTAGAAACTCCTCACAGGAGCTTTAATTGTAAGCCTGCTTTATATTTTATGATACAAACATTGAATGAGTCTCCTTTTGCTGTTTTTATAATACTGAACATGTAATATCTCAGACATGATCACTTAGCTCTCACTATTTCAAAGTACTGGTAGTATGTGAAGGGCAATTTTGTTAAACAGCAGTCCATTTATTCTCCTTTCACAATGACACTCTGAGATACCTTGTTCAGGTTGTTCTCAGTCAAGTTATGTGGCCTTGGACATGATTAAGTAATAAAAACAATTAAATTAAATTACTTAAACTTTTGATGCATTAAATAGTGTCCCAAGATCATTCCTCAGCATAAAGGATGTGTAATTAACAGCTGAGATGAAGCGGTTATGAGCTGCTTCTTATTAAATTAGAGTCTAAAAAAAAGGGTCTTTCAGCGAAGCTCTGAGAACTTGATATATGCTCATGCTGCTGTGAGCATCACCTACCATGAAATTTAGTGTTTCCAGGATATTTAACATTAAGACGTAGTTAAAATTAATTCTATGTGCAATTTCTCAAAAAGAAAGCTGACAACTAATGTCAATAAATCGTGCTGGGCCTGAAACGGGGGGATCGTAAATCTGTTGCACGGTGCCGCCCCTCAATGTGGTAGTCAGGGGTCGAATGGGGGTGTGAAGCAGGGTGTAGGAATGAGGAAGATGGATCTGTCGGCCAGGGAAGGAGAAAGGGTGATTTGAAACCCTGGACACTGATTGGTGGAGATGAGGCCCTGGTGTCCTTGCGGTGACATTCAGTGCCTGATATTTGTTTGGCTTTAAATAATACCTCGGACGGGGCCGGAGAGTGATGGCCACCGGGGTCGGCTGACATTGCTGCCCGTGCCAAGGTGAGTGACTTCAGGACGCTTTCTCCTGCTCTGTCTTCCCCTTCATCTCTCCGTGTCTCTCTCTTTCTGTCGCTGGCCTGTCAATACGCATCCGCTTGTCTGATGGGTCCTTCTGAGGAGCTTACAGCTGACATGCTGGTGTCTTTATTTCCACCAGCAATCCTTTTAGAGTTGGCCTCGGTGATCAGTCATGGCGCTGACAAGCAGCTCAGGCCTCTGCACCTCAGCAGCCCCTCCATCCACTCCTCCTCATATCTCTGTGTCACTACAAAGGATGGGTAGAGAGGGACCGCGGTCCAGAGGAAGAATTTAGGTTGACTTCATTTCTCAGAACTTGCAAGACATCTTATTTATCTCCATGTCCCGAAGAGCTGAAGCCTTGGTAGTATTAAAACAAAGCATCTTATAGGCTGGAATCTTTCAGCTACAGTGATATAGATTGCTTAGCTCAAAAATCACCATCTTAAAGCTCCTGTCAGGAGTTTTCAGCTAGTGATGAAACAGACTGAAATTTATACTGCTGCCTCTGTATGAACTACGAAAGCAAAATAGACCAACAGCGAAAAGGCAGACTTGTATCATATCAGTTTTTATGCTTTAAATGAAGTGACCAGGTTGTTGTCAGACAAAGAAGGATACGTGCCACATGTATTTGTTGACATGTAATGCAGAAAATATTCACTGTGAATGATCCATCTGACAATTACAACACAACAAGACTTTTTGTAACCAAATACTACTTACACACGTACAGGACAGGATCAACAAAGAGATCAGATGTACTGCTTTGTACACAGGGGGCACTAAAATCAACACAAAGTAGAGCAGAAAATTTGTGATGTTCAAACAGCAGCTTAGTGGAAAATAGATCCACACCAGATCAAACTAATTTGTTTCTGCTCATCCAGCTGCAGGTATTCTGTTAGTGTGGAGATGTCAGTTATGTGACACATCAGCATAGAGAGAAAACTTTACATTTTGACATTAAATGTGGGGTACGGTGTAGAATAGCAGCCATCTTTTATCATAAAATAATGTGAAAAGGCTGCAGCAAACAGGCATGAATCAATACTTAACACCTTAGTGTTAAGAAAATTATTTTTAAAAGTTTGCAAAGTAGAATAACTGCAATATAAAAGCATTAAAGTGGATTTCTATGACCCATTCAGACTCAGTTAATCTGTCAGTCATCAGTGGCAGAACAGATGTTACCATGCGGGATGAAGTTTGGGCTCTAAGTATAGCTCCTTGGCTCTACCATGAACAAATATACCATAATCCACACACACACTGGGTGGCTGTGTCCTCAGTCCTGGGACACAGTATATAGTTCCTGGGTGGAGTAAGTGTGAGTAGTTTTCCAGCTCGTAGCAGATGATGTGCTGTTGATTACTCCGGACCGCAGTAATTATGGGCGAGGGCTGGTCCTGGGTTATGGCCTCTGTGATTAGCGGCTCACTGTAAATGACTTATTTACAGTTTTGTTGATGCCTCTCAGAGAAATGACTAACTAGGCACACAAACGGGCTCTTTTACAGCTATGGTCCTCTTTAATTAAGATGGCTTTGGTGACATTCAAATTTACAGCTGACTTTTGTGGAATTCACATTTAGACACTCAGCCAGAACAGATGAATGATTAGTTTAAAAACAACACATGATGAAGTCCTTGAGCATGAATGGCTGCACGGCTTTACCATTGGTCTAAAAAAATGTGTCTTTTAGTTAGGAGTTGTTGGCTTCACAGATTTTTGTCAAGGGGATGATTTAACTTCAGAGTAGCTTTTCTTGAAAGTGCCATGTAAAAAAAATCCTCCTTCCAACTTCAAGTTCCTCAAGTTATGACTGAATAACAGCACCAAAAATTAAGTAACATAATCATAAACTGTGATCCAACAGACATTGTTTAGCTTTTGCTGGTGTTCTCCCTAAATCCTACCTTCTTATCAAAACCATTTATCCAAGGTGAAGTCCAATCCAATCCAATCCATTTTGTTTATATAACACATTTTAAAAACAACAATGTTACCAAAGTGCTGCACAAAAAAAAGCCAGGAAGTAAAAATGAGTTTTAAGACGTGATTTAAAAGTATCCAGGGTGGGGGACATTTTGACTTGGGTGGGTAGCTAATCCACAGTTTAGGAACTACCATGGAAAAAGCTCGGTCACCCCTCGTCTTTTGTCGTCTTTTTGGCACGACAAGACGCATCTGATCAGCAGACCTCACTGCTCTGGAGGGGGTTGTTTATGTGGTCAGAGATGTACTGAGGTGCCAGACCATGTAGAGACTTAAAAACAAACATTAAATTCTTAAAATTAATTCTAAAATGAACAGGGAGCCAGTGGAGGGATGCGTGAACTGGGCTGATATGCTCATGCTTGCAGAAATCTCTAAGCTGTTAGAGGAGTGTCATCATTCTATACATGAATCAAGAACAAAACATTAACACCAGTTTTATTGTGTAGTGTCCGTCTGCTAGAATTCACCCCTGTTCCTCACTACACTTTCGTGGGCACTTGGCCACTTCCATCCCTCTTAAGTTTGAAATTCCTCCAGATTTGTCTCCTTTTCACCCCATCTTTTATCTCTTTTACCTTTCCCTCCTCCTCTCTAAGCAGTATCTCTTCTCTGATCTCCACTAAACAAATTTACAGCTTTAATTTCCCCAGAAACTTGCATCCCTTCCTGGTGTGTACCACCAGTGGTGTTGTGGATAGCTTGGTTCAGGTCGAGGGTCACACTGATTAACAGCCATCCTCTCCCCGGAATGACAAACTTCCCTGGTGCTGTCACTGAGAAGTATGACGCTCCCTTTGTTCCCCCCTCAGGCAGCTATGACAGGCTGGCCAATCAGAGCCCTGCAGCTTTAAATCTGCCAAATTTTTGACAAAACAAAAGACTCTTCAGTCTAGCAAACAGACACAGCCCTGCTGCTTGACTGGCAGAGATTATACCCAAGTGCTTAGTGCATATAATTACAAGTAATTGGCAAATAGTAGGCTCTGCCTAAACAGAAATTGTTTCATTATGTCTAATTAACACCTACTTGATTATGGTTAATTACTGGTGTTTGATAATGGAGGAGCAAAGTTGTCAGTCTAGAGACAAGCAGGAGCCATCTGGATCATTGATAACCATATGCTGGTGTCTTGCCTCCCTTTGCTGGGACCGGAGCTGTCAAGGCCACCGACAGTGGCAGGTGTCTGCGGTGCATTCGACTCAGCATCTGCAGAAGGTGTAAACACAACACAGCTCAAATAAACATGTCAGTGTACACACAGAAAGCGCAGGTGCATGCACAATCAAATGCATGCCTACCTGTGTGCAAGCATGAAACTAATCCTCTTCAGACTGTAGAATAATCGAACTTAAAGAAATCATCACTGTTTTAAGAGCATCTTTGTATCTTAACATCTGATCCTGTTTCTCTTCTTGTTGTTTTTTTTTAAATAAGCCTCTTTTTATTACCAAAGTGGACTGAATTGTTAAAATGCTTCACATAATTAACAGAGAAAATTAACAGAAAAAGAATTATTAGTCTAAAACTAAAGGGAAGGTTGGAACAGATATCATTAGCTGCAAAGCTGAGCTCCTAAGAGCCTTGGAAAATTATTCGAAACAGAAGGCTCCCTGCTGTAAACAAAAGAAATTACCTTGCACTAAAATTGTCTGTCTGTCCCTGTTAATTAGCGACACCAGCAATGTGAAATTAGCTATGACGCAGGAAGAAAAGAGAAAGATAAATAGTCCCTTATAGGGAACGAATAAAGTCAAGACTTGCCATTCGTAGCATTTGTCATGTTTAATTGTGGGATCAATTAAGATTTGGGGGATAATGATGATTTATTAGTGTTTGTGTATAATTTGATATTCATTAAGTCAGCCAGACACACGCTGGTATCAGCCTGTTAATTGTGTTTCCTTTTGTTGAAGGGTGGCTTTTGAATGCAATTGGCCTAAAGTTTTACAAACTCACTTGGCTGAGTGATTCTGTAGCATGGCAGCCAAGCTCTGTTGTGCTGCTATAGCAAATTTGTCACTTCTTGTTTGCCTGTCTTCAATATTCTTTATGAATTGCCTGTGAAACTGTGCAGTCCTTTGGTCCAAACCCATTGTGCTTTTGTTCTGGAGTGGATAACTTGTATTGTTTCACTGCTTGGTGCTAAACTCACTGACCTCAGATTGTTTCTCCATGTTTTCCCTTATTATCTGATTTTCATGTCAGCCATGGTCCAAAAGTTTGGCATTATTGTCAGCCAATCAATTTGTGTGTATGTTGTGCCACATCATGATAAAAGTTACCTCAGGATATTTCACAGACAGAGCGGGTCAAGACTATTATATATTTTTCTGCATCCTTCTGTTACATGATGTGCCTGAGTTTTGCTGTGTCCATAGGTGAAAAAAAGACCATAACATTGTTTCTTTTTATCTTAAAGATGCTTTCAGCAGCCCTACTTCCTTTGCCTGGATTGCAGGATAGGATCCAGAATTAACCCTCCTGTTCTGTTGCGGGTCAAATTGACCCAATTTTTAAGTATTAAAAGTATTTTTTCGCTATGAGACTTCTTCTGCTTGGCTTAATTAGCGTGAACAACATATAAAATGAAAATGGTTAATTTCATACATTTGCAACCCCCCTGCATGCTTATATATTACATAGATACAGTTTGACCCTGCAGTTAAAGTGGAGGCTAAAAGGGGTCAGAAGTGTCAAATACTAAGGGTTCCTTTGCAACTGTGTTACATATTTCACCCAAATGTACTTTCAAATGTACTAAAAACATGAATTTTCATACAAAACGAGTTAATCATCATCATTGAACTATGATCTGTGAGAATTAAAGAACACAAATGCACTAAATATTTATTTAAATGGTTAGTGATGGAGTTAAGAATGAGATTTAAAAAAAAATGTATTGGTATTTTTTGGGTTCTGACACTTTTGAATTATTAAATATTTCCTGGGTCAAGTTGGCCCAAGAACATTATTGTTGTCTCTAAGAAACGAACATAACATCAGGGGTGAAAAATGATGAGACTCCTTATTGTGGATTGGTTTTATATGATATGTGTGATCAAGTTGTCCCTGGTATTGAAATCTGTATTGTTATGGGGTTTTGACCAATCAGAATCAACACAGCCGGGTGATTAGTAGTAAACCCTGGTACGTTTATTTAATGAATTGGTTTTATCTGCCTTCAGTGATAAGTTTTATTGAGCATCGTCTGCATAACAATGAACATTTATGGAGTGTTTCCTCGTGATACCACTCAGATGTAGTGTGTAGGTGAAAACAATTGGCCCAAACAAAGAGCCCGGTGAAACTCCTTGACTATCCTGTTATACACAAAGGACTCATCATTAACATGTACGAACTGAAGGTGATCTGATGCATTTGATTTATTTTTTTAAATAATGCTGTTCTTGTACAGCCAATCAATTTCTAAGTCTCTGTATTAGAATATGATGGTCTGTTGTGTAAAATGCAGCACTAGGTCATCAACAGAAGCTAACATAAGTGAACATGATTCAGAAAGTCTTCCTTGTGACATTCATGCAGCAGCTTTAGTAGTCTATGTAGAAAATACTGCTCATACGCTGCAATATTCATGAAAGGAAGTCACTGGGAGTGTTGTTAATTGTACTTTTGGGGCCTCAACAGTCATGTTCTGTATCCACTCACAGCATCTCATTGTTATAATGGAGGCATTGGTCAGATGAAGAGAACAGTCATTTGAGCTGTGCATAATTCAACCAATTCATCATGCACATGTAATGTGTGCAGTTTGAGCGCACCAGACAGCAGTGATGGGAGAGCACTTTGTTGTCATGCCCCCCTTTTTTTCTACAGCAAGGCTAAGATGTAGGCCAAGTGGAAGAGCGCCAAATGATTCAACATGGATTGAGATTCCAATTCAAAATGCGCAGAGCTTTTCCTCCTTATTCATTTTCTTAGATTACCATCAAATTTGTGTCACCAGCACGGCAGCGTTATTGACTCGCAGCGATGCACTCCCTTTGCTTTCGTTGTTATTAGTTGACATTCTGACATTTTCATATGTGTCTTTGCTAATGCCTGCAAATTGCACTGACCGAAGAACGTGAGAATTGAACAGATAATGTTAATAAGATTCAACTGCAGATGGTGCCTTACACATATAGAATACCAATCGTAACCTGTTTTCAGAGGAGACTAAGGGAGGGAACTCTAATGGGTTTTGACAACATTGTATTAGGCACAACAACTACGCATAATGTACCGAAAAATTGGACGTGAAATTGGAAACATAGCGGAGAACAAAGTAAATTTACATGCTTTGGTAGGTTTGGTGATGTCTGATATCATACTCTCTCATGCAAGCTCTATCTGGAGGGAGAAGGCAGGAGCTGCAAAGGGGGGCTTAACAATGGATATCAGTGGAGAGTGCTTTTAAAGTTAAGGCTGATGGATGGCTTGTCAAAAAAATAATTGCACTGGTATGGAAGTGGGCTCGCGCGAGCTTGCCGGGGAGGGGTTGGGTGGGTATGGGGGGTGTCAGAGCGGCGGAGGAAGGGAGGCGCGATCAGCAGAGAGCATGATGGGAAGTGACAGTGGTCTGTCAAGAGGCAGTGGCTGCCCAGAGAAGTGTGAAGCCAGAGCTATGAGGTGGCAGGAGAGAGCAGGCTGTCAGAGCAAGAAAGTGGCTTTAATACGGCGAAAAGCAAAGGAATCCGCCTGTCAGGCCTGCTCAGCCAAGCCAAGGCGCTGAAGGAACAGAGGAGAGAGAAAGGAGAAGAGATGGAGAACGGATATAGGTGAAAACAAAAGGTACAGAGAGAGTGAGGGAGGGAGAAACTAAAAGAAGAGGGAGGTGGAGGACCGGGGTACGAATAGCGAGAGCTGTGTGGCAGCAGGAGAGGCATGACGGGAAATTGTGTGGGACAGAGGAACAGGCCCAGCCGTCAATTAGAAGTTCCTGAGGAAGGCTTTGGCGAGGTGATAAAACTCATCAGCTCTCCTACTCACTCTCCAGGTGGCACTGGACTAGTTCTGCACGCCTTTGACAATCTGCAGAGCTACTTCTGTTTATAACTAGAGTCAGTATGACTCTACCACATCTCTACTGTATCCTTAATCTCCACAGATTCTACATGGAAATATAGGTTCTGCAGGCACTTGGATTTGAGTTTGTGAAGAGTTCTTGTTTCTGCCAGTAATATGTCTGTAGTCTGAGTGGTAGTGACTAACCATGAATTCAGCAGACTTTGCTGTATGAGTTAAGAACTAGGGACGCACCTGTACCATGTACCTGGTATCGGATATCGGCTAGATTGGACTCAAAAAGCTAGATCGGATGCCGGTGACAAAGAGCCAATATACAGTGCCGATCCATATGGCAGATGTATTCATCTCAGTTCTATGCTTTCTGTGTTTACAATAGCCATGTGCGTCTCCTATGTCATCAGCACTGGCCAGTCTGTGCATTTTTGCCCGGTGGAGCATGATGGAGGATAACTACAGAGACTCTGCAGTTTAGGTGCACGCATCTTTTGCTAACAACTCTGACAGAAACTTGCAACATGTGCAGCAGTAATGTTTCGAAGGATGGCAATCACGCTGAAAAATATAATCGGAGCCCAAAGGAAGAAGTTTACGTCAGCTGTAGCCTACTGCAAATAAGCAAGAAACCTTCTATAAATGGATTCAAAGTTTGAAAAAACGGACAGGTTATTGGATTTAATTGTTCCAGATCCAGGAAATTAAGGGATTCCAGCCTCTGGTTTAGCACTTGGAACCCAGGTACAGTTCACCATCAAGTCAGAAAAGCCTGAAGTTGTCAAAACATGATTATATCATCACATTAAGGAATAGAGATTGTTAAATCAATACCAGGATTGGATCGGCTAGTATCGTTATCGGCAGATGCCAAAGCCCAGGTATCGATGTCGGTATTGGGACCTAAAAAGTAGGATTAGTGCATCCCTATTAAACACTGTCTGTATGGAAAGCAAAAGCAGGTGGAATACAATCAACCATAATGACATCCCAGCTCCTAACAAGTAATTCATCTCTATTAACAAATATCTGCATGCAAGTGCATCCAACAATCTCTTCTAGATAACACAAATTCAACTTAAGCAACAAACTTTTTAAACAAATCTGCATGGTGATGTTATTTTGGCAAACTAAAGACCCATTAATTGCAAGCAAATCACAGTTGTTTCTTTTTCCATGCTCATATCACTGAAGTAATCCATTGTAAAGCCCCTTTTTTTAAAAATACTATTTACAGTGAAGCTGAGACTCACAAGAAGATGAAGAGATGCCACTCCATGGCATGTGTGTTTATATTCAGACTCATGTGGAGGGTTCGTTTCTCAAGTTGCTAATTACACTGTAAAAACTGCAGTACATGGAAAACAAAGTCCTGCCTAGAAGAGATTTTTGCTAACCACTGGCTACACAGGCCATTATTACCAGAGGCACATATTGTCTTCAGGTGATAGCCGATGGATTCAAAGATCACAGTGTCCTTGACTTTCTCTCAAAAATCTGATACGTCTGTAAACACCTATCTCAGGAAAATGTTTTTTTTTCTGTGATCTTGAGCATGCTGATGTGCCTAGAACAAAGACAAAGGCAGGCAGATAATAACAATAGTGGATCATCCCTTGCCATTTACATGAAGTGGTGGAATATATTTAATAAAGCTTGTCTGTTCTGTCTTGACCTTGAGTGAAAGGCACTTTAATTCTGAGACCCACAAGGAGAAACTGAGAGGCCTGGCTGTTGATTACTGACATTAATGCATGCTCAATGGCTTTTCACACTGGAGAAATTGCCTTTGTTTCGTGGGGCTTCTGTGATGAGGCTTCATGTATGCTACGCTGATACAGTGCATGATTGATGCAGCATGTCAAGATGCAATAATGACAGTGTCACTTTTCCAGCATTGCTTTGGTGCGACATGATGGTTTTGGCCTCATTTAATGGAAACCAATTTTAAAGACATTTTCATGATGTGCATTTATTGGGTGCTGCATTTTATAAGCGCACATAATGTTAGTAAATGCAAACTGAGCAACAAAGCAGTCCACACATAATCTACAGTAGAAACCACACAGTAAAATGTGCTCTGCGTTTTGCCGTAACTGCAGTATGTGCGCTACAGCGGGAGCCATGATCTGTGTCTCCACATTCATAAGCAATTAGTCTTGCCATAATTTATTCGTCATTAAAGGCCCATAATTAAAGTTCTCTGAAGCTTCTTTGAACATTAAATTACACTCTCATTTTCTACAAATATAAACTGTGATATTTAAAGGGCCACTAACCACCGACTCACATAATCAAAAAAGAGCTATTCTGAGAACTTATCATTACAGATCATCATATAATGATACGTAGACTTGTGAACTTTATACCCTGTAAGGCAGGAATTCATACAGAATGTTCTATTGATTGAGAGACTGCGTATGGATTTTAATTAGGATGTTAGAGGCTAGTTTTGTTTGTGCTGATGAAAAATCTTGCAGAGTTTGATGTTATTACTAGGGGCATGTGACATTCACACAATCTTTAACTAATGTCAGGGAGCAAGTGAGAAACATACATCCCTCTAGCTCTGAATAAAAGGCTGTTTTTTCAAGACGTGGTGTTTTGTCCATCAAACATGTACAATTTTCTATATTTAGAAGCTACATTACCAGATGAGTTCAACTGAAAAATTAAAGCTCCTCTGAGGAGTTTGTATCTGGTTTTGGAAAAGACTATAAATAAAACTGCTGCATCTTTATGACCCACTTAAGCAAACTAAATCATCAGTCTAATGATTGACTATTTCCATGTAGTTATTTTTAATGTCAAGAATCCCTTGTGGGGTGGTGGGTGTCAGTCATACTGCTTTACACCATGATGCTAAATCAGAATTTGTTTGCATTTTCATCATTAAAAATTGTATATGTTCAACTGTTGAAATAAAGCATGGTGCTACAGTTTTGTCCACAAGTGGTGCCAAAATCAACACAACCCAAAAGTTCTTCACAGGAGCTTTAATGTCATTTTTTTTAAAGTATTGTTTTTTAAGTAAAAAAAAAATTTCTGTACATGAAAAACTTTCTATCCAGCCCATATTAAGAATAATAAGTATTACATTTGTGTTATTTTTTGTATGAATTAAAAAGTAATTATACATTAGGGTTTATAAGTACACTATCTTTACAAACAGTCATTTATGTTTCCTGATGAAGGAGTTTGGGATGTTTTAAGCTTTATTGCAGAAAGTCAGATGAGTCAATGTGTGTGGACTACAGTAAATATTATTCCTCAGCCAGCAACAGCAGCAGCAGGGTTAGCTTAACATAGCTTAAAGACTAGAAAGAACTTGACATTTAACAATGACAAAATATAGACTACCAGTACCTCAAAAGCTCAGTACCAAACATGCTATCTCACTGGTTTTAATCAATGTAAGGTTTAATGATGACAACGTGAGGAGCTGAATTATATTTGTTCACCCTGCAGTGACTTCCTAGAGGCCACAGTACAACCAAAGTTCTCCAAAACTTCATAGGCTACACATATTTCTAATTGGACATCAATAAAATAAATAAATCCATCTATCTAGTAAGAGTAGTATCAATGCAATCTCATCTTCTTATGTAACTCTCAAAAAGTCACCTTTTATTTCAGGACCTAACAACATGAAATAATGGTGATTCAGTCTACTTCTGCGACTAATTCTGATTTAGTAAATTAAGATACCTTTAATCATTAAGAACTCATTTGTAGAAGCATTAGTGCTACTTGGACAAAAAAATTCCAACACCACTTTGTAAACCACAATATTGTCTGTTTTGCTTAGAAAATGTAGTCTGGGGATAAGTAGTCTTGTTTTTTGCAAAGTTAAGGAATTAAAATTCTTCACTTGAAATAAAAGAAAAGGTTCAGGTCAGGTATTAAGAGTGGGCACATCAAGTTGAAAGAGCAAGAAAAGCTCCTTCACAAACCATTAATGGAAAGCTGTGACTCCACAGCCTGGTGTTTTCAATACCTGAAAGAGAGAGACCGTGTCAGCACTGATTGGAGAGAGAAAGATATATAGACTACCAAATTGATGAACTGACTCAGGAGGGAGATGTGGAGAGAAAGAAGGCTGTATGGATAGAATGGATGGATGGATGGAGGGAAAGCCTCATTTAGCTGAGAAAAAGCTGTTTGGCCTGCCCATACAACAGAGGGGAGAGTCCGAAGCCATTGATCTCTTGCAGCCAATGACAGGCCAGAACTCAGCAATAATCATGACAAATGAGCAGAGCCTCCACCGGATGAGAAACTGCCGATAATCACACAGAACCCCCCAAAAAAGAAACCAGCAAGGTCGCAGTGGAGGGCAGTGGTACTCTGGTACCAGCGGATACTCCAGAGGAAGATGTCGTGGGAAAAAAAGTGAGTGGAAGACTTTAATATCATTGTGTTGTACAGTGACACAAAGAGAAAGTTGTTGTTTGCATTGCCGTCAGTGAATACGTGGATTCATTAGGCCTGAGTACATGTCCTGTATCGTTGCTGATGTGATTTTAAATCTAATAAAGTCAGAAGTGCTTTGATGACACGTTAAGATCAATACACGTGCATAAAAATCTGCAGATATTTCCATGCATTTCAAGGTCAATGACTACGTGTTCGTATTAATCTCTGTTATGTGTTGTTTGAAGCCTTAAAACAACGGTAACACAGGAAAATGAATGAGGCGGATGACATGCTGCTATAAAGACATCCGTGCCTGCAGTGTTCCTCTTTGTAGATTAGAGCTAAACAATAATGATTAAATTGCCGCAGCCAATCAATCTGGCTTCAGATAAAGTATGATTGGTAGCACATTAGCCCTTTTCTTTCCCCTCTGGAGGTCTCCTTGTCTCTGACAGCAGCCCCTCACTAGCAGGCATCCCCGCCTCCCTGGGTGAAACATTTTCTAATCAGCTTTATCTCTCAAATCTGAATTTATCTTATTCGTGGAAAATGCCAATATATTAACCGTCTTGTATGATACACAAGGTGACCCTACTGACTTAATGACATAATACATTATCCTTAATGAAGTCAATATCTCGTCTTTTAGCTGTCTGTCTATTGGGCCGATTAATTGCGGTGTCATTAAAGTTAGCTCTCTTTTCATTTGAGCTTGGCAAGTGGCATAAAACTAATGTTCTTAGTTATCAAGCACTGAAATAGGATGGAGGGTGGAGAAAATTACGCAGAGGACAAGGGGGTTTCCAACTGCCCACACCAGTGTTTTTTTCTCAGTGACACCACACAGAGATACATGTTTTTAAGTCTCAAGAGTTACTTCTTCAGAAAACAGAGAAAGACAATATTTAGTTGTAACTGTGTATTATTTCATGTTCTGTTATTTTGAAGGTCATCTACTTCATCATCATTTCTGTATTTAAAGTATAATGATCCCATTTTTTCACAATAACTGCTAGCATTATGCTAAATGAAGTATGAGAACCTGTTGTGAAAGACAGTGAATAGCTGAATAAGAGAATTTGTTATCTAAGTGAAAACTTGACATCATCAGGAGGAATCCTCCATTTGTCATAAATAATAGTGTTTTCTGAAAGTGTATGATGCAGCACTTTTTCACACTGTCCATTGTGATTGACAGTCTGTAAAGTGCTTCTGGTAGAAATTGTGCCCCTGTGGCTGTAACTGTGTGTGTTTAAGGGGGTTTTGGAGCCAGTGGCATGGTCTTCCCTAAATTCACACAGTATTGTCAGAAGTGGCCAGGGGAGTCTAAGTGACCTACTAGTCTCTGCCAACGGCCTGAGGGCAAAAATGACACCTGCTCTACAAAACAATAGTTTTGTGATGGTTCTGTCATTCTAATATGAGCCACTATAACTTTCTTTTTTACCTAAAGTAATCACTGTCCTTCCTGCTTTTTTTATGTATTATCGTGAAACATACTATACAATACAATATGATATGAAATGATACATTATGATAATATATTTTAAATACAGTTTGATAACATATGATGCAATGCAATACGATGCAATGCGATGCAATGCAATACGATATTGTGTTATATTATATGATACTGTGTTATATGATACAATGTGATATGATAGGATACGCTGTGATATGATGAAATATGTTACACGGCAATGCAATATGATACGATACAATATGATACCATACAATGTGATATGATATGATATGATATGATATGATATGATATGATATGATATGATATGATATGATACGCTACGCTATGATATGATACAATATGATGCCATGCAATGCAATATGATACGATACAATACAATGTGATACGATAATTTACGATACGATATGAGATGATCGAATATGATACGATACGTTACAATACAATACAGATGCAA
This sequence comes from Notolabrus celidotus, assembly GCF_009762535.1. Taxonomy (NCBI): domain Eukaryota; kingdom Metazoa; phylum Chordata; class Actinopteri; order Labriformes; family Labridae; genus Notolabrus; species Notolabrus celidotus. The sequence continues at coordinate 13,583,946 of NC_048275.1, read as the reverse complement.
TGCGATGAATGCAGTGCAACGCAGTGCAATACAATATGATAATGAGATATCATATAACATGATACCCTACCATACTTTACCATATAACTTGCTACACTATTATACAATACCATATTATACAATAGCATATTAAACAATATGATATTATATAATACGTTACAATAACATACAATATATCATGATATAATATGATTGTATACATTACAGTACAATGTGATACAAAATGATTCGATATGCCACCATACAGTGCCATACCATATGAGACAATGCAAAAGATTACAGTACCTTATGGAAGATTATGATAGACTTTTTTTCTTGAATCTTGTCTTGTACTTGGATGTTGTACACATTTAGCTGTCTTCACAGAAAAAAATCACAGATACACGTCATCATTAGTATGGTCAGTTCTAACATGCTACAGGAGCTAATGCAGGACTCAGTTTATGGAATACGTCTGACAAAGACAAAACAATTCACTGTGACAGAGATACATCTCTGTCAGGGCAAATACACACACACCTGAGCCCCCCGCTTGCTGCCACTGCCCCTCCTCTGTTTTTCCCTCCACCTCCCACCTCCCACCCTCCACCACCACTCGCCCCAGTGCTGAAACAAGCAGACAGGATGGGGGTAATTTACAACGTGTTATCTTTGTCTATAGCAGCGAAATGATTTGAAGTAAATCAAGGCAGGAGTAATGAAAGACTGAGAATTCATCCCTGTGAGCACATTTTAAGTGTAGTATCCGTTATGGTGGCAGCGCCTGAAGAGGCTGGAATGAGACGGGCTGAGGGGCCATAAAGCAGCGGCGGGGCCCATGTTAATGCTGTCTGTCTGGGGTTAGTAATTGGGTTGCACTGATGAGTTGCTTCAAAGACAAAGTGTAAATCCCCCACGCCTGCCGTAAATCTTACATTGTTGGAACAAGGTGCAATCCCAACAAATATTGATCCTGCCCAGAGGCCCGCTGTGTGTGAGTGTGTGTGTATGTGTGTGTGTAGATCTCCAATTACTATAGTCAAACCAGTACACCCTGGTAGTCTTGTTCTACAGTACAATTCTATCCTTGCGGTTACCTCGGATTTGGCCCCTGTTGTCTAAACTGCTGTGCCCATTTTTTCGGAGCGAGATTCTTGCTGCTGCACCAGCTGTGTGACTTTGAGCGTTCGGGATGAAAAGTTACTGCAGGTTACTCATTGAACAATGCATTGTTCACAAATATAGCAACATTGGCTGAATAAATGCTTTTCTCCTATGTGCTCTGCATTGATTATTTTCACAGTATGATGTTGACATTATACTTGACATTTGAAAACCCATTTAAATGTTGTAATTAGGCCACTACTACCACTGCTATTGACATTTTGAATAAGGGATAGTATTACATCATTACATTATTACATGATAACCACCTGCTCACTGAACAAATACAATTTACTATATTCTGTTTTATTCTTTATAAAGTATCCTACTTATCACTTGGCTACTAACTGACAGGAACAAGCTGACAAAATATTTACTCAGAGAGGCTTTTATTATTTTTAAAATGATTATTTGTACAGCTAAAGAAGTAGTTCCCCCCGATTCCAAGGTTGATAACGCTTTTATAGCAACAGGTTTTTATCAGCCCATTGGGACAAATTAACATTACACTTAACATTTCAGTTCATGGTCAAGTTACATTAGTATGCTTATTTGTAATAATTCACATTAAACTGAACATTTAGACGAGGTTAACAGGGCTTCTGTAAGAATATTCATGATGACATATCTGTCCTCCTCGTTCAGCTCTCCATATTATCTGGGCTTTGCAGTCAGCACACCTTGAAACATAAATAATGCTTATGTGAAATCCTCTAACAATCTATCGTGAACTGCAACTTGGAGATGCACCCACCAGCTCTGCTACCATTGCAGGACATTGCAGGATGTTGCTCCTTTGCTCCATAGTAGTGATGGTTGGGGCCCAGTTGCTCCTCAGGCTGCTCTCACATCGGTGCCTGCAAACTTCAATTATTTCTGACTCTCAAGTCCAGCCTGAGACGGATACTAATATTTTTGCCACTGTGTTTATCAGTTTAGAATGCTAAGAGAAAATCACATTTTTGCCACAGTGTCAACAGGCAGTGGTGAAATATGCCTGACTCCTTTCTGTGGATGGATTAAACAAATATGTGTGATTTGATTGTCCCTTGCGTCACTTTTGCTGTTGAGCATTAATCACTGTTGTTATGGGGTTTTGACCAATTAGAAACAAGTATTTCACACAGCCTTGCAATTATACTGTAATAACTGAATGATCAAGTTATTGTCAGTGTGCAAAAAAAAATGTAACTTCATCGAATAATAAAGCTTTTTTTTTTTGGCTATTTTGAGATATTTGTTGGTTTGTGGATCTCTAATGGGAGCATTTGCCACTTTTCTCAATTCGATGCCATATTATATTTGATACATTTGAGTAACAGCAGGCTGTCAGACAATGCAAGACATTTTATAACATCACTCAATGCTCTAGTGATGACCCACTTTCGATATTTTTAGTCATTCTAAGCACGAATATGTGGTCATACAGTGAAAATAATCATTAGAAGCAGCCCCTAACCACTTGTAAATAACAAAATGTCACTATATGATTAGTATTGTTATATTTTTGTGTGGCTCATTTGGTGCTATGTCAAGTATGTACTTAATCAAATTATCTTCTGGAAGTAATGACAGTTGATATTTGGAAAACAGGACTCAGATCACATGTTCCGCTTCTTACTTCTAACCTTTGAGGTTTTGAAATGTCATTGAGCTCTCCTTAAGCTGGGTTGTGGACTACTGTGTGTGTGTGTGTGTGTGTGTGTGTGTGTGTGTGTGTGTGTGTGTGTGTGTGTGTGTGTGTGTGTGTGTGTATGTGTATGTGTATGTGTGTGTGTGTGTGTGTGTGTGTGTGTGTGATCCAGGCAGACAGCTTATCGTTAAACACATCCTATCTGGCTTGACAGGTCACTGTCAGGTACAGCTCCCCTCCTCTCCCACCCCTACTGATACAGGGTGTCACACACAGAAATCTACCTGCAGGAGTATGCTAATGTGATCTGATGGGGAGAGCTGTTAGAGCTGTGAACCACTTACAGTAATGCACAGAAAATTTAAATTTACACCTTGTCGTCTACCTTGTTTTCACTGTGGCAGAGCTGGATCATACAGCTCATCTCAAAGTGCTAAATTCTAAAACAGAAATAAAAGAAAAATAAATTATATGAATGGCAGCCAGGATAGGAAAGGTGATATGAGGAGCTGCAGTGACGTGCCAATGACTTTCACAGTGAATGTGTTTGACTCACAAAAAAGGTCACGTCATTTAGAATAGGAGTCAGCTCGTCGTCCTAACCTCACCTGTCAGTCTGTTACATTAATCACACTAATCTGCACAAGCATGCAATGCACTGCTTCACCTGAGACCACCCATGTGTCACATATCAACCTGTTTACTGCTGTTTTTGTGTGCTGAGTGTCAGATAATCATTGAAACCACAAGCATCATCCAATATAGCGATAGAACTTCCTCAATGGGTTATGGATATGTCATTTTTCCATTATGAATAATCATTTTGTCAATTAGATGTTTGGAAATACTGAAATGTCACCACACTGCATTGACTGAATTTAGTTGAATTTTCCAAGCCGTAGGAAAAAATGAATTCACTCCATGATTCAGACGACACATAGCATCAATTTCTGCTTCTCTTCCTTCTCGAAAGTAGTTTTTTTGTAAGTTTCCCTCGTAGCAGAAATATGGTGTTTGTAGTTTGAGCTTTAGAGTTGTTTTGTTGTTGCTGGGTGCTGTGTGGATAACTCATAGCCCCAGCTTTCTGTGTCCATCTGTAAAAGAGGGAAACCTGGACCTGGTGTGATGGTACAAGATAAACCAGCACCAAGGAAAGCTCCATTAATAATTCTCTTATTTGGGAACGGGGCCCTGTGCTTACAGAATACAGGGCAGTTCATCTCTTCCAGCCAGAAGAGGGTGAGGGAAAAAAAGTATAAGGTCAGCGGGGAGAAGCTCCCTCTTCCATCTGCCCCTCCTCTCCTTTCCTCCACCCCTCCCCTCTCTTTAGAGTGATGGGCCCAGGTTTTCCAAGGTAGTGCATTTGTCTGTCAGGAGTCTTGGCTGGCTGGCGTGATTTAGCTGCTGTCAGTTGATGCTGGTGTCCAGAGGATGATAGCGGCTGGCTGGATGGGGGGAAATTTGTTACCTTTAGCTCTGACAGGGAGATAATTGCTGATGGTTAACAGAACGGTATGGAATCCAAAGGGTTGGAAGCAGAGAGCAAAGTAATGGGATACACAGCCAACGGGTTCAGCCCATATTTCTGCCTACATGCACCTAATCTACCACTCACTCTGTCTCTCTCCTCTTCTCTCTAAACTACACTTACGCATTTTAATAGTCCTGTTAGGGCTAGAACAGAGGTAAACAAACCCAAACCAATGTTTCTTTATTTTACAAATATGATTTCAGAGTAGTTAGTTCAAACCTACTAAGTACGAATTCCATGAGTGCTAATATTGACTACAACAGCACTGATACTTTTAACTACATGTATCACTGTCAAGTTTTTCTGAACATTGTTGATTATCGTCATCACCTCAAACGCTTTGTCAATATTGATCAGGTTGTTACCTTTGAATCACACAGGACACCAATACAACTGTCAACAGTGGAAAATGTCACTGGTTGCTATGATGGAAACATGGAGATACATTAACATAACACTAAGTAGCTGGTTTGTGTTGCTTAGCAAGAGTTTCATTTCAGTCAAGTAGAGGAATCGGTTACGTTGGCGGAGACAAATGAGAATAAATAATGTAATTATCAGTTTTTGCTTATAAGTGTTTGTTCACACATTGTGCTTAAATAACTGTTGTATATCAGCAATATTACCCTCTACGCCATGCTGTTATACTGAATATCAACATTGCTGTTATCATTGGTAACCAGCCTATAATTAATGACTGACCAAAATCCCAACCATGCTGATCAAGGGATGTTCTAAAGGGACTCATTTACTAGTTTTTAAACAGAAATTAGAATTCCTACTACTGCCAAATTGCCAATTAGTCTAAAGGTAAGAAAACACTCAGAACACAGTCAAAATTAAGCACAACTTATTTAACACGGCTAAACATGGGATCACAGAATCTGTGGGATGTGAATTTTGTCAAATTCATTTGCAGAGCGTGGCTAACACTAGCAGAGCTAGCACCACCAGCTGTCAGTCCTCCTTGCAGGTTAAAGTTCACACGGCTGTGCTGGTTAACCTTTGCTCCGGTTGAGTGGTTGTATGCCAGTTTAACCAGACACAGCCTACATACAATTTTATCTCCATTTGTGAGATCAAAATACTAACAAATTGTGCCATGCTACGATACCACCTGTCATCTGTGTTTGTTTACATCTAGGTAGTAGAGCATTATAAGTACCCATAAGCAGCCCCCCCCCCCCCAAGCAACAGCCCCGGCTCGTGGCAGGTGGCTGTGCTACAACTTAGACTCAACATGTGAACAGTATTTCGGTCATATGTCCATCTAGTAATTCTGGAGCTGACAGCGAGGGTAACAATGTCTAATCGTAGTCGACTAAATATTTAGTACAACAGTATTCCTTCTGGTATAATACTGCTTAAAAAATCTCTATATGTGAATGAGTTGCATTTTGCAGGCATGTTCAGACTGACTAATGCAGACTGGGAGATTAGTTTTGTTTGGGGTACTTGGTTTAGTTTGTAGCATTTTACTTTGTTGCGTTCAATGCTGAACTTAGTGCTAAGAACCCTTCCCTTTCCCTTCATCATTCATGACAGGGGCAGAGCCCCTGTGCTGCTTTGCACATTTGATTAGGACACAGAACAGCACATTTCTGGCACTCCCTCTCTCCTTAAGGCCTCATTCACTTCACCCTCACACGTCCGCCCCAATCTCCCTCTCTCATGTCCAAGACGTCCACAGAGGCGCCTCCCAGTGCCAGGATCAGGACTGCCGTCAGTCAAGCCATCCAAACTGCCAGCAGCATATCACAGAGGGAGTTAAGTAGGAGGCGGACCTGTGAGTGCAAGTGTGATAGGTTGACAGGACATGATTGACAGGTTAAACCCCTGGTTAATTGTCTTCTCCTCCTCACATTGATGTGGAAGCTGCTGGGTTCTAATGCTGGGGGTGGAGTTAAGCAGCTTACTTAGGTATTGTTGCATTTAACATCATTTGATGTTTGTAAAGCAGGATCACTCTGCTTTGAACAGTCAAACACTAGTACATGCTAACTTCCATTTCACACCTTGCTTTAAAAATCAAGCCAGTAATCTATCAAATGTTGCAAAAATTCATTATTTACAGCCAGCTCCCTAAATTCTAGATCCACATCGCAGAGCCTTCTGTATTTTATGACATGGTTTAGTATTCTTCCTTGAATGAGCACATTGGGCTTAAATCTCCTCTATTTGTGATGGGCTATCTACATTAATAAGCAGCACTGATAGGGCCGTAATGCCCTGTCACTCCCGGGTTGACCTCAACATCATATTTTTATTTTCTCTCTGACAATGAGAGTAATAGGAAATATTGATTGGCAGTGCAGTTAAGTTGTCAGCATAGTCATTTAATGTGTCAGGAGAACCAGTTAAATTGTCAAAAAATCACTTGAGGACTCTGCTCCTCCTTAACGGCTTTCTATAAAAGCATCTCGCACAGACAGGAAATGCTCCCATCCTCACTGAATTACAGAGCTTTTTATTGACTTCTGGAGCCGCAAGAACATTTATGCTGTGTATTGATTCTAACGTGATGTTTTTTGCATTCCTAAACTTAATTATGGGGTTAAATTTGAAAACCAATAATAGTACAAAGAATAAGTAACACAAGGAAACTATCAATGTAAAGCGAACATGGATAGATAGTTGTTCCAGAAACAACATAACAACAAATACATCTATGGAACCATTCAGGTATATTTATTTACAGTGTAAACACCATCATACTTCAACTTTGTCTGGATTCCTTAGATAAAGAAATGCACAATGGTATAGATTTTGATATGTTGGTGATTTATGTGAGCTTTAAAGAAAATCCCTCCCTCAGATGTTATCGGAGCTGATGTAAGGCTTGTAAACATTTCCCATCAGTTTGATCTGTCTTGTTGGTGTTTCCTGGGCAGCCTTGCCTGTCAATTAGCTGTCTCTTTAATCTCCAGCCCCCCAACATGGAAGCATGTGTGATGCAATAAGTGATCCGATGGCAAAACCATCATTGAGCGAGTGTTGATAGCAACTTGGGAGGAGCTGGAGATTGCTTTTTCTTATGGATTATGTTGGACAGCACTCCTTGAGTAATGCAATATGTTAAACCAGAAGAAAATGAATGTTACTTGTGTGAGGATCTACACAACAGCGAGAATGTACAGATGTAATGTATGTCTAAAATCATTTAGAAATATATATAGACGGGAAACTAAGAAGTTGTAGTACTTTGTTGCCAATCAAATGTTTGCTGTGTTAATATTCCCATGCTAAATATCATAATAACAAATTGCATTTCAATTGAGTATTAACTGAGACCATACAGAAATTACTTCCAGTGTAACAGCCACTTAGGAAACTATTCTATTAAAGTGTCCAGACCTGACAGACTGTTACTGCAAAGCACTTGTTGTATTGGCTGTAGTGCTGGGAAATGGACACTTACAATCTTCTGTACAGCTTCTCAATGTTTCAGTGTTTATGGTTTAAGAGCTAACCTAGCTTACAATAACATGCAGTCCCACCTTAAGCACCTCACATTTTTGAATTGTTTGTCATGTGGATTGCTTTGTTCCTGGTATACAGCTGTTGTTCGTACAGATTAAACTGTGCTGTGTAGCTGTACTTGCACTTGGTAGGGATGGGTTTGATTTTCAAATGTTGAAATATTGTTTGAAGAGTGTGGCTAACACTAGCAGAGCTAGCACCACCAGCCTTTGGTCTTCCTTGCAGATTAACATCTACATGTCGCTGTGGGTTTGTCATGCTCCAGTTGAATGGTTGTATAGCACTTTTTTCAGTAACATGCGAGTATTATCTCAACTTCAAAATAAATTTCTTCAGTTGCGGCACCAGATTTAACTGCAGTACAATCACTGTCTAGTGACTGTAGCTGAAAGCTTTTTCGCTAACTGCCATCAAATAGCCAAGGAGGGAGAAAGCATGGTTGTTGGCAACTAAGCATTGTGAGATTCAGAACTGGTGAAAATGCAGCTTTCAGAGAGCACTATGAGGAACTTCTTTGAAAGATGAAAAAAAATGAGGTCAAGTGCAAACTTTGTCAGGTAAAACTACCATACCTTAATCACATCCATACATATATCTAACTAGCCAATGTACAACAACTAGGCACAGTCATTGGTCCCTCTCTCTTTTTCTTTATGCCTGCATGTCATTGGGGGTTGACTCAAATAGTATCTTATCTTCAAATGCCCATCCCTATTGCTATGTACCGTACTCACCTTACTATAGAGTTATATAGTTAAAGAAGAGTCCTGATCCTCCAGGGTCACCAGAGAGGGTTGGAACAAAAGTTACACAAAAATTTAAAAAGGCAGTTTACAAAAAAATAAAACTGAATGGAGTGTATGAATAAAACAATTATCAAATTTTTATATTTAAAAAAAAATAAGGACATAAATGAAGATTTGGATTTTATGTTTTTATGTTTTCCATTGTAATATACTAGAAATGTTAGCTATGTTGCAATAGGGGCTAGTGCTATGAGGGTCCTTGGTATAGCAAGTTTGGGAACCCCTGCTATAGACAAAATTACAAGATTGCTGTTTACAGTATTCATTTAGACAATCATGTACTCTAATTTTCTGTTTCACTTTAGGCAGTGTTGTTGAAAATCTAAAACATGAAGAGCTATTGAGAGAAATGAAACAGTCATGTTTGATTTAATTGTTGTACTCTCTTTGCTTTGAACTAGCTTAGCACAGGAGTCAACGCCTTAAACAGGTACTTTGTTATGATGGAGAAAACCTGGATAATCTACAATTCCTTCTTGGTACATCAAAGACAAAATAGTTCTTTACATACATTGCTGTTGGCAGACCTATTGCAGTATGAACATCCTGATATTTGACTTGATTTCAATAGCAACATTTTACTACAAGGCTAAAGTAATGCGCTTTAAAAATGTTGAGTGAAAGACTTGATTTAATTTGTCCCTCAGTGCAGAGATGAGCTCCACGAGGCAGCAGACAATAGGGTCTGAAGACAGAACAGTTAGGGGGATCAGAGGGAGAGCTGCCAGTGCAGTCTGGCCTCAAACCCAGATCAGGGGTTTAGGGACCAAAGCTTCATAATAAAAGGTTCAGGGTCAGGTAGACAACCTCCTTCTGTCCAACCCCTTTTTTTGGTTAAGTAACATTTAGCAGTCTGGAGCAGGGCGCTCAGGAGACTGAGGGTGAAGAGGTTGGAAGGAGAGTGTACATGGGTTAGAACGAAGAAGAAAAGAGGTATATCAGCAGCGATTGCATCTCAAGCAAACTCTGACGAACTGTCTTTGTGAGTTTGGCATATCTGATTCAAGATCTATCAGTCATCCACTTGGAAATTATTCGTGACAGTAACAAGCTGCCTAATCACTTGATTGATGGATGGGAGGAAGACTGTTAGATTGTTAGATGGACATTTCCATGACAGTGAGATTGTGTTTTCAAAGTTAATCAGACTAAATTGACCGACAGTTCCACCCTACTTCTCTCTCTCTTGCTATATTTATATTTTTTCTCTATCATCTGTGACAATGTGCTCTGCAGTGTTCTCAGCTCTGGGAAGTGGATGATCGTGACAGTTGGCTGTCTCAGTGTTTTATGTACCTTAAGTCTGTGTGTGTATCTGACTACCGCGGCCCTCTCCTCCGGGCCCTTTGCCCCCCGGCCTCTATCTCCTGCTCTCCCTCACAGTAATGAAGCCTGCCTTTAAGGAACGGGGTGCGGGCAGCGAGGCATCACAGATTAGGTCAGTGGAACGGCTAGCGGGCTGAGCATGATGGATGAGGGCCAGAATGAGTTTCTGCCGCGGCTGTATTGTGAAATCTTTTCATTGTCACCGACGGGCCTATGAGGGCCTGATGAATGAGGGAGCAAGTGTCAGAAACGCCCTTCCACTGCTCCCCCTTTCTTCTCCTCTAATATCTCCCTAAGCTGCCTGGCTGCCTCCCTTTTCTGCCCTTTCTGACCGTCCATAACGCCCGGGTCACAGCAGTATTGATAAAAGTTCCTGCTAAAAATAGGCCAGGAGAAAGAGAGAGAAAGCTCTAATGAGGGAAAAATGGTGAGAGCAATGGAGTCATGGAAAAGCTAACGAACTAGGAATGTTTTGTGCTGATCTTAAACTTGTGCAGAACAAGTTTCCATTCCTTCCGCTCTCTTTCTTCACATGCGGATGAACCTCCCACTTTCGCAGAGCAAAAACCTAGAGGGAGCGAGGGGGCTGGTGGTGGTGAAGGAGAGGGGGTGTCTTTATGGGAAACGTTTGTGACCAGCGTGACAGCTCTGCTTGATGGATGGGCCGCCTCCATCTGGTTGCAGTGCATGTAATAAATATCCATGCTCGTGTTTGACCTCTCTCACTTACCAGACACATCTTTCACTTTTGGGACATCCAAGGGGGACTCACAATTATGCTCTGCGCTCTCCACTAGCCGGGGTGTGGTGGAGATGGTGGGTGGGTGGGTAGGTAGGTGGGTGGAGGGGTGGAGGGGAGTAGCAGCTCTGTTTATGGGCCGCAGCCCAAGGGCAAAGAGTCAAAAAAATAGATAGCTGTAAACAATGCTTTCGCCGCCAGGAGAATTCTCCTGCATTCAATAACCTTTAACACCTCCTAAGCCCTCATCTCCCTGAGCTGGTTGCCTGTGCCCCCAGAATGCAGTGCAGCACAGCACAAACCGCCTCCATCTTTTGACCGGTGATTTAGCTCCGGTGTCGAGGCATGGGTCAGGGGATCAAATGCCGGGGTCTGTGCAGAACTTGTGCAAAAAAAAACAGTGACATAGTGGAAAAAAATCTGACCAAATGAAATCCAATTACGCCCTGTTGAATCCACTGCTCTGTTGAAGAGATTTAATCATCTATCATATGCAGAAAGGTTATTATTGAGGGCTCGTGGGTATGCGTTTGAGCTTTTTTTTAAGGTCATTTCCATCCTAGTTATGCTCCCATGACTCTTTGCTAATATAAACCGAAAAAAAACAAATGTTCAATAGCCATTACTATTCCTCCGTCAGTGCTCATAAACAGCAGTTAGTGTGTTTGCCCTTACTTGTGACCCAGTGCATTAGACTGGTCAGCTCCTCAGTAATAGAAACAGATAGGCAGCCATTGGATTTTAATAAACCTGGATAATAATGAGGCTGAAAAGCTGAGTGAATTGTAAAGCAGAAGGCTAATGAAGTGCCTATGAGGGCAGTATGTGAGAAATAACCTATAACCTATTAAGAAACAGCCTAACTCCCTCTGCCTGAGTCCTACCCCCTGATTGAATTAGTGCACTCTTTAATTACTGAGCATCCAAGATGGGAGCTCTGAATCTAATTGAACTTTTTCATGCTCGCTGCACCCCAGCCAAACAATTTGTTCTGTAAAAAAATTGAATTAACAGTCTCACTTTGTCTCCTTTTTTCTCTGCATTGATTTTTATAACATTAGGACTGTCATTAGGCTGTAGAGAATCAAATCGAGGGGCATTATTCACAATAACGCATATGTTATAATCGCAGGGAGAACTTACTTAAAATTCAATCCACTTTGGCATCATTATCATGTATCAACATAATAAATGAGCCCTTCAGAGCATGGTAATTATAATTTGATAAATCATCAGCAGAAAATTAACTGGATGTCAAAACATTCATTGGAAAGGGTGATGAATGGAGGATGATTGTGGTGATGAATTGTGTTAATCTGCGCAGTATGAAGCCAGCGAAATGGCTAAGCAGCCCAAGATGGATGGGCCATAGAAGCTGCAAGGTCAGGACACACAACTGCAGAACGGAGGGAAGAAAAAATAGGAGGGGAATGAAACAGGGGGGAAAAGAAGGAAGGCACTCTCTCTCTTTCACTCTACTCAGTGCGTCATCTGTTACCTCGGCACAGCAGAGCTTTATGTTTGATTTTTAGAGGTTTGTTTTTTTGACGATTAAGTTAACCCTATTGTGTATTTTTGGAAAGATTATGTCAAATGTAAAGGTAATTTAAGTCTAAATGTGGTTGATTAAACTGTGATGTACATCATTAAGAAATAACCACTAATAGATCACACTGTGAAGAGTATATTCTGTAGCATTCGTAGCTTAACACTGCTTTTTGATACTGAAAACAACTACTGCAGTTATATAATCAATGACATTTCAGTGTCTTAGCCATAGCTGTTTCTTGGTAAAGTCCTAAAAAATACTTAGCTATTAAAGGATCTTTGACCAGGATGTTTTCTTAATGTTGGGTCCCCACTTTCACCAACAGTGACATCAAGACAATGGTGTCTGTTTCCCTCTTTCTTATGGGTTCATGCCGTCTCTCTGTTTGTGTGTATAGATAGAGTAACTCATGGAAATATAAAGGTTATGTTCTCTCTAAGGCTATGACAATGAGTTATGTTTATATTTGATACCCACTGATTAGTATTAATGTGTATAATAGAATCTGTATAATAATCCCTAGTGTTTGAAGTCAAGTCACTTCTAACACACGAAAAATAACTTTAAAATGTTCAAAAATTCTATTGTTTTTGTCAGTGCAACAATTTAAGTCTGATTTGAGCAGAGCAAACAAAAAGTGAAAGAAGTAGTGCTGGGCGATACCACACTTTTATGATTCGATACGATACCAAATACTTTTTTGGCAATTTATTCGATACCTCATACTGATGCCGATACTTTCAGTGATTTAAAAATAATAACAAAATGCAACGCTTGAAAGACTGTTCATTTAACAACTTTAATATGCAAATCCTTTGGTGGCCTTTTTTTAAACAATGAAATACATTTAGAAAAACACATAAATAATGAACATCCTTTATTTAAATTCTCTGAGTGGAAAGCTTAAAACAGCCTCTTCGGTACAAAACTTTGGAGTAAGTTACCCTATTAGAGTCAGAAGTGACACATGCGATTTCATTTCACATTTATTAATTAGTATGGATATTTTATTAGAGTAATCCATACTCAAATGAGTAGTGTGTTAGAATCGATATATCGATACCACAGAATTGATACGCCCACCACTAGAAAGACGTAACAGGTTATAAGAAACCTTGTTCTCCCTAGCACAACCTCTCTGGATGTGTTGTATTGACCAGTCAGGTGTCAGCATGCTTTTGTGTCTGTATGAAAAACAGTCTGTATGGAGAGCAAAAGCAGGAGGAACAGAATCCAAAGGGTTAATCAGCCCACCAGAAAGCTAATCAAAGTAAAGTTAAATATATGGATGAGTAGAAGGTCTCTCCATGATGCCTTTCAAATGGGAATTGTTTGGGGTCTTACATTACAACCTCTCAACTGTTATAGTGCCTTTACTAAAGTAGATGCGTATACTGTATGCTGTCAGACTATGTTGTTAATGTATTATGTATCTACAGTAATCATGTTTGGTCTTTCCTTGATGTTTGTGTTTGGGTCAAAAAAGGGAAAGTTTGAACTGGAAATTGATTTGAGCTGGACTTCTAATCTGCTGTGACTTGGATCGCTGTGCTCTATAGTTATAACATAACTGAAAACACAATTTTTAAATTAGATTGGAAACTTTGTGATGGAGGAGAGTGACTGGACCTTAGGTTCTCCAAAAAAAACCCTCATAGATGGGATGTGAAGATACTGTAAATGTAATTATGCTATCTATTTGGGGGCTTCTTATGTAACCTCTGCAACACCCTGGTGGAGATGCATGCTGAATTGAATTGTCAAAATCAAACTAAAGCCCCTAACTAAATTAGTCCAATCGAGTTATGGTGTTTTCATGTGTAGCCTTGAATCCGGTTAGTTGATAACATGGTTAAGAGCAAAAATCCCCCAAAAACCCTAAAAATACTCTCAGAATATTTTTTACAAGAGACTGTCTGCTGTGTTTTAACATTGTAGCACCATGTGTTATCTGCAGTTTGCACTGCGTAATTTACTTTCAGCACTGGTTCAGACCTAAAGTTTGTCCGTATCTGTGTTACGTTTTCATTAAGTGTTATGGTTTATTTTCCTTTAAAAAGAAACTAATGTATGCTTTAACTCAAAAGAAGATGTCAGCCGGGGGGTTTCAAGCTTGTTCAGTTACATTATTTCCAATTTCAGGAGCTAGCTCCTTGGGTCTGTGTCCTAACAGACAACTAGCTAATACAGTCTTTATAAAAATGAAAATATTCTAGCAACAGAGAGCAACAAATCTACTCAGTTTATGCATCTGTAACTGCTTTCAGACCATATAAAGACCTTTGAAAGCGTACACTTAACAAGAATGCATGCTAAAGTATGGAGAATTTTCTGAGTGGACCAAACAGAGATTACTCCTTTTTATTATTTAGCTTAAAAACACTATCTTTGTATTCGTGATCTATGTTATATTGTTTAATTAAACACACCAAGACGTTTTTGCACCTTTTACGAGACTACAATATCATAACACATTTCCATTAAAAGGTTGTTGAGCTTGCTGCCAGTGGTTAAAATGGAAGGGCCCTTACTGATGGTAATGAAGGCTATTTCTACAAATAACTGTAATTACATGTCACTGCTTTTGAAATGTGACAAAGCAGACAATGTTGCTTTTATTGAATTCATTATGTTGACAGGCACTTCATCCTTTTCATTTATCTCCTATTCGTCATGGCCTGAGTGAACGTGTGTACACTGACAACTATGCTTAATGTTGTTATTCTCCATTTGTGGCTGTACTGCTCTGCATGGGTTTTATGTCAGCACGCCCATGCCCATATCTAACCTCGGGTAAGCATGTATCTGATGTGGTAAGTCTTGCACTGCTGTTGAAGTTGCTTCAGCTCACAGAGAGATCAAACGTCCTCCTTCACATCCTGTGGTATTTCTAGCTGGGAAGTATTAATCTCATACAGAGCTTCAGACACCTCTTATCTAGCTGGCAGGATGACATGTAAGGGGATATTTCGGCTTGATTCCGGCAATGAATGCAGCACACGGGCTATCACTTGGCCCACGCTGCATATGGAAAAAGGAGGGAATCACACCTTTCTTTCTGTGACTTCCATTTTCATTCCTGCTCTCTCCACTCACTCTTTTCTGCCTCTCTTTTTTCTCTCTCCTGGAAATTATCACCAGCCATGTCAGGAGCCCTGTCGGATAGAGGGGGGAGAAATGTGTCTCACTGGCTCTTAAGTTTCTGATTGTCTAAATGACACAGAATCTCATCATACAGCTGTCTCCCTTTCTGACACTACAATTACCCATAATTCCCTCTGTCATTCACTGTCTCAAGGTTAGTATTTTATATCTTGAACAGAGAGCGAGGACATTTACATTTGGAGGATAGAATACAAAAGGAACAAGTTTCTATGAGTGTGTGTAACTTTGTATTTTAAATGGTAAAATGGCACATAGACTTCACTTTAGTAGCTCTTTTATAGTCCTTTCTTGACTACACGTCACATTCACCCCTTCACATGAACATTCACACATCTATGGCTGAGGTTTCTGTGCAACTAATCTCTAGTCACACACACTCACACATCCATTGTTTTGCCTTGGTGTTCACTGCCTTGCCCAATAACACTTCTTAATCCAAACTGCAGGAGCCAAGGAATTGAACCACTAATCCTAGGAATAGGAAGATGGCTCGTTCTACCACTGAGCCTCAATCCCCAACCCTCCTTTATCGTAAAAATAAAACCACACTTGTTTAACCCTCCTGGGTCAAATTGGCCCTTTTAAAAGTCTATTTTAGGCTATATATGTCTTCCAAACCAGCTAATTGCAGCATAAAAACCTGGGCAGCATGTGACAGAAGAGGTGTCGTGTTAATTTATCAACATCACTTCAATAATAGAATAAACAAAAATATATGTCATGTAAAACTATTGTTTTTATGTTTAGGGCTTTCCAATGTACATTTAAAAAAGTTTTAACATTAATTTTAATGACAAACGAGTGAGTTATCCTCATTGAACCATGATCTGTGAGAATTAAAAAACATCAATGGACTAAATCTTGATTTAATGGTTAGTAGTGGAGTTAAAAATAAAATTTGTGTCTTGGGATTTTTTGGTGTTCTGACACTTTTGGATAATTGAATATGCCCCGGTTCAAATTGACCCAGGAACATTATTGCTGTTCCAGAAAAACGAGCATAACAGAAGGGTTAAAACAGTTTTAAATGATGTAGTTATTTCTCTTTTCTCAAAGTCCTGGAATCACTGAAAGGGTTTTGATGCCAGGGATTGAACTGCGAACACTACAGTAAGAAGATGACCCGCTCTACCCCTGAGCCATAGCACCCACCCCTCCCATAATAAAAAGCTTTTCAAACACATCCCTTATATTTACTATAATGCAATGACTTCATTTGGCTATTTAATTTTTTTCAAAAACTAAAATCATTCAAAAAGTGAATGGGGTTTGGTTGGACTACTAGTCTGTCTAAAATGACAATCTCCCCTCCCTATTACAATAATGACTTTGTCAGTGGACAAGCACTTTGTTTCAGTTGATGCGATATATCATCTTCAGCCACCAACTTGATATTTCTTGATGCCACCCTTCAGAAAGTGGGTGTAGTCCGTCCCCCTTGACAAAGTGTGCTCAGTGAAAATGGTCCATTATCATGCCACATTTTTTACTCCATCATCTCTGATATTCTTATGTGGTCTCTGGGTTAAACAGTACGTCTTCCCATCCTTTTTACCCCATCCCTCGAGTAAAGTGTTCTTCAAAGGTATATATTTCACTGCGAGCTGACAGCCTTGACACCATAATTGACCTGAGAGCTTCCATCTTACTCTTTTGAAATTCTCCGTTGTAATGTGTGTCAACTAGATAAAATGATTCCCATCTCCACCTTTCTCTGGATTTCCATTTGCAAAGACAACCGGCTGCCTGACTGACTGACTGACTGACTGCTGTAGGCTCCATTATTATTCTGTTTGAATGTCTGCTACTGGCTCTATTGTTTGAAACAGGTGCTCTGCCTTTAATCCTATACATTAGTGGAACATGTGGAGCTTTTAGATGGATTTAACAGTTTGTAATAATGTTGGGATTTAATGCTCTTTGTGAACAGTGCTTAGCTCTGTGTGAGGAACCGTCTTGTCCGTCTGTCAATGTGTCATGGTTTCATGAAGGCAAAATTGGTTTTAGGCTTTCATTAAAGTTGCTAATGACCTCCATAATGTTCATATTATTAAACGGGAAATGATCGAGATTGGGATTGTAATGGACATTTTAACCTTTCAGTACTGCTAATTCTGCAGTTTCTGAGTACAGAAGAATCCTTTTTGCAAGATGGTGACCTTCCTTCTCCTTTTTCTTTAAAGCGCTGCGTTTACTTCCTCTAAAAGTTACTTAAATACACTGAGGCTTAGAAAGACTACAGACTTCTTTAATCCATTATACAACAATGAACTCTTACTTTTGTTCGATTTGTTTTATTTTGGCTTCATCTTCACATATAGCTATTAAAAGGCTCTGTTTTTCTATGCCATGTCATATTATACATTTTCACGCTTGCTCTGTGAACCGGAGACATATTTTTGGTATCCCCTCTGGCTAATTGGGAGATTGTGACTGTCTCTATCTAAGAGTCTGATGCCCCCAAACGTGTCAGTGTGCTGTTATGCTGCTGCTAGACTCCATGTCTTCAAGTTAACTTTGGGGCATGTTTTCATGAGCAGTTTGTTATTAGATTAATTAACACTGTATTGACAAACTGTGATCAGATCGTGATATTTCACGCCTGTGGAGACACTTTTTTTCCTGGTTTTTCAATCAAAGTGATAATGACAAAAGTCTGTGGAATAAGTGTACAAATTAAGAAAGAAGTAACACTTACAGACGTATGTCTTTTCTTTTAAAGGAACTTATTAGAGCTCTGGACTATGTGTTGAACAAATGTGACCCATGTGTTTATTTTACCTTTGTGTGAGCTAACAAAGTAGCGGGAGGCTTTATGTGCTAACTAAAAAGGCTTCAGGGTAAGCGGCACTTTTTCGGGGTAAAGCTGGGAGGCTAAAACAAGCCTTTAAATAGGGTCCAGTCCCACTCAGGTTCACTGGTAAGCCTGTTGGACATCCGGCTTTGTTCCTCTTATAGGCACCTTATCAGTGCCCTGATGCGGTTGTCCCCTTGCATGTTCCTCTTGTACCTCAGCTGGGCCAATTCGATGGCCTAAGTGCTCAAATTGAGCCATTTTGTCTCACTTTGAAAAAAACTAGGACCTATTATGCGTGTGTTTTCTTTTTTTCATAGCCCTTCTCCTCGCCCCCCTTTCCACGTTGGCCTTGGTCTGTGTAGTTTGTCAGTCCCCCCTGCCTTTCTCTGCTCTTAAGTTCGAAGCTATAGCCTTGTGAGGGGTCAGTGTTTCCACTCCAGCAGTGTCAACTTCAATCTGGGGCGATTTGGTGTGAAATGTGTGCCATGGTGTGGGGGCTTGCAGGTCAAAGCCCCAGTAATTGATGTTGCTTATTCATCTGCTTTTCCTTGTCTACTCTCGGCAGCGGCGCAGCAGCCGTTTTTGTTTGTCTAAATTGTTTGAAGATTTACTGTAGGTCTTAGGGCCCTGAGAAGCATCCCCCTGCTGCACTTTGTCTGTGTTCCTACCTAGCAGGGGGTTCAGCACCGGGGACACACAATGGCGCCCGCACAAAGGAGGCTTCCCCCCAACACAAGGCCTGGAGGACATCTCATAGCATGATACTCAGCACTAGGGGACACACAATGGCAGAGGCACAAAGAAGGCTTCTCTTAAGACAGGACATCTAGCATGACAAGCAGGGCAGCTCTCACTGTAATTAGCCATGGAGCCAGCCTGACCAATGGCCTTATGAGATCAGTGAACTATCAGTAAACAGTATTAAAAACCGAAAAGGGGAGGGAAAAGGTTATTGGCAAATTTGGTCTTGTGATGCAGCAAACCAAATTATAATGATGCACTATTAGTAGAAGATATGGCTTTTCAAAGATAAGAAAGTCATATTTGAAATCCATCTCTCTGCTCTAGTCTCGGGTCGACTGATCTCTCTCTTCCACTTCATTCCCTCTGAGGAACGGTGCCTGCTAGCTGAAGCGCAGGATGAAAATGCTGGATCTGTTTAAGCACAAAGAGGACCGTAATGACGGAGCCACGTTTAATCTGGCCTGCTAGCATGTCAGACGGCTGCATGGGTGGTACGTCCTCCAGGGCCTTTGAAGAGGGGCCGATTTAGAGCCGAGATTTGGATCATTACACAATAAAGAACACTTCATAAGTACTGAAGTGAGTTGGAGAAATGACGGTTAATGATGTTGACAGCAATTCACCTCTGCTGAATTACAGAAAGATTTGACTCAACTTGCCTTCTTTAATGAGCCTCACTCTGTAAAGGTAATGGGCCAGCGGTAAGACACGGAGAGAGGCGGGGAGGGGAAACAGTGGGGAGAAAGTGAGAGAGAGTGGGAGGGATTTATTCCCTTTCTTCTTGTTCTCTGGGAGCCGAAATGCTGCCATTGGTTTACCCTGGGCTAATATACTATCACATACCTGTCTTTAAGCTGTTATATCTGAAAAGCAGAGAAAGATAGGCCATCTTTAAACAGGAAGTATGACATGTTTGAGTAATCTCCATTGCTTAAAACACTCTGTGTGCAAATTCATCACTAAATCTAATTCTAGATTGACATTTGAAATGAAAACAAGTTCTTCTTTTCTTCTCCGTATTATTCTGGAGGAGCCATTTGTGAAAAACCTTTAAACTTGGATTTCCGATGTGTTGACAAAATAGACTATAAATCACAGCACTAGTCTCGGTGGCGTCACACATTGTTTTCTGAAGAGGCATTCTGAAGGTCATTGATGGCGATCGCCATATCGGTAATGCTGACTCACCCTAACTCTGAGCTACCCAGACACAGGCAAAGAAGTAGAGCTGAGGCAGGATTTTAGCCTCCTTGCATTAAGGAAAAATGCAGCTACAGTGCGTTACGAGATCCCTGCTCCAGGCAGTTTGTACAGATAGTTAAATGAGCTACCAAAAGTCCCCTTTGTACCAGGCTGTACATTTGTTTATGTCTGCTGTGAATTTAGGCATTTTAAAGCTCCTTTCTATTTGTGTCAGTTTCGACGACCTCTCTGGACAAAGTGATACCTCCTATCTCTGTGGGTAGGAGGTAGCTCTGACAAAAATCTCCTCCAGTTGTTGTTCAACTGAGCAGTGTGTTACTCACTGTGATATTTGCTGTAAAAAAAAATGTAAAAAAAAGGCTGATTCTTCAATGTGCATTAAATCTTATTTTCTAACACCTATCCCATCTCAGTGGTTAAAGGCATTAAGAATTGCTATAGGCTAATGAAATTGTCAGTCTAGTCGTTGATGACCTTTTTTTTTGCTTTTGTAGGTGATAAAGAAGTATCAGTTAATTTCAGTCTGAATCATAACCAGTCAAAAACTCCTGACAGGAGCTTTAACATGGGACCTAACACAGATTCTTTGGCTTTTGCAGCCAGCCTCAAGAGGGCACTCGAGGAACTGCAGTTTTCAGAACTTGCACTTCTGTATTGGCTTCATTTCTAAACAACAGAGGCTTCCACTTGGTTACACAACGTTGCATTAAATATTTATTATACAGTTTGACACCTAAATCCACTTTGCATAAGCAACCTGGATAAATGGGATTAACTGCCGCCATTAAAATGATGATTTTCTAATAACTAAACAATGTTCTGACACTGGCTTTGACTGGATCAAAAGCGTGAAAGGTTAGATCTCTTATAAAAGGTAATATCTCTGTCTTAAATATTTTCTAAATACTTTTCCCATACTGATTATGTTTTATAGATGATTGAACAAGCTGTATGAAGGACCAGATTTGGCCCACGGGCTGTCAGTAATGGTCTGCTTTATGTAACTCTCAGAGAGCTTAAACTTAGGCCATTGTTCAATAAATAACCGCACTTTCACACTGAAGTTTGTCATATAGTTACGAGCGTTCTTCCAATAAGTGTCCATCACTGACTGTGATCTTCTTCTTTGTCTGCACTTTGAGTTTTATTCCCCCTTCTTGGATCAAATAAGCCTATTTAGACACTTCTGGAGCATAGACACTGATTCCAGCCTACAGCTCGTTTGCTATTTCTAATCATGCATGTTTATATGCAAGTTTGTGACAAAAAGCTTAACTGACAGCGCGACAGTTGATTTGCTGTTCTATTTTTTTCTTCCTCATCTGACTGTCATCCCATCAAAGTAACATATCTGTCGGTGGCTTTGAGTGTCTCACGCTGAATGATAAATATGTACATCCAGTGCCAATTATGCATCGACAGAGATGTCACGAGGAATGTAACATTTAAATTAAAATGATGGCATTCAATTTCAAAATGCCTTGTGCAGTGACATGTTCTATTATCTCCCTCCGAGGTGTAAGACAAGGCAAAAACAACAACGATGAGTGAAGGAACTATCCCAAAGGTCAAATCAATAACTTTGTTTTTTCTCTGCTTTGTCTTGTTGGCACACCTATGTGTCAATCATTAAGACTATTAATAGGCTTGTTAGAGCTCAAACGTACTCATGGCTTTTACTGTCATCTTGGAAAACTAAATTCCCCCAACCTTACTAGCTTTAGAGAGCCTTTAAAGTCTTCTGGCTTTAAGTATAAGAGTAGGTCATCGTTAGTCTTACAGCTATGTTGATTTCTTTGGGATATTTTAACTTGACAAATATAATAGCATTGTGTTGTACGTTGAAGTGCAGCAGTCTCTTCCTCATAGGGAAAAAATAAAAGGCATGATACTTTAATTGGCAGGACTACTTGTCTAATTATCACTTTTCTGCTTGCTCTCCATGCTGAGATTATGTAATTATCTCTCCGGAACATTGTAGAACGACATTGCGTCTGTGTGTGTCATTTTCTGAGACGCCTCTGTACCTGACACTCAGCAAGCTGCTTAATAATATGCTAGAAAGGCAGCTAATTATATTATAATAACTGCTTCATGAAAGCAATAAGGCAGGCCGGTGAGTGAATGATAGCACTGATTGACTTTATCTCAAATTATTAGAAACACGCTGAACAGGAAGTTCTTTAACTGCAAATGTGTTTATCCATTATGCCACTAGAGTTCTGAACGTTTGCATTTGTTGTCATTATGCAAATCACAAGCTTATGCTAAATGATATGTTACTCCGCAATGATATTTTCAGCAAATTGAATCCCTTATCAAGTTAATTACTCCACTGTTACAAGCTCCCCAAGCTAGGATATCCCAATTAAAGACTACACCTGTTCCATTTGTGGGATTTGTATTTGTTACATGTGTCATTACATGTCCTCCTGCAGAGCACAGGTTTGTCAGTGGGGGCAGAACCAGCAGTTAGACCCCTTACTGGGCTTCCATCCTGCTTCTGCAAACATCTCAGGCTCACTGGTGTCGTCTAGTTATGGGATCCTATGCAGAGAAGAGGCAGGAACACAGCTGACACACACATCCGCAGCACCTGGGGAGGAGGGGGGAGGGGGGTGGGTTTAGATGGGTGATCTGCCTGTGCACCACCAGCAGCGGCGGCATCAACAGCAGCAGCCATAGACTGCTTTCGAAACTTTTTAATTAGCACTAATTACCTTTGCAGGAAAATGTTGAGGCTTGAAAGGATTTGTGTCAGCAAGTGGGAGATCAAAGATTGTGGTGCTGTGCATTTTAATCTGAACACTGAAGGGTAATAGGGAGCTGTTTGTGTGTTGGAGAGAGGGGAGAGGAGGAAAAGAAGCATCCCAGGTGGTTCTTGAGCATTCTACTTCTGCTAATACTGTCTACCAATCACACCACAGGTCCTGTCATATTATAAAATTTTCCACTAATGCTAAGAAATTAACTTTGGGTTTTTTATTGTTGAACTGAACCGTAGCCTTCCCTCACTTTTCTTCTTCATCTGGGAGCTTGCATTCCTCAGCGTCACTTTGTGCACACGCATGTGATTCTGCGCGTGCCGCCTCATCACACTGACAGGCATTTCATAGAGGTGGTTTTTAATGCATGCCTGGACATCACTGTGGCAGGGTCATCCATCAGACTTCAAGACAACATCGATCATTTGCCATGAAGAGAGCGCGGGGGTAGTGATTATTTGCTATTAGGTGGATGCTGAGGCATACAAATGGCTGGCAGTTGACAGTTGAACTCACTCAAACGTAATGCGGGATGGCTCCCCCCCTCTCTCAGGGAAATGTTGACAAGCACTGAGCCTGAACACTGTAATGACAGAGTGTGCAGGCAGACAGGGCACTGAGGGATTCTTCCTCAAAGATCCCACCAGCTATTATTTAATGTTCTCTTTATTGTAACGCAGAAGAATGTGAGTGTATTTCAAGATACATGTTCTGTTGTCTTATACCTTATATTTACTGTACCGTAGTTTTATCTTCATGTTAATAGTGGCTTCTAACACTATGATACAAAGAAAGATACAATATGAAAATAGGTAGATTGATGTGATATGATGGGCAGGTGTATACAGTATGAAATATACCATGAATAAAAAGGAAAGATTGATAACAATAGATAGTTATATTTGATGCAAAGATAGGTAGATACGATTGATAGAGGATACGATAGATCTGATATAAGAGAGACAATGGGTTGTTATAGAAAATATAAGTAGACAGATGGGTTAAGATAGATGCAATCATTTCATGTGGTTCAATTGACAGGATAAGAATAATGCAACATGATACTTGGGATAGATATCATAAATAAATATAAAATTACAGCTTTCACTAAAAAAGGTATTTATGTTGAAATCATGGATAAGGAAAGGTGAAGAAAAATAGGTTGATTTAAGATAGACATAATACAATTGATACACACCATAAATGGGTTGTAATGATGTACGTAGGTAGGTAAGTCGGTAAGTTGGTAGGAAGTTAAGTCAGTAGCAAGGTTGGTAAGCAGGCCGCTAGTTAGCAATGCAGGTAGATAGTTCAGTAGCTATGCAGTTAGGAATATAGGCAGATATGAATGCAGCCGATACAAACATGGGCTGGCAGCAACGTGGGGAAATAGATGTGTGGGAAGGTTGGCAGGTAGGTAGATAGGTAAATATAGTAGCTGGACAAGAAGGAAGGAAGGTTAGAAAGTAGGTAGGTAGCCAGCATGGTAGCATGGTATGTAGGTAGCTAGCAAGTAAGGTATCCTATCAGCTAAGTGGTTAGGTTGCTAGCCAGTAAGGTATCCTGTCAGCTAAGTGGTTAGGTAGGTAGGTAGGTAGGTAGGTAGGTAGGTAGGTAGGTAGGTAGGTAGGTAGGTAGGTAGGTAGGTAGGTAGGTAGGTAGGTAGGTAGGTAGGTAGGTAGGTGGATGGATGGATGGATGCATAGATAGATAGATAGATAGATAGATAGATAGATAGATAGATAGATAGATAGATAGATAGATAGATAGATAGATAGATAGATAGATAGATAGATAGATAGATAGATAGATAGATAGATAGATAGATAGATAGATAGATAGATGGACGGATGGATGGATGGATGGATGGATGCATAGATATAGATAGATAGATAGATAGATAGATAGATAGATAGATAGATAGATAGATAGATAGACAGACAGACAGACAGACAGACAGACAGACAGACAGACAGACAGACAGACAGACAGACAGACAGACAGACAGACAGACAGACAGAGGTTGGAAGGTAGGTAGCAAGATATAGGTAGATAAACAGATAAAGAAGGATCTTACCATTTACAGCAGTCCCAATACAAAACATCCAACACTAAAAATAAAAACGCATGCATAAAATAACTACTCTCAAAATACTCAATTGTGTAAGAAAACTTACAAATGAGAAAATCAAATAAATCTGTTAAACATTATAAAATATCAAGTGTGCAAAATTCACTTGTAATGTCTAAAAATCTCAATTTACTTAATACAGTTTGGATAAATGTATGTGTTTAGGTATAAACAAAATTGGTATATTCATGTTTTATCCTGCAGAACTTGCTGTTTAATATGAAGCATGCTTATTGCAATCAGCCTAGGCTTATTGACCCTGTCACTGTAATTCTACAGTATTATAAACACTTAAAGAAGTGTGAGCCTGTGTAGCATGCAGGAGAAGCCTGTGTGTGTGCTTGTTTGTGCCGCATTGATGTCCTCACTGTCTGAGATGCCATCAGGGAATTGATTTTCAGCTCGCGCTCACTGAGGAGGGGAGGCTGTTTGTCATGTGGATAGACAACTAATCTTTCAATACAAACATTCACAAGACGCATGGCCGTACTGTGAGCACAGACCAGACTCAATGTGAGGAGGGAAGAGTTGTGGAGGCTGTGAAGGAGCTCAGAATCACCGGCGTACTGCTTGGCTTGTCTGATGATGTATTTCAAAGTGGACAATATAAAGTTGATCATTGGAAGTGGCTGTCATTCTGTCTGGCCATGAAACAAACCTCAGATTTTGAAACTTTAAAAAAGATGTCCACCTTTCTAGGAAGAGTTGTTCACATACCTCTTTTTCTCTCCTGATACTGATTCCAATCTTCAGATTTAAAGCTGCTGTGAGGAACATTCAGTTTGCGTTGATGTTGGTGTCCCTGTGGACAGAGGTGAAACATCTTACTTCATTGTTGGTCCTGTTTTGACAAAAATGTTATCCCACTGTCTTTAAACAACTCTAACAAAGCTGTCAGTCTTTGTCCTCGAGAAGTGTTAACCAGGTCTGTTTGCTGTTAATTGCCTTATCTCACACCAATCTAGTTGCAGCAGGAAAAAGCATTGAAATTTACCATTTACACATTGTCAGGCTTGTTGCTGATGGTCTGGTTTGCTCTCTAGGTCATTTAGTGGCATTAGTATTAATCTCAGTCAATTTGATAATCAACTAAAAACATGTAACAAGAGGTTTGAACATCAGATATTTACTCTGACTCATCAGAGTGAAAGGACAAATTATACAACACATGGATTGATTAAATTTTGCTGGTGTTGACTGACACTGTTTTAATTTTGATATGATCCTTCAATGGTCTCGAGAGGAATTTTTGATTTGCATCAATTTTGGCGCCCCCTGTGGACAACAATGATACCTCTTTACTATAGGCCCTTATAACTGCTATTTGAAGGTGGGATATTTATGCCCCTAACACACTGCACTGTGGAAGGTATGGTGACCGAATATCACTGTCTTTCAAATGTGTCACTTTCAACAGCTCTGCCTTTGTACATGTCAACAAAGGTAGTCTCTGCAATTCGCTGTACCTCCCTTTGTCTGGCACCCCTTTATGTGCAAGCAGTTTTAGACATAACTATTGCAATATAGTACAGTATGTATAAATGTTGTTGCTGATGGTCTTGTGTTCTTTATTACATCATATGGAGGCATTAAAAAAAGATTAATTTTAGTCTATTTCGTATCCAACAAAAAAACGCTCACAGGAGCTTTAACTTGTTCTGGTATTGGTATCAGGTAACTAATTCTGGACTCTTTTTTTTCTTCACCGAGAAAGAGGCAACTCTCTTTTTCCTGTCAATCGGGTCATTGTTCAAGCTTAGACTTCATCCCAGGCCAAACCGGGGTCAAACAAGGCTTATGAGGCTAGACCTGATAGGAATGTCTGTCAAGTCCTTATCCCCTGGTCAGGGTTGATCCAGGGTCATTAATCAGACATGGATTGGAGATGCAAGGGGAAGCATGAGGCCAGGTGATGCTGACCTCAGTACAGTGCTGGCTTTGATTTTGTCTGGCCCTGGCTCATCGTGTGTGTGTGTGTGAATTGACAGGATCAGTCCCTGCCTGATTCACAGTGCTCTCAGCCCTTCTGCCAGTGCTAATGACATTGAGAGAATATTAACCTCACACACTCAGCAGGAATATCCACAGGGGTAGTCTATAACTCAGACACTGCAGGATTCACAGCAGTATTATCACTCAGACACACCGAAACTAGCTTTAAACATTCGACAGGCGCACCATGGCGCACACATTTCCAACAATTTAATTTGCACTTCTCACATAATAGCCTCATATAGCATGAAGTAATGAGCGGCGATATTTAACTTCTTCATGAACAAAGAACTTTGCTAATTATGTTTCACAGATTTGTTCTTGCTCGGATTTGTTTATGCTCTCTAAAAAGATATTTTTGTTTTGGGAAATGATGAAACCCCGTGTAAAGTTCAATCTGACACGCCACCTCCAATTGACAGCTTTGTAGCTAGTGATGCTTTTACACATAGCTTGTCAGGAGCGAGTATAGCGCAATATTCAAAACATATTAAGAGTGAACCCACATAAAGAGGAGATTTGCTGGCGGCACCAAATGTACTCTAATGATTTGCATCGCCATTAATAGTAATTTGCAGCTGCCTAGGAGGAGACGTGTAATCCCCTTCCCATGTGTGAATTGACATGCATTCAGGGAGGGCTGTGTGTGTCCTGGACGTGTGATCTTTAAATGACTGCCACCTGAGGCCTGGAAACACAGAGAGAGGAGTGCCACACAGAGCAGGGACTGTCTATACATGAGGGTGAGGGAGGGAGAGCTGTGGGGGGAGATAGAGACGGATAATGACAGTCTAATTTACCGTCGCCATCACAGATGCATGTACAGAGACGTGTTTAGGCCATAAAGTGTAGCTGCAGGGGAGAGTGCTGCTGGAACAGACCCCATCAGCACTGTGTGGAGGTGGTAGGGAGGATGTGGAGGGGGGCTTGAGGGGTTGCAGGGCATTAATTTGCTTTACTGATAATGTCGTCTTATTTAACAAGAGCTAATCCTGAAAGTGCTATATTTTGGTATTTCAGGATATTTATGTGTGCTTTTTTAGAGGCTTAGAGTGATGAAATGCAGATGGTATAAACTAATGGAAACAAAGTATATTAATAACTATAATTTTATCTTAAAGTGTTAGTTTTTTGTCAGAAAACTGAATAACTGTTGTCATAATATGCATTGTTCTCCTTCATCTCTTTGTAACAATATGACACAAATAGTTCTGGCAGGTCTTCTGGTTTCATCTGAACATTTTTTATTCATCTTATTTTATAGTTTAAGTAGCAATTTTAGTAAAAGAAGCAATTTTTCATCAGATTTTGTGAGAGAAATGTTCTTCTTCAGACTGTATTTTCATATTTTGCAGCCTAAGTAAACAAGACAGATTGTTAATATGCCATTACACTTGATTTAATATACTGAGTTGTAATGGAAATCACTGATTAATGATACCCTCATTGGGAGACTGACATTAAGAGTTTGGAGCATTGATAATTTACCTCAGTATTTACGAAGATAAAGGAGATCTTTTCAGTATACAGAGTGGTAAGAAACATCCTAATCTTTCCTGACTGTTTCAGGCTGAATGGCTCCATTTACCTTTCTTATTAAGTTTATTAAAGCCAGTCCACATACTGGGTTTCCAGGCCCAGTTCCTTTTCCCATTCATTACAGAACCTTATCCTCGCAGGCAATCTGAATTGTGCACTGAATAGTCCATTATGTGCATATGAAGGCCATCATGGCCTCAGTATTGGTCAATTCATCAAACATTTATCTGTTGCCTTTTGAGCATGACGCCATAATGACTGTCACTCTGCAGCTTTGGCCCTCCACATAAAATAACAGTGCATTGCTTTCCTGAACCTCTGTGATCTTTGAGAGGACACCAGACGTGTTAGCAGTGGACTGCAGCTGTGAGGGCTCCACGGCTTTCAAAGTGCATGCATGTGTGAGTTAGTGTTGCTTTTTTAGTTACAAAAGACTCAAGGAAGTTTCTCCTGTTGCAGCAGTGTCCAAGCACTATCTCACTATTTAAGATATAAAGGAGACTGAAAGGTTGTTTTAAAGTATTTTTCTGTCAAAGTCCACATTTGACCCTAACGGTATCAGAGTTTCTAAAAAACTGCCAACAAAGATTCATGTAGTTTCAAAAGCAGCAGACGTGAGGCAGGACTGTAACACGTGAAAGAGCCGAGTCTGTCGTCCTCCATTTCTCATGTGTTGCCTGAGGATAACTGACATGACACTAGCACACACCATTGGCAGGAGTGACTGACATTTCAGCCAATAATGGTCGAGAGTTTTCTTCCCTCTGTTGTCAGCAGTGGTTTATCAATCACTATGTCTGCATTAGTATTAGTGTATTGATCTGGCAGGCTCTGCTCTCCGGGTCAGTGTCTCCTCGCCTGTGTCCTTGTCTGTGTTTCTCACATCCTGCACTGCCTCCCGTGCATGATTGTCTGGTTCTGGCCAAATATTACTGTATGCAGTCTGTGAGTTTGAACAGGATCATGGCACTTCATTTAAAATTCGGCTCATACATGAGCTACTTATGCAAGCTCTAAAGCACACACGGACTGAAGCACACAGGGCTGTATGATGTATGATGGCGAGCTTACACAGGCTAAGTGGTCATCAAAGCGTAAAGACGGGCCGTGTGAAGTATTAGCTCTGACAATGAGGCTGATCATAATTATCTTAACAAGGAGAGGATTCATAGGCTCTCCTCGTTAAAGCTACCAGCCCCCCTCCCCCCAAACCCCTCACCCCTCTGTCTCTTAGCTAGTTAGAGGTTTAACAATGAAAGGATTTTACGTTTCGGTAGAAATAGTATGTTTCTAAATGGCTACTATTAGGTGATGTTAGATCAATATATGTTTCACAGATTTTTTTAAGTTATTTATTGATTTGTTTGTTTATTTTCTAAAAGGATTATTCCAAAAAATAAAATCACATTTGTGTTGATATGGATCAATAACAGTAACTAGCTCTTTATCTGCATAAGTCTCACCATCAGATGTATGAAACCCAGCAAAATTGCACCAAAAGTGGCAGTATATCTTTGATAATGACTCTAAATTTACCAAAAATTGAATTGAAAGAATGGCACATATGTATATTATCAAATAAAGTTATCATATATTAGAACAAAAATGTATGTCATGTTGACTTCACATAAATGTGTGTGTTCATTTGTGTTTTCCCCTTGTTTGCTGCTTTCCAAATCTCTATAGCACTGGGACGTAAGTCAATTATACTCATTAGTTTTGTTAAAAGCAAAAGCTGCTCTGTTTTTTTTTCTCCTTTTTTAAAGTGAAGTACTTTTACTGCACTGCTTAAACTTTGTTAGTTTTCCAAGCCGCACATTGAAAACAAGAACGCTTATAAAAAGTAATGAAAGCAGCCATGGAAATGTGCAGAGGGAGCAGAGCAAGCTGGAGAGTATTAGAAGTTCAATCCCGGCACTGTAGTTAATGCTGGATGGGACTCAGTGGCTCTCCCCTGGCTGTGAATTTAACTGATTAAATCAGCAAGTGCACGCAGCAGTGGTGACATGAAAACAACAATTAATAAGGCTCCCTCCTGCGCCACGAGGCTCCCTTTAACCGAGCAGCTAATAACATAACCCACAGGACTGCAGCCCATCATGCACACACACACACATACACACACAAACATATGCACACTTACAGGTGGCAATAGTTAGTTAGCAACTTCCGTGAAAGGCTAATGTAATGTTTATTTACTGTGGTGCACTATTATGCCATAGAACAAATTAATACAGAGATTATACTCGCAGATTAAGTACAACATTTCTTATCAGTTCAGAGCTGCATTGGAGCGTTTGGTCGAGCGCTTTTTCAGTGAAAGGATGCCGACCTGACCACTTGAAACTTTTTGCAAACTTCCCCGCTTTTAAGAGAGCTGCCAAATCCTGGTGAATTCTGCAACAAACCTGTACTTCATGTTGCACCCGGTTTACCTTTAAATTTCTAACTCACTGTTTTAATGTTTCATTCTCACAAAAGGTCTTCTAGGGACGGATGTTGCAAAGAAGCATCTGCTAGAAACACTACAATACTTGCATTAGATGGCTGTTTTCAGTTTGTCAATGTATGTTGTATCTGCACCTAACAAATAAACTACAGATACAAAAAATTTAAATATGTATTTATAATAAATGTGATGCTTAGTTTGGGACAAAAAGCCCAGCTAAGCTCATGCTCATGACAGACAGACCCCAGAACAGTGCCTGTGTTTTTAAATGCTGTTTTGTAATCACAAATTGGACTTTATTTGAAAATAAGTTGCACTTTTAAATTATTGAATGCTTCTACATACTGTCTGTACATATGCTCCATGTTGTTGAGTTGTGCTATTTATTTTGACGTGAGCTGCTGACCTCTTGGCCAGGTCGCCCTTGTAAATGAGATCTTGATCTCAATGGGACTCATCTGGTTAAATAAAGGTTAAATAAAAAAAATAATGCTCCCAGACTGCTACTTATCTCAATTTTCAGAAAGCAGAGCAAAACAGTACTTTTTCAAAGATTTTTTAAAGCCCATTTTTATCCAAAACAAACTACAGTAAGTTGTTCAAACTGCAACTACAAAAACACGACTGAAATCAAATAGTATACCTGAAATGCAGCTCTTTTCTGCGTTCTCTATAGATGAAATCCACTACCCTAATGGGCCTGTTTACTGTCATAAAAAAAGAGGCACCGTGGGAGAAGAAAAAACAAGCAAACAGAACAGGATTTCATAAAAACTGGCACATCTCTCCGTTCATCCATCTTGCCAGTGCATTAATCAGACCTGATAAGAGGTTGTCAACCAGCAGCTTTGCCAGCACACAGGCTAGCTGCTGTCAGCTGTTGTTGTTGTTGGGATCAGGTGTGTGTATGTGTGTGCGTGTGTGTGTGTGTGTGTGTGTGTGTGTGTGTGTGTGTGTGTTTGCAAAATGTTGATGTCTTTTGAAACAAGGCGGCTTGGTTTCCCTTTAACTTGCTAGTAAACAATGTATTACTGATCTGTAATTTTCCATCCCAGAATAATGTTGCAACATTTCGCCTCGTGGTTCAAAGTTGCTGCCTGTTCATCTACACTGTGGATGTGTTGCTGTATCAGAGGCCAAGGTGTAGCCCAAGTAGGCTGATCAGGAAAGCACAAGTAAGAGCAGCTGGAGCGTGATGACAGCTTGTGTGACGAACCAAAACTTTGACGTAAAAGTGAATAGAAAGATCCACACAGATCAAGTCGTGTTTGGAAAGTCAAAGTCTGAAATAATTCAAGAGTTTGCATTTTTACAGTATATGACCAATTTAAATATATTTTCTCCCTCCTTTACATTATGTTGACTTTCCATTACAAATGTAACTGTACATCCTACCCCACCCCCCCATAGCTTCCTGCTCCACACCATCCATTTGCAGATTGTCATGATAAAGGTGTTATATTTACATAGCTCTAAGCTGCTGTGTATCATGGCAGCCATTGACGCTAGGCAGATCCAGGGAGGAGCAATAGTTCACACTGCAGCTGTTTAGACCTCACTGTATCTTGAGTTTGTCATGCTGTAATATGACACTGTTCTCTGGAATTTATATTTACATAACCTGGTGTCAAGGTTACCAGTTTGTTTTCATGTACAGTACTTTTATTTTAAGAGTATCAAAGAAATGAAGGCTCAAGTGAAAAATTAGGCAAGTCTGATCATCAGAAATGTTGTGTTTGTTTAAAAATATCTGTTCCGTTAGCCGTGATTATGAAAAGTGGACTGTCTTTGTCGAGCTCTGGCACATTTAGATGTCAATGAAGTCCCCCAGGATGCTTAAACATGGCATGTTGACAGTATGAAGGATTAGACACAACACACACATTGCCTTCATGCACCTTGCATGGCGTGAACTTTGCAGGTCCCTAACATCACTCCCAACCCCACCCTCCATCACATTAATGCCTGTGTGAATGTGAATGTGTGAGCGAGAGGGGCAGAGAGGGAACGAGTCGAGGTGGCCCTTCACCTCTCCTGCAATGCGTCAGGAAAAGAAGCAGGAAAAATGTAGAATTCCTCTCTTAAAAACAAAAACAAAAAAGGCGTCCTTTGATGTTAAAAACCCGACACTAAACCCCCATCGTGCCACTGTTGCAAAAAAAAAGTTTCCCCTCCATTCCATGTGTGATTGCGAGTGTATTCCGGTTCCTCTGTGAAAATGATGGATGACAAGTTAAATTTGTGTCTGGGGAGTGAAGGTGAACTGTGACAGAGTGATTTGTCTTGGGAATGGAGGGTTAGGGTCAGGCGAAACTGGGCGCCTCAAGGCACAAGACATTGACAAATTCATCCTGCCCGCTGCATTTCTGAAGCCTTTTGTTTTGAATCCTGGCTACTCACAAGTGACCCCCATCCCTCATCCTGCCAGCCGCTGAAGGATGCCTCACCATGCCAGGGGAGCTCAGCACCACTAATTCTTGTCATTCACTTCCCTGACAGGCCCGGACCCATACTCTCCCGGCGTTTAAAAAGAGGCAGGGCTGAAATATTTATTTCTGCACAATAACGGCTGACCAGATTTAGAGCCATAACACTTTTTTTTTCCTGTTGCCTTGTCATTGCAGGTCACTGGCAGGCCTCAAAATGTTCACTGAGCTGGAAGAGCTGGTCGTCGACAACAATCTTCTCGGAAATGACCTCCGGTTTCCCAGGTTACCCAACCTCCACACCCTGACACTCAATAAGAACCAAATATCCTTTCAAACTAATCACTCACTATCTACCTCAGTTTGATTCACTGCCTTTGTGCTGACATGGATTACCAGCATTAGTATCAGAATAAACAGTTAACTGAGCTTACATGTATGAGTCAATACAAGGTTTTTGTGCTGCTAAAAGAAACAGTTATTAATGCCATGGTTTGGCAGGAAGGTGTGTGTGCTGCAAAAGAAACGAGAAGAACTTGTGTCACAGAGCTCCACACAGGACTAGTTTTTGAACCACAGAGACCTCTAGTGGAATCACATTTTAGAGCCAACATAACAGATGTGGGGTTTTATTTTCAAAGAGAATAAAAGGTGTTGAATTAAAAATACATTGCAAGCATGAGACATGAATTGATGTCGTGTACTTGCGGTCTTGTAATATCAATTACTTTAAATTATAGGGAAAGTTCTTCCAATCAGATTTTCTGCACTTGCATTATGCTTTACTTTACTGCTTTATCACTCTGAAATAAAATAAAGCAGTTATTTAATTTGTCACTAAACGCGCTAGCACATGCTCACAATTTGGCTCATTGGTTATAACGGCGCTGTGTGTTCCACCGCCCAAAGTAAACACAGTAAAAGCAGAGCTCTGCACAGCCACCCCTAGATTCAAGACACAGACATGCTGCGAGGCTGTTTATGATCAGTCAAAAATGTGTGAACTTCCCCTCCAAGCTTCAGAACAGGTTTAGCAATGTGTCCTGTTTTCCTCTGGTTATGCAGATCCTACTGGGTAACGATGCTCACGCTCTCTCACACATTCACGCACACACACACACACACACACACTTCCAGAGTCAACATTAAAACTGGGGCTCCTTGAAGTATGCGTCTGGGACTGTGTGCTGGGTTTTTTTGTGAAGTGGTCGGCACATGCTAATAGGCCAATTATGTACATCCTGTCGTGGCACGGTGCCATTTTTAAAGCTCGAGCGCTGCATTAGTGCAGTTGTATTTTGACACTTTGGGGCTCAATTTTCCAAGTGAATGTATTAGTGATGAATGTGCCTGCTTAGGGGTTGTTTGTTTTTTCCACGTATTCGCAAAAAAGTTTTCCACAGCACAGCTCTGGGAAGCACGAACTGTTTGAACCACAGGGCATCCATCATTTTGTCACTGTTCTGCACCCGGCCACCTAGGAAATGAAAGAGATCGAGAGAAAAGGGAGAGAGAGCGGCAGCCAAATTGTGTCACTACTATATGCCAAAGCCTGCACCTTAAATTGCCCCTCTGTCTGCCCGCTCTCACAAAGCCGGTGACTGGCCCCTTTGAGCAGCTCGGTAAATTTGACAGTGACGTGTTTTAGCGCAGACAGGCACGGGAGGGGCTGTGCGGGGAGTAAATGCTAATGTAATTAACAGCGCTAGGTCCTTGACATCCGCCCTTTGACACCTGACTGATATCGAGGCCCTGCTGGAACACTTGGCTGATGTGACCCCGTCACTGGAGTACCTAAGCCTGCTGGGAAACGAGGCCTGCCCCAACCAGCTGGTTAGCCTGGATAAGGATGAAGACGACTACCAGAGATACAGGTCTGTAAAAACATGAGCTGTGATGATTTCACTCATAAGTCTGATACAGATATTACTGTGACCTTTCTGGAAAGACTGATCCATAGACAGATATCATTCTGTGTGGCTTTATTCTGTGCTTTTAATGCTTTTGCTCCCTCATCTTGGTCTGAGGTTCAGGGTCGCCCACAACTGGATTTTTTTATTAGCACAGAGGATAAAGAAAAACAGGATTAAAGGCTGTTTGCCATTTGTATGAGCATATGTTGTTGCTAAAAGCTGCTAATTCACAAAACTATAATGCTTTTCTTCAATAATGTATGTCTTTTTATGCTGTTTTTTTTTTTTTTAACTCAGTGAGAATATTCCTGGTGAAATCAAGGTCAAAAGAAATTAAAACAAATACACTTTTCATCCAGACAGTTCGGAGTGATAGTTTTCGTAAGTAATGGATTTGGAGATGTTCCTTTTTTGTAACATCCAGCCCTCGACATTTCACAAGCAGACTGAGGACTCAACCACATCACTCTAAAAGCTTTGTCAACCGGCCCCGCTACACTCCAGTTTGCAAAATGGATTTCATGTGTGACTAGTCACCGCCACAAATGAGTGTTTACTACCCTGCCTTACCAGAGCAGATGATGCATTAAACATCAAGCTAGGCCTCAAGCCATGCAATATGACCACCATTTGTCAGGGTCCTTTACATGAAATGCGATAAAAGGCGAAAAGCATGCTCTCTTTTGTCTGTTTTAGCCCTAAGTGCTTGTTTCTGACTCTGTGTTGCCTATTAATCATTTACCAGCCATGCCTTTCTTGAATAATCTTTCTTCTCTCTTTTCTCTCTCTCCTTTCTCTCACTATACCTCCCCTCTCTCTCTCTCCCCCTCTTCTCACTTGCTTATCTTACTGGTGAGAGAAGCTGCTCTGTTTTGACTGACAACGTCTAGGGTCCTGTAATGTAATATTCATAATGTGTCACATAGTAAAACATCAGTTTGAGCGTGATGCAGATTTCATGTCTGACAAGGTTAGGCTGTATGCAGGTCATGACAGCATTGGCCTTGGGCAATAAATACCCAGCCCAGTGCCTTGGGAACTCTCAGTCTCTCAAGTGAAATAGCCTGGTGCGTTTCTTCGGTGCCCCAATTAGTGCAATGACATAGAAACACAGTATTCATTCATATGGTATTGTGTAGTCTGCAGGGAGGTTAAATGTCCTGTACTTATATGACAATGCATGTGCTCAGTGGCCATTTGTAGTACTACAATAACATACAATTTTGAAGCGATATAATATCACATGTTCATCTTGGTCCGTGATTCTGCAGCATTCTTCTCACAGGACGCTGTCTCCTCTTAAAGCTGCGCTGTTCATGAAACGGAACTTCTCTCTTCTCTTTGTCTTTGTGGTGACTAAAGATGAACACATTTTATGTGACATTTTAACCTCTTATCTTGAGGAAAGTTATCTGCCTGTCAGATCTGCTCACTCAGAAGATCAAAGAGTTTTGTGCCTGAGGTGCCTCAACACTCAGCTGCTCTTTGTGTTCACTGAGATCCATAAACACAGCTGCATGATGGTCGGATTTAAAGGTTATCATCTTTACATGTTAAACCAAGTGTAAACACTTTATTAATAAGTTCCACTGAGCCCTAATTTCTTCCTGGAAAGGAACTAATATGTAACAAGAATGTCTTAGAAAGGTCCTTTGAAGAATTTAGAATTGATATACTTAAAATTAAATTTTGTTAATGATGAATATAACATTGTTAACGAAAGTACAGAGAGGTATGCTGATCAAATATCTAAATCATGCCCTTCTTTTAAGTTTAAATGGACAAACCAAATACAGAACAATTCAACCGATATTGAGACTGAATTTTCTAGACACAATACTGTACATGAATATTGCTTTAAATGCCTTCTATGTATTTTTAATACATACGATATATCCAGAATACCCCTTTGACAGTTTTTTAAACTGTAATTTAACGTGTCATCTTGGAGAAATCAATATAGACATTGCTGCTTACCTGGACTGTTACTTCTACACAATATAATAAGGCAATAATTGGGGACTTAAAGCTCCACTGAATACCATTTGGAGCTGGTTATGAAACAAACTGAAATAAATATTGATGCCTCTTAAGAGCTATGAAGGCAAATGAGAGTATCAGCATTAACACCGACTATTTCTATAAAGTTATTTTTAATACTGGAAGTTTATACTCACCAAAGTCTGAGGTTCATACCTACCCTGGAGCCGCAGTAGGTTTAAACCTCAGACTGTATAAAAAAAACAGATCTAGTCTCAGTAACATCCCAAATTAGTTTCTGAAATGGAATTTTGAAGCCCAACAATGGCGGTCACCATATTGAAAATGCTGACTCAACCTAACATTGTTTGACCTAGCAAGAAGCAAAGAGGCGGGCCTTTAGCCTCCTAGCTAGCTACTACAATGTGGCCAGCCAAGTTAGCCATGCAACAAATTATTATTGATTATGCCTAATACTTGTATCATTATCATCTTCAAAACAAACACCAGAGGTTGCTTCTTGGTGTAAGTGATAGCACGCAAGAGAAACATACTTTTTGACATTTTCCTCAACCAAGACTTTGGATTAGTTACATTTTCAACTGTTAAAAGCAGGATAATATTTTTGGTTAAGAAGCACTACTTACATGTACAGGACAAATTAAGTCAAGAGATATGAACTATCGTTTTGTCCACAGGGGGCACTAAATTTAACGCAAACAGAACATCACTTAAAGGAGCTTTAATATGTGATGTTAAAATTGCATTTAATTCTCCCCAGTTGACTCTAAATACACTTCTTACAAAATGAAATAAGATAAGAGTTAGAAATTATTGAACCTAGTATTTCTGTTTTTGTAGTTAACTCTACATCAAGCATTTCAAGGGCAGCAAAAAACATATTGTTGTCAACACATGTTTGGTGACATTAAATAAAGTGTATGAGCCTTTCCCCCCCTGTCATCCTCCCCCCTCCCCTCCCATCTCTCACTCTGTGCTCTCTTATCCTCCCTCTCTGGTTGGGTTGAATCATTAATATCCCTACTGGCTGACAGAGCCTTGTCATCTGCTCTGACCCTGTGATGGTAGGTTACCTATGGAGAATGACCCCACTGCGTGTCTCCCAAGGGCATCTTCACATTTCATCATGGAAATGCTCTGAACAAAGTCCTTTTACACAGGAGGGAGGGAGGGAGGGAGGGAAGGAGACACTGGATGGGTTTTGGGGGCCTCTTGGATTTGAGTGCTGGAAAAGGAGCTCATATTAGGGGTCAGGACCAGGTCGTTTTACTGTGTAATAATGTCCATATGAGACGTATTTTAAGCCTTTGTGATAGATGAACTCAGTGTTGTCTTATTGCCATGCAAGCTTTTTTCTCTCTGTTTTATTCTCTCCAAATGAAAGCAGACATTTCCCCCCTTGATTCTGCTCAGTTATTTTTCCTTCCGTGTCAGTCTAAACGGGATCTCCTGCATCTCTTCCTTATAATCCTCAGGTGTTGAAAACTTGACACGAGCTTTGCCATCTCCCCTCATCGCCATCGCCATCATCAATTTGTCACGGCTCTTTGCGCACAGGTCTTGTCTGTGCCCATATCCCCTCCCGTCCTTTCTCACCCTCCACTTAGGTGCTGCATGCATGTCCTCTTTTTTTTTTTTAGGCTACCAGCTCAACCCTGACATACTGGTTCCTCTATCCCTGCCTGCCTGTGAAAGGATCTGTTGTCATCTATGTATTCCAACCATTATCTTTTGACGTTTCTCTCCCTCCCAATGAAAGACAGAGTGTGTCTGAAAGCTTAGAGAGATATCTGTGATGCTGCCAGAATGACAGCTCTGGCAGACGGGTTGTATCTCCTTTCGTGCTATTTATATGTCGCACTTATTCTTATCAGCTTTGAAGGTTATAACATACAAGAAACTATCACCATTAAATCTGCATCACCATTAAATCTGTGTAAACAAGGTTTCTTTTCAAGTTTAGTTGATGCATGCATTTACATATTAGAAAATGTGTCAGTTTGATTAGTATGTGACGGTTAACACACTTCCTCAGATTCTCTGTTTGTCTCTTTGAGGCCTACTAGTAGACCTTTTAAAGAAATACAGCATTGTTTGAGTTGATTTTTTTCCCTCTTGCAGGTACTTTGTTCTGCACAAGCTGCCCCAGTTGAAGTTCCTGGATACGAGGAAAGTAACCAGAAAAGAAGTGATGGAAGCACAAGCAAGAGGAGAATTCATGAAAGTGGTCAAACCCAAGTCGGAAGCTGTAAGTTTTTTTCCACTTTGTTTTAAATTTCCTCTGAAGTCTCGAGTGGATTTGCCACATTCATCCTTTTCTCCCCTGCTCCATTCTCTCCCTTTATCCTTCCTTTCTTCTTGTGCATGCTTGACTGTCAGGCTGCCTGTAAAGAGAGGTCCCAGTACTGTGGCCCTTTTACAAAGAGTCTCCCTTTCCTATCGCTTCAAGTGTGCGTTTGTGTGTGTTGCATGTGAGCGCATGTGTGTAAATGTGTGTGACCACGGCCTGACCTGATTCCGTATGCATGAGCCCCAGATCAAAGACGACGGGCGGCTGTCCGGTCGCGCTTGTGTTGCCAAGTGTGACATGGCTGCCGATTGGAGTGACAGCTCACGTACACGCCGCTCACAATCGCTTAATTATCCCCAGCCCGTGCACTTATTCCTCCCTCTCTTGTTTTGGGCCACACAGACTAATTAGAGTTCGGGAGGTTCATAGATACACCCACTTCACCCCTCTTTTCTCCCTCTCTCTTCTTCTACCCCTTTGATAATGCAATATAAATGAACAGCTTTTGCCTAGATTTGATTTCGTGTAATTGTAAGGTCATGAAATATTTACTGTTCGGATCCGCTAAGCTGTGTCATTTCAAGGTCTCTGGGGCTCTGACAGTGAGCCTGGGAGGTTAAAAATGGATCCAGCGTAGCAGGACAGAAGGCATCCAATGACAAATCAGAAACATGTGAGTCAGATTCAGGTTTAAAGGTGCAAGACAAAAATATTTATTGTTCCAGACAATCAGCACTATCAGTTAGATAGTGTACTGTGTTAGTGTCAGCTCATGCTATGCTTTGTTCTTGTTTTTTAATGCAAGTGACAAGCAGGAAACTAAAACACTGAAATAATTTAACCTCAGTCTGACTTGTTTGGTAGATAGAGAGAAGTGGAATGAAAACACAGCTCGTCTTCTTTAAATAAAAAGAAGCTAAGGACCTCGACATGGATTTTGGCATCGTAAAGTCACTTTATAAGATATTATTTACATAGCTTGTCAGCGAGAAAGAAATGTTTGCCTTTGTCCCCGCAGCTTCAGATGAAAGGAGAGATAATCATTGATTCTAGCTGACATGATGTGTGTGTTTTTGTCTCTTTGAACTTGCTGTGTGTGTGATTAGTTATTCCTTATGCAAAATAAAAGGTTAAAGCTTTGATGCAAACACTCCTACCCTTCAATGCGCACAGTCTTACACACTTTTCCACTCTGCACACGTCTCTTATGAGCAGTTCTTCACTGAAGAGAAGATCTCTTCTCGGAAACATCCCTTGTCTGGACTCTTGGTTGTCACAGCAGCATTTTCATAACATTTCCTTTGAGGTAGATGAGATGTGATGTGTCAACTCTGGCTGACATGATGAGCCATGAGTACCTCCCGGCTCTAATTGTCCACATCATCAGAGTGATCGTAGGCTGACCGATAGTGCGGGCCACCAATTAATGAAATGACTGCGACACAGAAGGAACATGAGGAGAGATGATGGTATAATTAGATATTTGTGTTTGCTTTTATGTCTGGTACAGCAGGGTGTTGCTCATAACAGTGGCCCGT
This sequence comes from Notolabrus celidotus, assembly GCF_009762535.1. NCBI lineage: Eukaryota > Metazoa > Chordata > Actinopteri > Labriformes > Labridae > Notolabrus > Notolabrus celidotus. The sequence continues at coordinate 13,542,786 of NC_048275.1, read as the reverse complement.
GGAACACTGTCTGCCATTTGCTTCATTACAAAGAATGGTAATTAGCTGTCTGGCTGTCGCTCGCGCCACCATTTGAGTCTCAATTAGTGCAAGAGAAAAAATACAGCAGCACAGACTTGATTTTAAAGGTTTATTTATTGAAATGATTTGACTTTTGCTGTGTCTTTTCGTTTTTTTCTCCCCCTGCGTTCAGTTAGTTTTCCTCTCAAAACTCTTTCCTACTGTTTACACTAGATGAATTGAAACCATAGAAACAGCAGCAACTGCAGCAGGGTTACAGTGAAACATGCCCACTTATGACAGCATTAATGTGAAAAAAGAGCCCCTTCTATCAGATCCTTCCCACTGCATGATGTATGTATTGGAATAGTTAATGGACTTGCTATAAGAAAGACACAGCTGAACTTTTAGACCTCTCTTGAGTCATGTCGGAGCGGACTGTGACCACACTTGTAACTCCTTTTCAATCAGACCGTTATGGCATGGCACTGAGCGGCAGCACATGGTTCTAATAAAAAAAAGTTATGGTCTTTAGCACAACTCGAACGCCATAACTTTCATACGTTTCCAATGTTTTCCGTGTCGACTGAATCACAACCAGACAGTCAAAGACCGGTTGTTGTGCAGGAGAGGCACATTAACAAGCCTAAGAAGACATTTTTGACTACAAACTCTCACTACAAAGATTAACTTCAGATTTATATTCCCTAACATATTCTTCAGTACTTTTAAAGAATAGAAAAAGAGAAAGAAAACAACAAAAAAAAGCTAAACCGGCTTATATTTTTAGCTGTCCACCAGTCTGTTTAGAACTGAAGCATTTCAGAGTAGAGGTGAAACATCTTCAAGAATTTATATCAAGTCCAGTTGTCTTGTTGAATCAAGCTTTGAATGACCATGATCTTGAGGACTGAGACCTTCACAGACTAGTTGGGGATGGTTTTGCCTGTTTTGAGTTAATGTACTCTAGTGCATCTGGAAACACCTCACCAAGTACAATAAAATCCTGAATAAAGTCACATTAGTATATAAGACACAGTCTGTTTGCGAGAGTCTCTTGGAGAGAAAAAGGTTTGAAGTGTCTTCCTAACTATTCCCATTGTGTTTATAAAACTCCTCAATGTCCTCTGTCCTCATTTGGAGTATCTCTAGCCACCGGTACAGTAGTTGAGCTCAGACTCACATTGGTACACAGAAACATTGATATTTGTGAGCAACTGCCCATGGCCCATTTGACTTAGACTCCCACCACTCACCCCTGCTGGTCACTTGTTGTCCTGTATTGAGGTATCTTTTCAATCAAACCAGCACTCCACAAGGGTTATTTACTTAACAGTATACAACCGTTTTCTTTAACCCTCCTGTTATCTTGCGGGTCAAATTGACCCATTTTAAAGTTCAAAAATCTAAAAAGAAATTGTTAATAAAATGAAAAAAAAATCAATGTAAAATAAAACAATCAAAAATGTAAGCAATGTTAAACTACTGTATTTCTATTTAGGTCTTTCCAATTTACATTAAAAAAAGTTTTAACATGAATGTTCTGACACTTTTAGATAATTAAATATGCCCCGGGTCAAGTTGACCCAGGAACATTATTGCTGTTCCTGAGAAACAAACATAACAGGAGGGTTAAATGCATGGTTATGACCTAATGAGGGAGAATTTTTTTTTAAAAATGGTGCCCCTAGCCTGGTCTGCATCACTCTGCACAGCTTGCTTTGCATTGCGAAGCGACCACTTGCAGTACAGAATGAATGGGAGTGAATTTCCAATGGCAGTGCGTGATGCTGGTTGCTGCTCTGGTGGTCCTGATGGCACATGTCCGTGACAAAGCTTTAGCTGGCATCATCTTGGAAAAATACCATAACATAATAAAATACCTCTCTCTGCATTTTATACTGGTATATTGGAATAGGACATAGCACATTTTTTTTTAGATGGAACAAAGGGTATTAAAAGAGAGCCTTATATACCAAATTTACATGAAGTTCTTACACAGCTAACAATAACTTTAATGGCTGATTGTGTCAGTGATCAGCTGGTTCTATGCACCCATACACTAGAAAAAATCATATCAAATCAAATTGAATAAATATAGAAACGTGCACAGATGTGCAGGACTTGATGGCAGAGGCTGCTTGATATATCTCTGGCCAGCAACCCTAACTGCCCCCACTCTGTTTCACCTTCAACAACAACTTGTGCCGAAACTTTCCCTCATAGTTATCCCAGTTCATCAGCTCCAAAGCAGTTCATGGAAACATGCTCAAATCCATTTCTCTAGTAGAAACCATCTGAAAGTTTGCCTAAGATATTCTTGATGATTGAATGAAACACGACTACTATGACCACAAAAATAAAGAACTGTTCTCGGATAAGGGTCCGAAAGTAATAAGACCGCATATAATGTTGTCACTTCTGGAATTGTTACCGTGTGTGTTCATGCAAGAGAGGGTTTGACACGGTAAGTGCGTGACAAGAAGCTGTTCCTTATTTGTATGTTTTGGTGTTTACTTCGAAGTCAGAGGGTGTTAATTTCCTCTTTCGGGCTTTAGTTTTATTGCATTTCTGAGCGGAAAGGACGAGTAATTGGACAGATAGGGATGCAAAGTGGCGAAGACAAGACAGCGAGAAAAAAAACCATGTATAAATACCTGAAGTAAACAAAACCAACAAAAAAACGAAAAACAGCCGGGACGACTGAAGTGTTTTCCCAAAACCACAACACTAAACAGAGTCAGGGTGGAAAAGCCTTGAGCTGTATTTTGGGAAATTGGGCGTGTTGGAATGCTATAATGTGATAATTCTCTTTGAGGACTTAGAGGTCATGGAATGAAATGGCGTTAAACCACGTAGAGCCATTTGGACTGGTGTTGGGCTGCTTTCGGAAAATACATGTGGTGCCTTTTGGCTGGGTTTCCTCCACCTCCCTCCACTCTGCCACGGAGGCCACATTATGCTGTCGAACTCTTGGGTTAAACTGGCCATGTCTATCAAAACACTGTGACAGCACATTCTGTTTTCACATCCCAAGTTCTGCTAAAAAAAAAGTGCGTAGCAAATTTAACTGGTAGAATAACATTTACTTGGTGCCACATGTTTAAGAGTGTTTCACAGTGAATGAACTAACTCCATGGTCCCACTCTTTGAGCACAGCTTGGTAGCTACGTCAGCGGGTTTAAATGTTCCTCGGATGTCACTTAGATTTTGCCTGGACCGAGTGTTTGACTTGATTTTCTAGCATGAGCACAACTTTTTCTCTTCCTCCACATCCTTCTGTGTGTAATGTAAAGCAGACTGCATTGCAGGGTGGCTCGAGCCAGCTCCAGGGTCCCATGAGTCTCAGCGCACAGGGTAACAGTTCTTCAAGGGAATTGACAGTGACAGAGCCAGGAAAGTCCTCAAGTGGATCTTTTCAGTTCAGTTTTTTCTCCCCCAGACACTAACCTGTTTCACTCTGCAGCAGACAGCGGTTCATTTTAAGTTTGCTCTGAAGGAAGCAGTCCAAATCGAAGATAGACTGCTTGGTTTTGGACCCATGATTGTGCATTATGTGATGCATGATTGTGGCTTTTTTTTTTTTTTTTTTTTGCAATGCAACTCCAGAAACAAGGGGAGGCTTTTTGCTATAGATTTGGTTTGTTTTGCTTCCTTTTCAAATCTCAAATGTACCCTGTAAAGTCGGTTGCCACGTTCATCTCTGTGCTCCAAGAGTTATGAGTTCCCTGAAGCTCTCAAACATAACAAACAGCATGCAATATAGCGCTTTGTGAATGCGCCTTCAGTGGGTTTGCTGAATCATTTTACTGAACAAATGTGTCCTCAGAGAAAACTCTGAGAATATGGTTCTCAACAGGGGAAGGAAATGTAACCCAACAGATTGCTGTGGAAGCAAGTTTATTACCCTCTTTGCTAGATCCTCTGTTTCCTCATACAGAACCATTATTTGTATCCTTTCTTTCATGAAACATTCCTAAATCATTATGTATACAGTAGGTCGGCTGAGGATAGCACTGCGGATTTAGTCAAAGTCGTGGGCAAACTGTAACCATACAAGTGCCTGTCTGCTTTATGTTCCCACAAATAAACTCCCTGACATATTGTGATCTGCTTGCTTTCAAATGATGCTCTCTCCCCCTCTTACATAATATCACGTTATCTGTTAATTGCATCACTTGAGACACTGCTGTTCTCCCTCTTTCCATGACAACATATTCTAAATGTTAAAACAGCTGTTTATAATTGTTTGGACGTGTTTAGTTTGCATGATTGACGAAAAACAGTGTGTTTGCGTCAGGATATTTCCAAGGAGCCACATGTTCATTCTCTCAGGTATGTGTATTTGTCTGTCAGTATCTGTGATTAGTGCCTGCTTATGTATTTCTCTGTAACTGCCTTTTGGAGTCCTGAAGCCGGTCCAAGTGTTTGGATCAGTGGGACAGGCCCAAATCGAAGCTGTTTGGCAGTGAAAAGCTGAGAGGTCACGCAGGGGTTATAAGCCGGGGAAACAACAGCAATTAGAAGGAGTGACTCACACTGTCCACATAAATCATCCAGGCCCTGCATATCATAAACACACTGTAAAACTTTAAAGCACAATTAATTGCAAGTAATAACGCCAAGATTGATTTATGGCCTCATTCAAAGCCTGGAGACATGGGGTGCATGACCCGAGTGTCACGTCACTCTCGCATGCAAGAAATGATAGATGTACTATTCGTTTTTGGCAAAAAGCACAGCATAAAAACAAACACGTGTTTTGCAAGGGCTTTTATGAGACAGTGAAGTGGCCGCGTTGCATTAACTGATTTTCCTCCCCTTCTGCTGGCATCTAGTACAGAGGAGGAACGCCTCTGTGGTGAAGCATTTGTTGTCTCGACGTCTCTTGTGTTTTAGCTGTGGAGTTTGAGGCCTGTCAGAAAACGGGCCAAATCTGGCCGACTATAATGAGACATCTCCCTCTCCCAAAAAAAGTTTTCATAAACTTTGACAAGTCTGTGATTGTTCACATAATTTTTCTCTTTTTCATGTCTAATATGTGCGTCTTTGTCTAGATTTTATTAGTGTAATAATATTGAGAGCCTGGGATTGGCATGCTACAAAGCTTTCCTCTTTACACAAACTCTTCCAGCTTAATCCTTTATTTGCCTTTGGGAAGGGCTGAGTTTTTTTATTAGGTTTTGCTGTTTTCAAAGTTCTTTTTTCGAAGCAGAGAACTACAGGGAAATAACACAAATGCACCCTCTCGTATCACTGAACACCTTTTAGACATATGTAAAGGAAATTCTGCACTCCTAGCCCTACTTTTTACAATCATTATGTTCCTCTGTAAAACTGAGCTTTCTTTCATGAAATGCCAAGGGGCTGCAAGACTCTACAATCCCTCTGCATGCACTGTAGCAACAACATGATAGCCACTAAGGCATCTCTTCAATTGCACCTCTTATCAAATGATGCTTTTAGCTATTACATAGTGCAGCTTCCCAGTGCGTTGGCCTATCAGTCCAATCAGAGCTAATCTTCCCTGTTGGTCTCTCTGGTGACAGGAAGATGCTGCTAGCCTAATGAGAGACAGCTGGCTTAGTGTTTTCTCTGCTCTAAAAAAAAAATCCATCTATCTTTCTCCCCCTCCTACCCCACCGGGTGTTTCCACAGAAATGTGCCAAACTTTAAATCTCTCAAAGAGATCAGTTATTTCTTTGCCTGTCTCTTTTAGTTGATGTTGACAGCGCACATTAATCACTGTTTCAGCACTCGCGTTTCTGCTTCACTTTGAAGTTGATTGTCATGTGCGCCCTCACGAGGCAGCTTTGCTTTAATTCACTTTCAGATTTTTATCAGATACTTCATGTGAAGTTGTTGTTGTTAATGACGTGCAGATGTTTATGTGCTGTTGAAAAACTTAATGACTGTTGGGTTTAAAGTCTTGGAGACATGGAGTGGATGGGTTGTGTATAAAAGGGACACATTTGTTTAAAAGTCAATTCAGGGAGCAGTGAATATTTGTTTTAATTTGTGTAAAACTCTGAATGTTTTTTGAATGAATGACGTGACTCCACTATCAAAGAAGGTCTAAAACTTCTCATTCATCACAGCAGCTTGTTTTACATCAATATTAAAGCTCCTGTGAGGAGCTTTTAGTCGGTTGTGAAACAGACTGAAATGAATACTCATTTAGCTATATGATATAAAAAAGCAAATAAGACCATCAACAATAAGACGAATAATTTCTACATTGTAATTTCAATGCTTAAAACTGCTGCAAAGGGGTAGGAGTCAGACTAGTATGTTGGAGAAACAGCATTGCACAGCAAACATTCACCATAAGTGAAATATTTGACTGTTTAAAGACATTTTATTAGAAAATTCTACTTACAAGTACAAGACAGGATCAGTTAAAGGTCATATCATTAAGAACACAAGGAGGCACCAAAACTACCACCAAAACTAATGCCTAAAAATTAAGTTGAATGACAAGATACAAAAGATTTTGACATTAGACCAAAATCATCAAACACAGATGTCAGGGCCTTTGCTCTGGATTGTGGAATTTCACTCCCAGGATATCACTTAGGATTAACTGGTGTGTAATAGAGGGCTTCACCCTGTTCGTATCAAAACATGAAGCCCTGAATCTCTAGTGTATTGGTACTAACTGAAGTTCACTGTTCAAACTAAGGGTTCAGAGACAATGTTGTTTAGCTGCCTTATCATTGTTTTATCGTGGGCTGATTCTCTGAAGAAGTTGGTCTGCAGTTTTAACTTTAAAGTAGCAGACACAGATGTTCTGTAGCAACTAGTTTAAATAGAAATATAAGTCGTAGAGGTGAGAAAACATTCAGAAAACAGTCAAAATTGGGCACAATTTACCCAACAAGGCTAAACACGGGATCACAGAGTCTGCAGATAAAACATTATGTGGGTTTACATGACCACTTCTAATCAGATTAGAATTGTGAGATGCCATCTGTCATCTGTACATCCATAAATCTGGGAAGTAAAGCATTATGGCAGTAGCCACTGATCAGAGCTACAGCCCCTGCTAGTGGAGGGTGGCTGGCTTTTTAGCTTAGGCATAACACATGGCCAGCATTTTGTGCCTAGAATAATTAGAATTTTAATGACTTGTTCAGCCGCCTGGTAATTCTGGTGCCTTCTTGTGAATGTGATGACATTTAATCGTTAAGTCGGCCAAACACACACCTCCCTAGTGGACGGGCACGTGTACTATGTGGTGCTAACAGTAGGATGCACAGCATCACATAAGTAAAAACAAAACTAAAAGTCGTCTACTCGCCCTGAACGATCCAAGAAAGTGGAGGAAATAAACACTTTGTTTTGTCTTTTTACAGAAAAATTCAATTCTGTCTTTCCACGGTAACAAATGTTCAATCAAACACGACAGTTGTGAACTTTTCCCACAACTTCTTTGAGCTTTGATCCATTCTACCCAGCTGTGTGTGTGTTCCTCAGTACAGTGTTAATGGAGACGGAGTCTTCTTTCAGCAGTGACTTTCATGAGCATGCAACAGAGGACGCAGCCAGCGCCGAAAGTCCCTCCACTGAAGTTTGTGCTTACACAGACCTTCTTTGTGGTTTTTCGAGCTTGTCAGACATGTCAAGCGCGGGCTAGAAAAAGTATATTGTTTCCAGCCACTTGGATTCCTTTCCCCCCTCTGACATCTGCCACTCCGCCGAGATGATAAATTCTTGCCTCATTAAGCGTGGGTGTGGGATTACAGGCTGACAACACATTAATCACTGGGCTGGGTGGCAGCAGCCCCGCACCAGCTACAGGCATTGTTAACCAAACTTTTCTAATGTGTCACTCTCCTCCCTGACAGCCCATAATCAATCATCCTGATTGGCAGGGCTGATAGATTACACTATTTATACTTTGTGTAATGAAAGCTAGCGTTTCCACCTACTGTCATTGTGGAGACGATGATAGGCCACACCGTCCGGCTGAATAGGAACACATGGAGAAAGAAAATAAAGGGTAGGCAGACCTTGGTGCAGCATTGTGAACTTTGAAACACTGTTGAGCTCCTGTGTGGGAGGAGGGAGGATTCTCTGTGTCTGTATTGTTTCCCCCTGCTCGGTGTAGCTTAAAGGCAGTCTTCACACCATCACTGTTGCATTGTCATCTTTGTCGCTATCAGTGGCAGGCCGAGCTCTCGCAGGTAAAACTTTGCTTTGTCTGCGGTGGGATTCAGTTTCCCGGTGACCCCGTTGTTGAGGTGAGGTTTTGTTGTCGGAGCCTCTTTTCTGACAGAAAGTGAATGATTTACACATGTATAACAACAAAATGACAGGACACTGTATACTGTATGTGTGCGCTTGTCAGTGTGCCGGGGTCAAAAGGATAATGGATAATGGTTTCCCTGTTTTCTTAAGCAGAGCTTTAGAACTATGTTACTTGCTTTACAACACCTCGAGCTGCATGGGAACTTGTGGATGAAATGACACACTCCTGGTAGCCTTCAAACATAATAAGGTTATGTTTCTTTTTTGTTCATATTCAGCCGTACGTCTTTGTCTGGAATTAGAGATGTCCCCGGCACGCCGAGAGAGGATATTGAATATGAGCTCGTCGTTGAGAGGCTGCCAAGCATTCGGAGAAAAGAAAAGAGGGGGAAAAAAACAGTCCATCATGGTTTTGACAGGCAGTGTATCTGAGACTTTTCTTATGAGACAGTGCGCTGTCAGGAAATTAGTTAACTAGACCATATTATGGAGAGCCAGGTAATTTACCCTCAGAGATGCAATCGCAAATAACTAGCAGGAGGCCGCATCCCTGACCTGACATTGCTTTGTGTATAATGCAAAATCTAGTGACATGCTCAATGGGTTCTGTCAGCTGCAGGATTGAATTCTCTGCCTACTGCGTCTCAGTTTGGAGCACGTTGGTCAATTATTTCTGAGGCTGTCAGAGCGTAGGGAGACACTGTTATTTAGTATGTGTTAACTTGGCATCATTAAGACACTCACCTGACAGGGAATAGCACACCTGAGCGTTATTTATTGTGATTCCCCGACAGGGGTAACCTTCAAACACGGTGACCTCTCCCTATTTTTGCAGTTTTGTGAAATCCCACTCGGTCCATTAGAAACGGGAGCTGTCGAGACGGCGGGGAATCAAATGACCGAGAGTCGTCTAATCTAACACGGTAATACGCGAGAGAAGCTTCCATTTGTTTGGACAGATCGCTCTGATCACATGGTGGCAGTTCAGTGTCTGTTCATGCTTGTTTGTAGACATTTCTGTCCACACAATATCTTAAAGGAAATGTCATTTTGTTGTACATCTATGTTTTTTTTTTTCTCCTGCTAGCACAAACATGAGCGCACAGGAATGGAGGCAGCAGTTTATGTTGTGTGTCCTAAAACACAAACACTGATTTTGCAGTTTTTATCTTTGCTTTGTTTAAACAGACAGAACAAAGAAATGCACATGAGATATTTCACTAACAGTTGAAAGCAAAAGTTAATCAATATCAAAACTTTAGATTACAGGGATAAAAATCAAACTTAGTAATCAGCACTGGGTTGCACCAGCAAGATCAAATTACCCCTATTTTAAGCGCAATGTCTAATTCAAGATAGAGATTATGCACTAGGATTTGCAACATCTGAGATAGTGCAAACTTAAACATAAGTTACATCTGAAATCTCACATCTAGCTCTGAGTAGGTGTAAAGTCTTCTGATAAACACTGGTTGTCGTCACGACCCACATTTTTTAAAAACAGGATAACGTGGAGGATGAAGAGAAGCAGATAGTTTCACTGGCAGGATGGTGTCTCCTTAAGACATGTATGATGACTTTAATTTGTACTGATGCTTTTCGTTTTTCCACAAGTTAACATTATTTCTTCAGCAACATCATTCATGTATATTCGTGATGTAACCACTCGATGACACCGGTGTTATTTTACACTAGCTGTGGAGTGAGGAGACTGACTTAAGTTATCACCTTATAAAAATGCTTCGTCATGTTGTGTTGCTAGGAGCTAACAGCCTTAAGTTTTAGGTGTTAGCCTGTTGGAGCTAATCAGGTGTCAGTGGCAAGACTGTAACAAATACATTGTTAAGAAAAGTGCTTTTTTTGGAAGTGAAAAGGTCTTTTCAACAACAGTATTTTGATTAGTTTGGACATTACCAGTTAAGATTAGCATTATATCACTGTGGTGCAACCAAGCAATGACATGACTTAAGTTAAAAACCAGCTTGTTTTAACGTACGTTTAAGTATGGACTTAACACCTTAAATTAAGACACACCTGATACAGAGCGGTGCGACAAGCCACATGATACAGGGTTACAATCTTGGAGCTAGAATCTCAAGGATTTTGTTCTTTTGACTGAAGGAAGCAGCCAGTTGTGGGCCAACCCTTGTAAAAATTTGAACTCTGTGGGAAAATGAGAGCTACCATTCCTCCAACACCCTCCAACACCAGCACCAACCAGGCCTGGTGATGAATGGGAAACCTGATCGAGTAAAACCTCAGCATCACCTCTGTACGGCAGGATGACATGATTAGGAGGTGACAGCTTCTGCAACAACATCTCTGCATTTATCTTTTTCTGCTCTCTCTCTCTCTCCCTCTCTCTGTCTGTCTCTTTCCTCTCAACAAGTCAAACTACTCTATAATTAATGTCCCTGAAGGCTATCCGCAGGTCAGACAGGAGGAGGGTGGGTGGGGGTTGTCTGTTGAGACAGGTAGTCTTGACACCTCCAGCTTTGTAGCTTATGCATGCGGGTGGGGAAGACGGCTTTGGGAAGGGGTGAGAGAGGCCAGTGATGAGGGTCGGAGCATGTTTAGGTTGGAGGCTAAGACCGGAGACATACTGTAGGGTTGAGGGAAGGCAGGCCTAGCTGTGCGACCTCTCCACCTGAGAGACAAAAGGATGGTTTTTCACAGGATTAACCAGTCAAATCTGCTGCATTAAGGGCTTAGCCTGTCAGGAGCCTCACGTTTGAGTGACAGAGAGGGAACATACAGTTTCAACAATGTCAACACCGCACGCATTTAGCCTAAGGAAGGCACGTTATGTTACAAGATAAATCATTCAGGGAAGGTTGAAAGTGATGCATCGTTTTTTAAATAGCGTTTAAGTTGTGCAGAAGCAATGAAGAACGGCTTTCTTGCATCTGGCCTAAATGTTCAACCTGTCAAAAGTTTCATAATAGTCCTAGTTTGTTAATTTAGTCTCACGTGTTTGGTCTGCAGCCTTCACTATTGTTTTTTGAAAGATTTAAGAGGCTATTATTCCTCTCTTTCTATATAACTTTGAAGTGTGCCCTTACATTTGCACCTCTCATATGTATCCATCCAAAATCTACACCCTCTCTCCCACTCTGCATTTCACAAACACAGCAGCCCCCTCTCTCTTTTTCCCAACAATCACACTCTGTATAGCCTCTCGTCCCCCTGTTTTCTACCAGTGGAGAGGTGTTTTTCTCCCTTTTTTTCCCTTCTCAGGTTTTGAATAGCGAGAGAGGACGAGAGAAAAAGGGGTGATGAACAGGGTGGTGGGAGAGTTGGACGGCGGTAAAGAGGAAATTAAGTAGAGACAGAGGAGGAGAGGGAGACATTCTTGTTTAGCGCTGGAAATATGTGAAAGAGTGAGGGCTGCCCAGGGTGCAGCGAGAGGTCAGTGCGGGGGCAGAGGGGTCAAGTGACACTCAGACTGCATTCTTCTGTCATTCATGGGAGTGTTGGAGAGGGATGTGGAGGATTGGCATGGGGCGACAGGGCACAGATGGACAGTGACGAGGGTGGAGGTTGTCTATGCAAAGAATTTATCCTCTGTGTTATACTTTGTTGTCTTGATGAACAGAGCAAGCTTCGATGTCTGAATCATGATAAAAGTAAAAATCACGCCAAAACAGTATTAGATCATCATTTTAAAAAAACTGGGACTTTTTTAGACTGTAAGGTGTCTACTATTTGAGTCTTTTGGTGGTTATTAGAGTCTTTCTAACCTCTGACTGCTTCATTCTGTTTCTAAATGCAGTAGGTGTTCAGTTGCTAGTTGACAGATTCGGTCCCTTCCAAGAATAGGTCTCACTTCCATGCACTGGCAAGGCAAGGCAACTTACAATCATGTAGTCCTTTTCATCTTGTTTGACTTCTCCATCAGTGGCAATGTATGCCAAATGTGAGCAATAACAACAGCATAAGTTAAGTAAGTTTAATGTGAATAGCTAATGCCTCGTTTCCACCAAGTAGTCTGGTATGGATCGGTACAGTTTGGTACGGGACGGATCGGTAACGCCTGATCCTGTTTGCTTTTCCACAGCCAACCGTGCCCTACTTGGTGGGCTGTTTGTAAGCCGGATGCCGATAGTCGTGCCAGCTACGCAATAGCGTGACGTCATGGCAGTGCGACACAGTGCCTCCCGCTAATAAATGCAACAAAGAAGGGAAACGCAACACTGTAAACGAAGAGCAATGATGGAAGACATCCAGCAATTCTTCTTATTTGTGATTGGCATGTGGCTCTTTTTTTACAAAATGCAATCAGGCTTTGTTTCAGAGAAGGCTGTGTGCCTCTAGGAGAAATACAGCTGTCGCACGGGAAGTGACGATTCTTTGGACCAATCAACAAACTGCAGTGTTTCTAGCTCCACCGTCTGGGTACCAAAAAGTGGGACGGTATGGCTCTGTAATTTAGGGACCTGTCCCGGTTTTAGTCAATGGAAACGCCACAAATTGCATGCCGTACCGAGACGAACCGAACTGAACCGCTTGGTGGAAACAGGGCTTAAGTTAGCTTGTTTTGGAAGGGCTACAGAGTTGACCATTACAATGGATGCAGCTCAAACTGTAACAGACTTTTTCAATAGAAGAAATTGGATCATTTTTTTAAATCAATAAAATCATCCCAAATCAATATTTGGTCAAGTTATTGTTTTTTTGAGCAAGTAGCAATGTGAATAGCAGGATAATCAGGTTGACACAAGATCCATGCCTCCTTTGCAGCAGCGTCCTGCTCACCCACTGAGGGTTCCAATCTGCTTTAACACCCCGCTCATGATACATTATATCTTAACTGTCTTTGTGTGTTTATTGGTGTTGTTTGTGTCTGTTTAAAAATGTTTTTAAAAAACAAAATAAAATGGTCTAAGGATATTTACAAAACTAAAGGGTGAATGAATGCACAAATATGGACGACTTGCCTCCTTTCCTTCCCACGGTAAAAAATGAAGACAAAATACAGCCAAGGTGGGCGCTGACATAAAGTGCTGGTCAAGTATTCTGGAACCAGTGCTTATGGCTGGTGGAGCCTCAACACTGACATCAAGCCCCTTCCACTAACCAGAACACACAATTGACTTAACGATAAGTCAGCAGAGATATCCATAGGTCAGTCCAGGTGACGGCCGGACAGGTTCTTGTGTCAGTTTTAAGTGAAAGCGGCTCTTGTTTTGGTGTGTATCATGTCTCCTCTCACCATTCCTCTTCTACCTTGAAAGACCGGTGCAGGAGCTACTTTGTCAACAGAGCTGTCAATCATGACGTTACATCACCTTTTTTAACAACAATATTATGTCTGTAATATGATATCCTGCAAGATGTGGTGAACATCATGTCCAGTGACATATATTTTACTTAGAGGATAACTTCTCCAGGCTGAGGAACAAAGAATTGTCATTTAATCATGTCTGATCAAGTTAATACAGGAGGCTAAGAAGTTTGGTGGTGGGTTGTAGACAAAGCCATAAGCACAAACAATGGTTCTCTTTATAACCTCTTGTCAGTCGTTCCTGTTCTCTTTAACCCTGAAGTGATAAACAGACCTAAAAGGTGTCACATGTCCTCAATTAGACTGACAGCTTTGACGTTGTTGCAACAAACCATTTTGTCCCTCTCTGTCTGACCTGTCAGTTATTTTAATAAGACCTAAACTGCAACCTATGACTCAGACATTTAATATGATGTGATAAAAGTATCCCATGAGATCACCTGATATGCTGTATCCATGCAGCAGGCAGATGGGTCGGGCACATCGTGGGCATTACTTCTCCAGCAGTTTTGCCTGCCAACTGGCAACGTCCGTCACCAGGCGTGTTCGGGGTAATCTGAGAGAGACAGGCCGAGCTGCGGCGGCTCTGACTTTCATCGCACCTGTGCTAAAAGCACAGTGAAGAGCAGTCCCATCTTCCCCCTCCGCCCCCTGCAAGGGAACATTGAGACGGCAGTGGATCAGATGGGCTCACATCCTGTCAGACTCATCAGATTTCAAGACGACTGAGTGCTTTTGTCAGCCGGATTCCAGACATCTTCTTTCTTTCTCTCTGGAAAGCTTTTCAGAGGTAGTGTTTCTTTGGATTTGACCCCCCTGGAGACAAAAGAATCCTTGATACCTCTATAGCTCTTATGCTAATGATAATGGTGTGCAGGACATGATTCATGTGATCTAAGGGTGATCATAAAATGAAGGATTGGCCTGGAATCCACACCAGCAGGCTCAAAGGAGGGAGACAACAGTCTGATGCGTCTTTCATGAAAACACCTCTGTCTTCAGTTCCTCCTCTCATCTCCTTCAGCTCCTCTCTCACTGCCCTCTGTCACATATGTCATTCTTCCCTGACACCTGTCTGCCCTTCCCTCTTGTCTCACCGTCCTGTCTCCTTCTCTACTGGGCGAAGCTGTTTGTTTTTGCGGAGGTTTGTTTATGGGGGGAAGGAATACCCCGCTGCTCCAGGCCTCCTCTAGTCTTTCAGCTCATCACACAAAACATGACAGGCCTCCTTCTCTTTGGTGCCGAGATGAGCTGTTTCTCTTGGTTCCCCATGGGGAGTCAAAATTTTTTTTTTCGGCTTCACTCTCTCCTTCTTGAACTTCACTTCAAGACAGCGGATCGATACGGAGTGCGCAAGCAAACAGCTACCTGCTTTGGGCCTTGTACACAAACATTGTGTAATTTTGCAGGGTGATGTTGTTAGAGGTTATCTGTCCGAAAGGAATAAGAGTTTGAGTGAATGCAGTTATTTCTAAGTATTTTTTTCCACATATAAACTGTCCTTGAATGGAAATTTCGTATTAACCCAAACAGCCTCTTTTGAAATGTTCAAATGGGTGCTCGAGGCAAAAATTTTGAAACCCAAGTAGAAGCAAATTAGTGATACAAAATCCTTAACTTCCAAGTACCTGTGTATTTGATTTGATATCATTTCATTAACTCTGTTTAATACCCGTGTAGCCTCCTGTGTTTGGATACCTCAGCTTGTAATTATTGCTATAAAATTAGCCCTTAATTTGCAGTGGAAGAAAGGGACTTTGATTGGCCTGTAAAAGGGAACGATGTGAAATCCGACACTGACAACTTGTAGCTTGTAATTATGCTGTTTTGCTGACACACATTGTAATTATGTTGCTCACTTTAGCGATGATGCGTTTAACGGTGAAGTGTTGCCATTTATAATGTCTGTGAAAAGGGGATTCAGTGCCTTGGAAATGCAGTTTGAGTGTATTTTTGCAGGTATGTCTATCATGAGTAGCTGTGCAAATAAAAGCAGCAGACCGAGGTTTGTTACAGACTTGGACGACTGAGGGTCATGGAAATTTTTTAATACCAATAATCATACTGGGTGGTCTACCACTGGCCTTCTCAGACCTCCAGAACTCCACCCAGAAAGCTTGCTCTCAGTTTCTCTCTTTTTATTGTTGTTATTGCCAGTTTCAGGCCATCATGCTTCTCCTTCTTTCCAGCATTTAACTTTCTCTTTGGAGTGTATCAGCACATCAGATAACCTCCAGGTAAAACCTTGAGCTGGTACGCACACATGCACACAGTCAGGTAGCTGCCTTTGTTTGACTGCTGTGTGCGAGTTGTGTGTATTTCTCTTTCCCTTTTAGTCTCTTCCAGCGTGGAGTTAAGACTGAATCAGCTGTTCACACAACCTTCACACATGCACACAAGCGCTCGCAGTACTCAGACATGCACAAAAGCCCAATTGCACGGTTGCAAACACACATTTTTTGCGCACACAAAAAAAAAAAAGCACTCGCACACCTAAAGAGAGGGCTCTGCCTCCGGGGGCCACGTCAGTTACCTGCTGACACACAGGCTAGTGATTGATGAGACGCCGGGGGCGCTGGAGTAGACTTTGTCAGCTGCTCATAATTTATACATCTTATCTCCATCAGAAGAAAAGACAGAGTGCCGCGTTGTGTATATGGAGATGAAAACACTGGGCTTGTTTAGGCAGCGGTGACAGGGTAGCTGCTAGCTGTTAGCCGCGGCACAGAGTGATAACTCAGATTGCTATCTGTTAGCTTTCTCACCGGGTCCCTCTGTGGCCTGAGCCTTCACTCTTTGCCTGTGACGAATCCTCAGTCTGTCAGTCATCCTCACTCACTTTCATTCCCTCTCTCTCATGTTTCTCCCTCTCTTTGTGTCTCCTATCCTCCCCTCTGTCTCGCTCTCTCGTGTCTCTATTCCACCATCCTGTGACCCTCTCTCTTCTCTCCTCTGTCGATCTCCTGTCACATTCTCAGGCCAGACAGGCCCAAGCCTCTGCTGAAAGCTGCTGGCTCTTCCTCAGTCCGCTCACAGGCCGAAGGTCAGGATGGAGGCTTTTGAGTTACAGAATAATTAGCTCTGTCAGTGTCATGTTGAAATCAATGTTCAGATTTTGTCTGAGGGTGGGCCACAGGATTTATTTTCGTACAGTACAGGCAAGACTACTTTAGATATTTGTAAGGGCACAAGTGGGGCAATTGTCATTTTGGTAGATGCTTGGCATTGTTTTTAATAGAGTGTGTCTTTTTTCAGTCTAAATTACTGCAGATTAAAGGGACAGCATTAGAGACGAACAGAAGAGCACACTGCCTTTTGTCTAAAAACAAATGCTGCTTCTTTTGATTTGAAATTTGTAATTTATATTTTTATTTTACCATAGTTCAAGCCCAGAAACAAAGACATGTACCTCTGATCCCCACATAGACCTTGTCAGTGATAAATGAATCCGACTTGTGTTGCCCTGTACGCTCAGCGTTTGATTTTGTCTTCCTGAATGTGAAAAGAAAGTTTACCAACCCACAGAACTTCACCTTACTCTCCTCCAATTGTGTTTTTAGCACGCTTTGTTCTCTCAAATTGTGTTCAGATGTTTTTAAGAGTGTCAGTTAACTACTGCATCAGCAAAACAACTTTGATTCCATAACCCCATCCCACTATTGATCTTGCCTTGTAGATAAAAGAGCGCTCTCTCTGAAATCATGCATTTTTCATTGTGGTATCAATGGCAGCCTTTGCATTTGGCATCCCACTTAGCTTAAAGCTATACTCACAAATGCTGTCTGTTTTGCTCTATTGATTCAGAGGGTTTGCATGTTGTATATTTGAGCTATCAGTCCCTTGGTATCATTTTAGTTTGTCTTTGATCAACCTGATTGCTGCAAACAGACACAAAGAATCAAGCAAATTATTCTAATTACTGTGTTTTGGTGAAGATCAGCATTGTGCGTTGTATTAAATATTCAAGTTGGAACACTTTGACATAATTAAGAAAGTGTGTGTTGTAATTTAAATCCCTGTGCTGCTAAGGCTACAGCTGCTGTGTCTGCTCAGATGAGCATGATATAAAACACGATGAATGCAAAACCTATTTTCTTGAGGATGTTTCTCTACTTCAATTTTAAAAATGTTCATACCGTATTCTTACCAGACATACAGCTTGAGGGAAAAATTGAGAACAGAAGTAGAATATTACCTTTCCAACCAAATAGTAGTAGGCATTGTGCTGCTGACGCTTGTCAGGTGTTAAACAACACTTTGGACCAAGGACAGACAAATGAGAGAGTCCTCCTCTCTAATAGAATCTAAAAAGATGAAAAATATAGTGCAGGAGGCAGGAAGGACTAGTCAAAGAGGTGACCATCAGCATCTCAGCAGCGTGGTTTGGCAGCCTCCAGCCTGCCATGGTGTAATTGGAGAGAAAACATATATGGGAGCAAATAACCCCCTGTCAGGGGCATTAAAAGGAGATGTTGTGACGACTGAGAGCCCTGCCAGCTGAGCACGGCAAAGTGGAGAGGAAGAATAAGGCCCATCAAATGGAAAAACCTGCTCGGAGAAACCGTACATCCAAATATTCCAGATAATTGTCGACCGGTAGAGGAAAAAAAAGAGTATCCATGTTTGTTTGTGGAACTTTTCCTGGAGAGAAAAACAGATATTTCTCACTATTGTCGGTGTTCGTACCTGTAGCTGTCATGTGTTGATTGATTTGACATGTGTAGTTTGAGGAGTATAATTTGAAAATGGTAAAGGGGAACATCAGCCCCTTATTATTACTTTGGAGTGACATAAAAGAAGGTGATTGAAACGCAGAGAAACTATGACTCACAGTCAGAACTCCAAACTGAAAAGGCGAAGGGAAACAAGCAGGTAACATCTGATAATTTTAACGGATAGATGGTTTTACTCAATAAGAGGTGACATTATGAAAATTTGAAATTGGAAGCATTTCCTGTTATATAACAGGTGTTTATTGTAAACTATGTCTGATTTGACTAATAATGTGTGTTTGGGCCTGTAGAAAACACGTCGTTCCTCCTATGATTTCTTTTTGATAGGAGGACTTTGTGAAGACGCCCCCGTGGTGCCATTGT
This sequence comes from Notolabrus celidotus, assembly GCF_009762535.1. Classification (NCBI taxonomy): domain Eukaryota; kingdom Metazoa; phylum Chordata; class Actinopteri; order Labriformes; family Labridae; genus Notolabrus; species Notolabrus celidotus. The sequence continues at coordinate 13,524,156 of NC_048275.1, read as the reverse complement.
AACCCGCCCAACTCTCGAAACCTTTGTTTGGCTGCTAAATCTTCCAAGGTTTTGGCATTGCTCCTCAAATTATTGAATTATCTAAGCCTCTACTTTGTGCCTTTTTTCCTTTTTTCTCTCCCATGCCTTCTTCTTGATGATCACAAAGGAATTTGCCCGTCTCTCCTGAACCTCCCCTGCATTTTAAACCTGCCTGACCTCGCCATTCAACCGAGCGTGTCAAAATGTTAATGAGGATCCCCCCAAAAGCGCTCAGAGGTTAAATAAAGTCTTCATAAGCTGTCGGTCAGAATTCAATAATTCATTTACTTGGCGTGTTTCCACTTTCCCTGCCACTGCGTCTCACTTCTTGTTTCTATCCGGGGACAGGGCTTGTCTTGTTGTGTTTTGTTTAATTTTTTTTGTGTGTGCAGGCAGCTGTGCAGGCAGCCTATTGTCTGTGTGCAAGATTGCTGCTTTAGCTCAGTGGCCCCTCTCATTAATCATCCGGTCAGACTATTTATAATGCGGCAGCCAAGCCGCCACCTCGGTTGCCATTGGCTTTTGTCACTGTGGCACTCTGTTTTGTGGCAGGAGGAAGCCTAATTATTAACTGTTCAGATGACAGGCAGCGCTGTTCCATCAACACGGCTGGCTGACAGTCAGACTGAGGTGATAGCCCGCTGAGCAGCTAAAAAACAACAGCACACTGTACGGCTACATCAAAATGTCTTGATCTCAAAAGTGTATTTTGACACTTTGAATTAAACTTTGTCCTTTTTAAATTAGTATTTTTAAACTTCTTCCAAAACATGTGTGAAAATTGCCTCAAGAAAAAAATTAAAAATGTCAAAGTGAGTCACTAATATGCATGAACTTGCACCTTTTGTCTGCCAAGTATTTGTCTTAAAATAACCTGCAAATGTGTGCGGTAAACACTGTCTCTCATTAAATCAGGTAATTATTTTTCTTATTAGTTTCTGCAGAAAATTGCAGCCGTCATTATCTGTTCTTGAGGTACCTCAACATTTTATTGACAGTGCCCTTTAATTTTGTGTGAAATGGTTGTGGCAGACGCTGCCAGTCACGAAGCCTGTTTTCTTCTTATTAATCACTTATGTTCATGCTGGGTACAGATATCAAACTAGCATGAATAATTAAATCACTCCCTGCTTTGCTTTGCTACGCAATTCCATATCTTGCAAATCCAAAGAAGATTAAGATGGCGCTGGACTTGAAGTGTCAAAAGGATATAATACGTTTCCTTTTTGTGGTGGAGAAAAAAAGAATTAGTGAAAGCCTCCTGCAGAATGACAGTCTTTGTTATTTGTCTTCTGACTTCCTAGCAGACAGCTATCAGGAAGAAAGAGAAGTCACTGTGCACCGCCGAGAGAAGAAAATATGTGAGTCAGACTTTCCCCTCCTCCCTTCTTTCCCCAAAGCTTGAGATCCCCCTTCCAAAAAATGAAAAGGATCAAGTTGCTGTCACTGTCACCGAACAAACATAAACTTTTCTGGCACCCAATAAATAGGCAGTGTGGCATTGTTCTCAAAGCCAGACAGGTGTGTCTGCCTCAGCGATGATGGATTCCATTATTCTGTATGGAAAGCCTGTTGGCTTTCTTGTCATATGTTGTCACACATCTCTCTCCGGAGAGAGAAAGGTTTGAAAGATGGCCAAAAGTAATTACACAGACGCGTCCCTGATGCTGTTGCCGTGTGTTTTCTCCTGCTCATCACCGCTGAAGGTAGGGAAAAAAAATCTGTTACCCACAGCTATATTTCACAGGGAGACGAGGAGTGCAGACATGTCGATGCTCTGCCGCTCTTCTTGTTGTGTTGATTGCTAGCTCATTAACCCGTCAGGTTTATTTTTCCAAGCTATGAACGTGAGCTTTGGGAAAGGGCCCTGGGCAGTTTTACTCATCGCTAAGGTGGAGCAGCAGGCCCTGATCCGGGTGTGTGGTGATGACATTATTTGCACCTGAATGGCAGGTACATCAACATCTCCTTGTAAACGCATCAAAGGAGAGACAGTGGCACCTTTGTTCTCCTCGCAGCCCACTTGGGTTGCTGACAGCTCACTGATTGATATTATCATTCTTAATGTCAGTAAATAGTGCCATGCCAGATAGAGAACCCGTTTCCTCTTTGTACTGGAGAGCTCATTTATCTTTCTGCAGCTCGCCCTGGCATATGCCGAAATTGGAGCCGGAAGTAGTCTTCCATTTCAGTCCGAAAGGGATGTGTACGTTGTTGCTTTTTTCTCCCCTCACCATCTCCTAATCTGCTCCCTCTGTCTCGCTTTCTCTTCTTGTCTCTGTCTTCCTGGTAATTTTGATTCTGAGTGAGTGAGACTTAACTGGGAGGAAAGATAGAGCTTAAGTCAGTTGTAATATGTTAGGACAACTCTTGATTAGATTCTGTCAGAGTGAGGTCTTGCTGCGTCTCTCCTGCTGCAGTCTGCCCTTCCTGAAACACCGGCTTAACCATGAACTGATATCAGTCCACTCGAGAGCCCTTCAATGAATTTGTTACCAAAATAAGACCCTTGTTAGAGTGAAGGTTCCTCAAAGAGTGAGCCTTGAATTTATCTTGTTGTGCTTATGTGCTGTATGTTTTCCTTCTCTTAATAGGCCATGCATTTAATGAGTCATTGAAGAGAAACCGAGATATAAAAGCTCTAGACAATAAGCCTTTCCAGAGCCATACAGTGGCCACCAAAGGTCTTGGAGACATCAAATTGAAAAGGTTAAACACTGACAGTGAACATGCCTAACATGGTGGGTACACAACCCCCATGAACAGCAACAAATGATGGCATTTGGAAAGAGAATAAAAAGGTACAGGAGGAAAGTCAAGGTTTTTTATTTTCATTTTTGACAAGAATCAAAAGAGAATTGGTTAAAGAAGGCCACTAACACAGAAATTAAACACACACAAGATTCTCTACTACAAGTGCACAATTCAAAGCACCTACCTCCCTGTTTTCCCTCTCACCCCTCCCCTCTCCAATCCCGTTACCCCCTACCCTTTGCTATTATGTTGACAGATAGCGCTGATATCCTCCGAGCTGCTGATAGATACGTCATATCTCAGGGAGAAACGGGTTTGTCCTCAGCAGGTGAATGCGCGGCTCTCTCATCCTCCAGAGTAGACAGACACACATGACACTTTTCGACACTCTCTCCCTGATAGCACTTTGGCATGCAGGCAGAATCAAAGGGGGCATCTTTCACATGCAATTAGAGTTGAAAATAAAGACGATGAAGCGCAGTGCACAAAGGAAAGCTGGGGATCAGAAGGCTGTAATGAAAGGTGATTAGAAAGTAGAGACCCCGGCCAATGAGCTGCAGCGAGCCGGGGAAACAACCCCACGCTAGAAGGGTTCTCTATTGAAGATGCTATTAGACATTATCAAAGCTGATAATGATAGACAGACATGACTCAAACTATGCTAGATCAGTGTGTGTGTTTGTGTTTGTGAGGAAGGGGGAGAGGACAGAGCATGTGTGTTTTATTCCAACAGTTACAGGAAGCTCTGTTTTTATGTGTTACATTCAGTATGAGCAGAAATGTCAGGATGCATCCTAAATCTGCCTTATTTGATCAACACTGTTGTTCCACAATACTAAATATCACTTTGCCTTCATTATAGGGCCCGTGGATCCTTGAAAAGTCTTTAATTACATTATTTTTAATAAAATAGAATTCAGGGGCTTTTAATGTCTTAAAAAGACTTGAGTTTACATGTGAGAAGTCTAAAACATTAGATGGCGCTTTACTTAGACAGGTCTGACTTCACAAAAGTCTTGTGGATTGTAATGTTTACGACACCCATTCAGACAATACGTGGTAAAGAGAGGGGGAAGAAGCTGGAGAATGGAAGCTCAAGGGACTGTTGTTTTGAAATGAAAACTACTGAGAATAATTTGCGGGGGCAAACATTGTTTATGAGGTGACTTGCAGGATATTCCACATCTGTTTGTCGTACTGTGCACAAGTGATATTAATTCTTCATTAGCCCAGTATAAGTTTATCTTTCCCGTAGTACTCTGAAGTTATTAGCTGTTTACAAGTTGTATGTATGAATTTTATGTAATTCTTTAGCATATTATGAGATCGCATGGTGACAAAATATATATTAACAAACAGCATGTTAAAAATGCTTTAAATTAAAATGATACCAATGAAGACCATAGTTCAGTAACACAATGCAGTGAGTAAATAGAGAAGTTACTCACATCTGTGAAACCTAAAGCTCTGGATGACTGTGAGACAGCTTTAATATAAACAGATCTTCAGAATCAAAATATTTGTTTAAAACCATCACAGAAGCATGCTGCTCTCCTGTATGAAGTTTGAAGCTCCACAGCATCACAAAACTGCAGCTTAACTGATGTTGGTAAAAGTGTTGTATTTTCTATGAATAAATTACTTTACAGTGGAAATTTCTTGTATAAAAACTACAAAAATCTGTATATTCAAAGATGCTTCATTGCACATACTGTGTGAAATGAGTAGTTTGAAGTGTGTGTTCAAGACAAACTCAATGATTGGCAACTGTGGAGGCACATCCAGCACAAACCCACTTTTAATACAAATATTGACTTTTTTAATAATAAATAATAATAATAATTTCTAGGATTTATATAGTGCTTTTCTTAATACTCAAAGTCGCTTTACATAAGATAAAAATTGTCAGGTCCAGGAATCGTCACAGCAGAGTCAAGGGACACAAGGACAACTTTTTCAGCTAGCTCGCTTTTGCAAAAGGGAAGACTGATCCATGTTCATCACAAAGTGTGGTTGATCATCTTCAAAGTCTCCTCTGTTGCTCAGCTGTTTTATTGAAAGCATAGGCGTGATCGTATTACAAAGGGCGTGATAATATTTAATTGGTTTGCACAACAGTAAGTCACAAGTTGCTGGGCAGAATCACCTTGAAGTTGTTTTTCAATGTGCTGCTACCTCTTATCATATCCTGAAAGAACACAAAGTGCTGGCAGATGATAAGAAGTTTGCACAGTTCTCACAAAAATAAAAATAAAACAGGTGAATAAAACAGAACAAGGACAGAGGTGGGGCTAGAGGTCATGTGTTGTAGGCTTTTTTGAACAGGTGAGGCTTGAGGTGGTTCAGAGTTGCGGATGTGTGGAGGGAGAGAGTTCCAGTTTCTTTAATACTAAGTGCTTAACAATAGTATGGTTACTTTTTTATTACTGAAGTTACAATGGAGTATTAAGGGCACATTATAGAAAGGAAAAAATAGAATAAAGTAGTAAATAAATAAATAATATAAATTAATTATTTAGGAAGAAGTAATTATTTTAGGCTTTTGTTAGCCCGTATTTTATTTTGAAGGGGATGATCAGAGGTGCAGCCAGCCTCCTGCACTAAAACTTGGAGCATTGTAAATAACTTAATACTTACTTTAGCACATCAGCACCACATTGTTGTTTGTCCTGAAGAGGGACAGTCTGATAGGCAGCCTGTTCATGTTTCTGCTGCTGCTGTGTGTCCTCAGCTGTGGAGTTGGACTTCATACGATGGTCCATGTTTCTCAGCTTTGTACAGGCAACAAGCTAATCTTCCACATATGTCATTTTTACATGAGATAAGATAAACCTTAGCTTGGAACTACAACCCCTACCTCATACAATTACAACTTTAAACTGGTAAATGTATAACTTTTCTTGTAAATTTGCTATTTTTTGTATTGATATTCCAGCTTTTTTTAAAGACTTTATTCTCACAAATATATACGACTTCACTTTCGTAAATTTTAGACTTTAATCTTTTTATTACATAACTTTTTTTGTAAATTTACAGCTCTTTTTGTATACTTAAAACTTCTTTTCATCAGACTTTATTATTGAAAAATTCTGACTCTATTCTCACAATATGATTAACTTGGCCCTAATCCTCCATTGTACTGAAACACTCTAATTGTACACATTTGTATGAATGGCTGTATGAGTAAGTTTGTGTGTAACTACACATTTATAAAAAGATAACTGTGTCAGTAATCCATCTTATTTGGATTTGTCATTTTTTTTTTAATCTGACCCCAAGCACTATCATCTGAAGTTTGTTTACTGACCTTATTAACTTATAATGCCTCTGTGCATGCCCCCTCACTGTCAAATCCAGCATATTCTACCCCTGTCTGTTTGCCATTCCTGCTGTCTTTCCATCCCCACTTCTTCGTCCTCAAAAACAGCCGACCATCCTGCTGGGTCCTGAGTGAGTGATGGACGTGTGTTTCACTTCTCTCTGGCTAAACTGAAGGAAAGAAGGACCCATTCCTCTGCCTGCCATTGCCAGCTGTGAGTGGTTGTCAGGGCTGGGGCTGGTCCAGGGCCTGCTAATGGTGCTGTCTGTCTCAGTCAAGTCCTTGAGACATCGAGTCCCTCAAGAGACAGCAAGCTTTCGAAGTTTGACTGGAATTAAGCACCTGGTGAATGAACGGAGGGCAACTAAGCTGTCATGGATGAAATCATTGTGACAATTACAAATACAGTTTACATCTTAAGAGGCTGTATTTGAAGACGTTTTCATGCACTCTTAGCCGGCTGAATGTCGGGATTAATCATTTCAAGAGCCTGTGGATTTGTGAGAAGGACGTTTGTATACAATAGCTGCTTGTTTGCTTTATACTAGTTGGATTAGATATTGATTATCATACCAAAAGGAACCTCGACCAAAAAACACAAAAATAACACTGACATAGAGGAGGATCCCAGGGGCTTCCACAAACAAACAACACTAATTCAATGCTTCAGCGGCACAAAAGCCCATTCAATCAAAGCGCCAAATAACATCCTTGTCAAGCATCTGGTAAATGGGTTATTTGGCACCTTAACAACAAGTTGCAGTTCAGGCCCATTCAGATTGTCAGCAGACACTACAGGCACGCTGTCTGAGAACGAGAGGCTTAGCGAGACGGGGGCTGCAGGGGAGCGCAGGGGGCTGCCGGAGAGTTTTAAAAAACCAGCAGCACTGTAGCTATTACAGGATGTCACAGAATATGCTTAATTGAAAATGATTAAGGCCCTCGTAATAGCCGATCAAGTCAGGGTTTTTGGGAGAAAGCGCAATTGTGCCGCATAATCCTGCCTGCCTGCCGCTGTTCTTTCATCTGGATGAAGAGATCAAAAAAGGAGGGATTTGTAAAGGCCAGACCTCCCTGTGCCACTTCCACTGAGCTCAGCTCTCCTCTTCGGCATCCACTCTTCTTTTCAAACACACACAATTCTTCCTTCATTTTTTTGTCTTCAGGTCTACATGTGTAGCGCTCATTTTTTAACCTAAATATCAGTCTGCTTTGTGTTCAGCATGTAAATCATGACAGGGGCTTGTGAGACATCATGTTTAGAGATTGCACAGTATTGCCCTACATTATCAGTCCTCAAAGAAAGACACACAAATCCCCTTATCCCCCCCTCCAAACACACACACACACACACACACACACACACACACACACACACACACACACACACACACACACACACACACACAAACACAAGCTGTGGGCTGTACGTCTATGTCTCTCTTTATCTGTCTTCCTGAAGAAAGAGCGAGAGAGAAAAAAAACCCAACAAGAGGCTAGAAAGCGGTCTGAAATGAAAGCTAGAGGGGCCTAGAGAGAGTCAAAGTGAGACACACATAAACATTCACACACATGGAGGAATCAGCTGTGAGCCCGTTGGATCTGAGTTAGTAGGAGGGGAAGGGGGGGATAACACTGCCCTTATGCCCTCTCTTTGAAGTGAGGCACAGGCCGTATGTACAGGCCCCAGAGAGGGGCATGTCTACATCCCCCCCATAGGCTGGCTGAAGGCAGCGGTCCGAGCGGAGCAAAGAAATGGAGAGAGCTTCTTAACTGAGTGTCTTTCTCTTCACACACTTACTTCAGTGATTTTGTTAAGAGAAAGGCCGCTTAAGGCAATAAGATTCTTACTTAATTCTCTTGTTTTAAGCATACAAGTTCAATTAAAGCAAGCAGGTCTATGTCATTTTCTCATGGTGGTCCTGATAAAGTTGTTTTAAAGGTTTTCTAACAACCTCTGAATGCCGCTATCACTCACTTTGAGAGTGATCGCATGCAGCTCATTCAAACTGCCCTTTGAAAGATCAGTAATGGCTCTCACTATTTATCTTAAGATTGATGTAAAATAAATTCCCCCGAACAGCAACATGAGTGATGGCTGTTTAGTTCTAGTCTCAACAGTTATGTTTAAGTCAGCGGATGAAGAAGGATCATGTCCATTTGTGTTGAGTGCAACACCATTAACCTCCTGCCCGATTAGCAGGACGGAGGAAAAACTCTGAGCAGACGATTTCCGTCACTGTAATGTCACACTGTTGTTCTCAGCTGTCGAGGCAGGGCTCATAGAACACTCCCTGTAAACACACGCACATTCGCTTTGATTGACTGTTCCCAGCTTGTGAGCCCTGGCTACTCGGCTCACGGGTTGGGTGGGATACGGTGAGACGGTGTGAGGTCTTGTCTGGTCTGGTCTGGGCCACTCGTGCTCTGCTCTGGCCTCGGGGAATGTTTGGCGTGAGATAAGGCTGTGTTTGAAGAGGAGCTCCAGATGCTCGTATATTACAGGTTGTCTTGTCATGCGGCAGATAAAGCCTCAGAGAAGCTCCTGTCGCCAGGCCGTACCACACACACAGACACACTCACAGGGAAGATAAATGTTTACAGGAGGCATTCACCCTTCCACAGTGTCGTGCTGAGGACGGCAGGGCTGTCAGGGCTCAAACTTTTTTAGGCAGTGGCTCACGTCTGCAGTATCTCCATTTTGACAGCATGTTATACGCTGTGCATCACTTCTTATAAACATGTTATTACATTTCCTCTAGCTCAGTGACAACTCTTCATATTTTCAAGATGGTGTGAGCTTTAACAAACTCTGACATGTAACTACACTGTGGGAGATATGCCTTAAGAAGATAAGAAAAATCATAGGTAGTGCGATAACTTAAAGCATTAATAAACAAGAGGCAGTGCTGATATACTGAAAATCAGCACAGCTATGATTCAGTTGGTATATTGAGGCTTAATGGCTCTATAAGCAGCTTATGATAGCAAATAGCCATATGCAGTAAACAAGTATTTGGTTTATTTAAAGCTCCTGTGATGAACTTTCAGTTGTTGTAGATTTGGCGCCCCCTGTGGACTAAAAAAAAAAGTTGTTTTTGAGGGGTGCTATTGAATACCTTATCTAACACCTACCCTGCGGCAGAGTTTAAAGGTATTAGAAATAAAGAAATACATCAAATCCATCCTCAAGCTGATGGTCTGGTTTGCTTTCACAGCTCATATAAGCATCAGGATGAATTTCAATCTGTTTCATAACCAGCTAAAAACCCCTCACAGTAGCTTTAACTCTTCATTTTGATAAGATAACTCAGCTAGTTTAGCGACTTGACTGTGACCAAACAGCACATGCACATTCATTTTGCACTCTTGCTACTTTAGGTGTGTCTTCACTTCATTATTTGTATTACTATTCAAAAGGCTCTTTTTTTTAGGACAAATACCCATTTGCTATCATCAAGAGAAAGACTGCAGTGTTTGTTAATTTAGAACAACTAAAGAAAAAATCAAAGATTAATATAGTTAAACGCCCCAGTGCTTTTGTACTTAATTTCAGCACTCATTAAATGCCCCTTGTCCAATCAGAACACCTGGTTGTGTTGTATAACTTGTATTGTTTTGATTACAACACAATAATAAATAAACAACAAATATACTAATATAATAAAGTCCTTATACTTAAGAGCTACCACAGTTTTTATAATACTGTTTTGATTATGTGCCTGTGCTGTTAGCATGTCATTTCTTCTGAATCAGAACTACTCTGACAAGCAGCAATGCTAAATGTTTTTACTTGAAGGTTTTTGTGAATCAAACTCTCCCTCCCTCTTCTCTCCTTCAGCTTTGAGCTATCTAACCTCCCAAAAACTAACAAGTTGACATCCATTCTAATAGATAGAATTGTTTGTATATTTTGGTGTAGATCCTAGCGCATAGAGCAATCCCATTTTCTCAACTTATACTGCTGATTGGGCTTCCACTGTGTTCCTTTCTTTCCTCACACTCAGTGAAACAAATGTGAGGTTTTAATATAATTCACCAAAGGTTAGATTGTGAATTTGTCACACTACTAAAGATATACAGTCCTGCAGTGATGTTCTCTACCTGACTGTCACGCCTGCCTTAAGTTTATTGGGCCTGGAAATAGCTTTTACTGTAGGTCAAATCTTTACTGAGCCAAGGTGCAGTTTTTCAGTTTATTTTCAGGATGAAACCTGTTGAAAAGGCGCCATCCAAAGATATTACACTTAATTGGTTATTGCCTCTTAGTGTTTAATTTGGCTAACCTCTATGTCTTTTAATTATGAGTGTTGTAATCTCATATCCTTAAGGCGGGGACTGTGTCCCTGCTCTCCATCCAACCTTGAATGAGCTTATTCTTCACTAATAAGACAAGAGATAGTGCGTTTGTGTAATGCAGAGGCAGGTTCCCCTCTGTCATTAAGTCATGTGTTTGCTAAAGTGGAATGGTATATTGCCTGGCATAAAACATGGCATGTCTTCATTTGTCAGGCTCGTAGAGCTGTGAGACAAACGATGTTCAGAGTGTATGTCTGAGGGCCCTCTGAGACCACAGTTGAGCGGCTGCTCACTGGTGCGTCTCTCATGCTAATGTCATGGTCTCCCAGTCTATCTGTCACCCCATTACGCTAACATCATTATGCACAGGGGCCTGTCTCTGGTGCTGAAAAGAACAGAATCATTCCTGTCTCATTTTGAAGCAAATTGTTTGGGGAACATTTCTCTCTCTTTTTTTTTTTTTCGAGCAGTAATGGCGGGCCAATCATTTTGCAAGGCTCCAGGTATGCAGATGAATGAATAGCTATTTGAGCTGTTTGGTGAAAGGACTTTTTGTATTATTCATGAGAGGGATGGTGTGTCTGAAAGAGAAAGTGTGTGTGTGTGTGTGTGTGTGTGTGTGTGTGTGTGTGTGTGTGTGTGTGTGTGTGTGTGTGTGTGTGTGTGTGCGTGTGCGCGTGCGCGTGCGTTCACGCGTGAAGGGCCCAATGTGTCTCAATGAAACATATGTACATTCACAAGTACAGGGTACATACATTGTCTAAGCATGCCTACATTAACAGACAGTACTCACCTCATTTACAATCACGCTTTGAAATTTCAAGTGCTGATGAATGTAACAAGAGGTAAGTCAGTGCTTTGGTCTGGGAAAGTCAACTTATAGTTGATGAAAATATTAATTCACTTCTTCTAAAAAGAACCTTTACTACTAGGGGAGTACTTCTAAGTGCTTCACAATAAACAAAACAAAACAAGTATAGTACAAAAACTGCAATTAAACTTGGCAAGAAGAAAATATTATTGGAGCTATTGAATATGAAAAAGTGAGGAAACAAACCAATGCTTACTATTAACAAAATGTGTAAAATATAAGATTAAGAATTAAGAATTAAGTGGCTTGTACATGGACGTAGTCTTTGTGACATCACCCATTGGTTTCCAAATAAGAGTTTTGAAGCCCAACGATGGAGGTCGCCACATTAGAAATGGAGATTCAACCTATATTTCGGTCAAACTCGTCAAAGAAGTTGAGCTGAAGCAGGCACTTAGCATCCTGCCATACAGTTACAATGCGTCCACCTGTCCCTCAACTCAGCCACACTTCTAATGATGCAAATTTATAACTCCTCGCCTTTACGTTAGCTTGACGAAGCATAATGAAAAAAATAATGCAACTCCCCATAAAGTGTGTACACATATATAAATGAACTTCATAGATGGAGTAAAAATTGACACTTCAACATGAGGTTTAATGGGGATTCCCTGATTTTGGCTACCTTCCTCAAGTGGACACTCGAGGAACTGCAGTTATTTTCACTTCCTTATAGCTTACCCTGGAGGTTGCCACTAGATAAACATTTTTCTGTTGTTCTCAGAGTTTGTATCTTTTAAAATCTTTGATCATTTTAACATAATTTTGGTGCAGAGCTAAAAATAGCTAAGCGGCAGATTGCCTTATATGACAGTTTGTTTTTATAAAACTAGCTTAGGAGGATCTAAGAGACATCAAAGATTGTACAATAATTAAGAATAGGTTATATAGGCATGGTCTAAACCATATAGAGCTGTATAAACAAGCGAAAACTGTGATTCTGAAAGAGCTGAAGTTTTAAATGTGATATTAGACTTGTATTCTTTAATGTAGACTTACTGCCACTGATCATACCCACAGCATGGCATCACTTCAGTCCCCGAGCTGCAAGGTGTTTTTTAAGAATGATTATTCTGCTGTGATCTCTTCCTGCTTTTCACTGGGAATCTTTTTATCTCACCCCGCACAGGTTCAAACCCAGGTTAAACCTTTGTCTCAATCTAAATCTCTCTGCCCTGGCAAACAGCACAAATTCCAATCTGTCAGCTCAGCAGATTCCTGGTGCTGGTGTGCAACTCTCCTGCATGTGTGCCGTCTCTCAGTGTGTGGGAGGTATGCTAGCCGTGCACCCACCTGCTAATTTAAAAGCTTCAATCAGCTCTGCTAACTGAGGAGACAACCCCGGGTTGCTGTAATTGCCCTGGTGACAGTGCTTCTGGAAGAGAAAGAAAAAAACCTTCCTCAGACTCTGTGTCATCATTTACACAACGTTATGAATAGGTTAATAAAATAGAATACTTTAATTATAGCTTTGTTGCGGTATTGTTAATGGTGCCAGTGCGGCTGGAATAAACGGTACAGTTTGCACTATTAATTATCTGCAAGTGAACTTGTTTAAATGATATTTTACAGCCCCTTGATAAAATTACCGCTAGAGGCAATGTAATGATAGACAGACAAAGGCCATGCACGAATTATCATAAACTATTAGCTTGTTTCCAAAGGGTTTTATGTTAATCTTTTAGCGCTTAAGTACCCTGCAATTAACATATCAGGAGGAGCTGCCTTCCAGCTAGGCTTGCAAATTGAAGTCCTCAGATAAAAAAGCTATTGAGATGAAACCCTGAAAGAGAAGAGGAGCTATCGCACTGAAGTGTGCTGGAATTTTTTACTCCTGTGTGTGTGTGTGTGTGTGTGTGTGTGTGTGTGTGTGTGTGTGTGTGTGTGTGTGTGTGTGTGTGTGTGTGTGTGTGTGTGTGTGTGTGTGTGTGTGTATGAGAGAGAGAGCAATAGAGAGACTTTAAGAGCACTGAGACAAAGGATGAGTGAAAAAGAGAGCAAGATGCCGTGAGAGTGTCTGTGATCAAGGATGTATAACAATTCCATTATCTCTCTTGGGTGATGACATGAGATGTCTCTTTTGGGCCTCCTTCACTTTGTCTAATGCTACGCAGCCAATGCGAGCTATAGGAGGATTAAAACGTCTCTCATTGGCTGCGATGGGGACATCTGATGGAATGTGTTTACATATGGAGCTAGTGGCTTGATATGTAAATGCAGCGCCTTGAAAAGGCTACGGGGAGATATGGTTCATTGTTAGGTCTTCACAGTCTGTGTTCCCTTTTATGCTAAGCACAATTGTATCCACTGAGTGAGCATCTTGTTAAAACGCCTGATGCCTTTGGTAGGTTACAACCACAAAGGAGACCCATGCTTGGAAAATACGCATGTTTTATTGGATAATTGGCGTCTTTGGTCTGCTTTTTGTAGTCAACACATAGCAGCTGACATTTGAAATTTAGTACAATTAAATCAAAACACTCATCACACATGTTAAAGTTAAGCTTTTACTTACTTAGAACATAAAAGAGGGTCATTACTTAGGAGTATTTTTCTCACTTTGAGCATACTTTAAATGTTTTTTTGTCACGTAATGCTCTTAAAGCTCCTGCGAGCAACTTTCAGCTTGGTTTGACTTTGGTGTCCCCCGTTAACAATGTGATACATTTGATCTCTTTGCTAATTTTGTCCTGTGCATGTGTAAGTAGTATTTCTCAACCAAAAAATATCTCATTCTAATATATTCTAATATTTAAATGTGCTGCTTATAGTGAATTTAAGGTGCAAAAAATGAAGAAAGATGCTGTTTTAGCGGTTACCGGACACCTACCCTGCTTCATTGGTTTTGATGCATTAATTATAACCATAAGAAATTACACACTTTTGTTGCTGATGATCTTGTTAGCTTTTGTAGAGCATAATGTGGTATCAGTATTTGTCTGAGTCTGTTTCAAAGCTAGTGAAAAACTTATCACAGGAGCTTTAAGTTTGTCAGTAAATAATTAGCTTATGACTCTTGATTTTGCAGCTCTGATATCATCTCACCTTCCTTGCTTTCGAAACCAGCTCACACTTTCTAAGAATAATGAATTGTTCAACTATTACCTATGACATTCTGTACATTCAAGCGCACATCAGTCCTCACTCAGTGAAATCATATTGCCCATGGAGTGCTCGATCTCACCCAGAGATAGATGATTCCGCTGAGGCCTTAATCTCATGTTAAAGATTTGTTGGCCTCTAGAAGTCAGGCCGTAGCATTGAGATGCCTCGTCTGATTTATATTCACTGGCATGGAAGGGGGGAGCCAAGTGCACTATCTGCAAAGCAGATGCTGCAGCAGTGCCCTTGTACTAGGCTTTATATCTCACCTGGAATAAAAAACAATAAAACAAGGTCACATCCAGGAGCCCTCTGTTATTTGTCTTTCTCTTTTTTGACTCTTTTTGTACAACTCACATTTATTAAATAACCACATGAGTGATAACCTGACATATGTGTTATATCTGCATTATAACTGGGGGAAAGAGCAGAAGAAATTACACATATTTTCGCTCCTACACTGAGTTTTCAAAACCTTCCACAGCTGAATATTGGAGCGGAAAGCTGTGGAGAGAAATAAGGAAAAAGAGCCGGCCAAAACCCTGATGAACGCTGCCTTTAAACCAAATTCCTGTCTGTCAGCTCCTGTAATTTATGGAGCAGAGATTACAAAGCTACCGATACAATAAATTAAAGTGATGGACAGAATTATGCCCAGTGCTTCCTGCACTCCCCAATGACGCACACTAACTTAGCACGACCTGACAATGAGTGTGATTTACCACCCGGGCAAGAGTGGAGAAGGGAAAACATTCACAGGCAGAGGCACCCAGGCCTCACTTTGGCCCAAAGCCTAGTGAATAAAACCCGGCTTTAATTCACCCACAAACGTGTCGCCATTAAAGGACTAAGAATAGGGATAGCAGATCATAAATACTCCCTGATTTATTAGCTAACAACAAAGAGCAAAAGCCCAGCCAAGGAGAGGGAGATTGTTTGACAGAACACTGTCAAGGAGAGAAGAAGAGAGGAAAAACACACTCATTCCCTCGTTCTCACTCACAGACACTCCAAGCTAAATCTGACCAAGGGATGTAGCCCAGCCCTATCTCCTGCAGCGGCGTAGGAGCAGATGTGTCTGCTCTCTTCTCAATGTGTGACAGACAGAAAAGATAAACAGAGAGAAAAGCAGAGGAGAGTGAGAGAGAGAGAGAGAGAGAGGAAGAGACGGAGGGAGGGAAGTAAAGGGAGCAGGAGCTGGCACGGCACTGGCTAATTTATCTCGCTGAGAGACAGATTAAAGAGAGAGGAGAGTGAAACAAAGTTCCACTGGCTTAATCAGCGGACAGCCTGCTAGCAGAAGACATGATAAATCAGAGCGGGTTCGGTCCAGGAGAAAGCCTTTAGCTCTGGGAGGGACTGGGAGACATCCTCAGCCAAACAGCAGTATCTTTTACATGCTCTGTTGTGAATAGCAGCTCGCAAACTCGCTATGTGTATACTCGCAATCGATACTCATTGCTATTGTTTCAGCAAACATTGTTATACAGTAGCCTTCTGCTTGTACTTTGTTCTGACACTGTTATTTTTAGTAGTGCATGAACAATCCTGCTCTGCAGTGTTGTGTAAACAGGACAAAGGGACATGAAGGGCCGCGAGTTTCCCCCTTGGTTTTTCTGTGTCTTTCTTTAGCTTTGTGTCTGACAGGAGGACTAACCTAAGGGCCTAACCCAGGAACAGGAAAAGGGGCTTAGATATCCCTGTGTCATTAGTTCACTCCGGGGTCACAGCTGGGCCACTCAGAGCATGATTACACCCCTTGATTTATCTGCTTTGGAGCCCAAACACAGATAAATCTCGGAGCTCATCCCCGCCGTGGGATCCTCACTGTCTGATAAACGGCCCAAGCTGAATAAACAACCACCACCCCCACAAACACCCAGCCCCTCATACATAATGAATAATTCATTCAGATTGTGAGCTCTGTTAAATGTTTATATTTTGTATCTTAAATGCCGGAAAAAAAAAAAAGGTGCTTCCATGATCCCTATCCAATCCTTGCTACATATCTTTGATGAAATGCTAAAGATGCAGAGGTTGGCGGACATTTTGCTTCATAGCTGTAAACTTTATTCCCTCACCCTGGCTGTCGTCCTCCAGCATCTTCACATAAATAAACTTTATGCAAATATGTCATGTGTTAGAGCGCTGCAGCTCCTGTGTAGATATTGGCCTGTCTGCAACTTTATGACAAAGTTTGAAATCATTCATTACGGTGACCCCTGCTGTAAATTCACTTCCTGGAAAACCGCCCGGCTCTCCTGTTTTGTGTGTCGATGTGATCACGAGTGCATTTTTAACTTAATTAATTGGCTGTTTCTGTTGACAAGAAATTTATGCAGTAATAATTTGCTTGAAATAGCAGAGCACAGGAAATGAGATATCCATCAGGGTGCTTGTGTTCCGCCAGCTGCACCGCGGCTAATATGAAAGTATTTCAGGCTGCTCAGACCCTGCTGTTTGCGCAGTCAAGATTATATATACCCACGATCCATTGCCTGCCTCAGAGGCGCTCATGGAGGTCTATGATAACAAAGACTATGTGATTTATGGCCTGCTGTGAAAGCAGAACTTGATGAGATTAAACAATTTCATAGCACGAGTGTTTCTCAGAGGGCCCTCTGATTTGTGGCAGCAACGCCGACAGTAAATCAGGTTTATATATCTGAGAGCATGCTCAGCAAAGGAGTGCAATTACTGTTTAAGACAGCTACTTTTTATTTAATTTTTATCCCTGGTTTGTCCCTTTTATTCCTGGCCTGTCACATAGCCGCTCACCTTCATAAGTCCTTCTGAGGGAAGGGTTGAAGAGGAGAGATGAGGAGAGGAGGTGTGGAAGAGAAAGGAAGGCACCTCGGCTATCTCTCCTCCACAGCTTTTAGAGAAACAAGAACAACAACAACAACCGAGGGACAACGACGACCACCGGCGGAACAACACAGGCATCCATAGAGCGAGGGGAAGCACTCCATTTTTAATGCATTGTTTGCCTGCTGCTCTCGCCCTGTCTGGGTAAATGGAGTAGGCAGAGTGTAATTAGAGAGCTGGGCTTTGCTCCGTGCCATAAAGATGACATGGTGTAATGATACAGCTTACAGGCCCGCAGAGGCTTCTGTCTCGCGACGGAGGATCTGGGTCGTTTGCCTGTGACTTATGATAGGTGTGGAGGATGACAGTGTTATCATGGAAGTCAGAGATGTGGATGGGGGGAAATTTCTTGTGAAAGGTTGTCAAGGATTGGAGGTGAGAGAGACGGATATGGAGCGGATTCATTTTCTGTGTTTCCATGTTGTAATGTAATATTTTCACATGGAAATAAAGTGGAAATGTTTACATTTTAGTAGCTTAATTCAACATTTTGTATGTTTTTACATGTCTGTCTTTATTTTGACATTTTTCTGTCATCTTTTCAAAATTGAAAAACACATTTGCATACATTCAAAATGATCTTTATATCTCAAACAAACACAAGAAAATCAGAAATACTTCCACACCACAGAAGTATTTTAATGAGCTGAGGACAGAGTTCTTACATCTATAGATAGCTGTGGTCGTGCTCTATTTACATCATACAAGTCTGCATCTGTACTAACCAACTAATCATATTAGGCTTGTGCGTGATTATGAGAGAGCATGTAAGCACATGTACATTACTGTTTCATGCACTACAATAATGTGAGTGTGTGTGTGGGTGAGCTTTTAAATGTTGCACACATGCAGATTTGTGTGTGTTTTGAAGTTGTGGTTAAATGTTCCACAGCAGTGTGTGTGTGTGTGTGTGTGTGTGTGTGTGTGTGTGTGTGTGTGTGTGTGTGTGTGTGTGTGTGTGTGTGTGTGTGTGTGTGTGTGTGTGTGTGTGTGTGTGTGTGTGTGTGTGTGTGTCCTTGGGTGAAGATGTGAGTTGTGCATCTGTCTGCATCATCCCATATCTTCCCAGAAAACATCAAGAGATCTCATTATTTCAACACATCTCAGGTTTTTTTTCTTCCTTCTTTTTTCTTCCCGTATGCCTTGAGTCAAAATTAGTTTTCATTCTCTCTGTGATCTTACTGACTGAAGCCGCCTCAAAGTAAAGAAAATCGCAGTCTTCGTATCTTTCGTAGCGCGGCTGAGTCAAACACACACTTCACACAGCCGCAGTCTGAGTTAAGCATTGCTAAGTAACCTTCACATTTCACTCGTGTGAAGAGCTAATTTCCTTTAAGTTCACATGTCACTTTTTGTGCCTCTTTTTGTGGGTCCTCTTCAAATGTCTCTCGGCGTCTAATTGCATAGGAAACATTCTAGACAAGCCGGTGTGACAGGCCCGCTCCCGGAGTCTTCAATTATTAAACATCCTACACTCTAGAAAACAGCCCTGACGTTTGCTACAGCCCCTAATCAGAACAGAAAGCCTCATGATATGTCACACTTCTTATTTGCGGTGGTTTTGTGTATGCATGTGTGTTTGTGTAGTTTATACTTTGAGCAGAAGAAGATGAAAATATTTCTTTTTTCAGCGATTAAATAAGGCAAAACTCTGACAAAAATGATTTTTGTCACAGGTAGATCACAACGCTGACTTCTTTTTTTTTCTCCTGTTGTAGAGATAAAAGAAATTGTTTTGCACTTATGAAAAAAAAAGTGAAACAATCATTTTTATTTTGCTTAAAAAGTTTGAATAAGACATGTAACCATAGTTTAAATAATATATACAACATTTAGTTTTTTTTTGTCATCATAACTTTATAGCTTCAGAATCTGTCCCAATGGAAAGGTCATAAACTGAAATGAGTAATAGCCTCAAGCTAATTGTGCTGCGTACCTGTAATGTAGGCGTACATTTCCGCTTTAAATCACCTACTCTTATTCCGCAAGACGCTCACGGAAAAGGTCGAGTGACTTTCTAGATCTCAACCTAAAAACAAATAGAGCCTCATTACCATGTATGAGTCATCGCTACGGATGATTAACGTCCAGCTGTACTCAACCTTTGCCTGCCTGACGCGCAGCCGTATACACAAGGCGGCCATGTTCACTGTTGCCGGTTCGCTCCGTGTGCCTCGTGCCCCGAGCGAAAACATCTGAAACAGTTGCTCTTGTGATCAGTGATCATATGATACATTTACTCAGAGCGAGGTCCATTGGAGTAGAACTGGTAAATCATTAAACACACGCTCAGCTGTGTTCCTGCTGAGCAAAAGACTGCTGAAGTACCCACAAGAGCAGGCACCGTTACATGGAATGTGCTTCCTCCTGCCATTACCTAAGAAAACAGAATTAATACGTCTGATGCACACAACAGCAATTTAAAACACATCATAATATCTTCTCTAATCCCCTAAGCCACATTTATGAGGCTTAGATTTATAGAAAGAGTGGAAATTATGAACCACTGCTGTTCTATCTTTAAGCTTCAGGTCTTGTGTTTTAATCGTTTTCTGTCCTGCATGTTATAAATATCGGGGTAAATTGAATCTCTGGTGGTGGATTAGAGCTTTTCTTATTTCATCACAGCCATTAAATGCTGTAACACGCTGCAAGCTACTTTTTCTCTTTTCATTGTTTATTTCTAAAAGTGTTTCAGTCTTCGTAACCCCTTACTTCACAAGCATGAGACATGAAACACAAAAGAATTCCATCTAGTGAAGAAATAAACGTGTCATGCCAACATTAAATGTTGACTCAAATAAGTTCACAAGTTGTGTCTCCTCTGATCTCTAACATGATCAGAAAGCAGCACCAGTTTACAGAGACAAGACGTGCTAAAGAAAAAAAAAAAGTTCCATGCGCAGACACAAAAGAAATATTTTGATATAGACCCAAAGAGAAAACATATCAAAAGACATTTTTATACATGTCTTTTGCAAGCACAAAAAGCAGAAGTGGTGTCAAGAGAAAACAAAACAGAAGGCTTGTTTCTTCCAACAATTGCTTTAAGCTACAAAAATCTCCTTGAGTCCCTAGCCTCCCCTCAATGTCAGTGGCCCCCCTCCTCCTCTTCCTCCTCCTCCCTTTACCCTGCCTCCCTCCCTCTCTCTCTCTCTCTTCTTCTTCTTCTTCTACTTCTCTCTCTTTTCCCTTCTCCCTCTCGAAGGCAGGACAGGGCCCTCTTTGCACCCTGATAGGTTGCGGGCTGATGCTTAGCAACAACATTCCTGTGCCCTAAGTAGCAGTAAGCCTCTGGCTGAACTCTTTGATGTGGCTGTCAGGCCACATTTATTTCCTTTTAGCACTTTGTCTACTTGTCCAGATGTATAAGGAGATAAAAAGGCCTGGTGTTTACACTGGTCTCCCTCTGTAGCGCGGCTGTAATTAGATTGTATTGCCGGTCAGTCTTGAGGAGGGAGGTGAGATGAGGCAATGCAGGAACCACCTGTGTCGAGGATGACACCAGCCGGGGTGAAACCTCAGAGCCTGGCTGCAAGAGAGGAAAACAGCTTGTGCAAAATAGTTTCTTCATGGACTTTTGTGCACAACACTGCATCAGCCAATGTCATAATCAAATTCTTGTGAAATCTCCCTAGATCAGCTGATATCAGCGTAACGCATTGTAACATAACACCCATCAAGATTTGAAATGACAGCCCATCTTGCAAAACTTTTTCAACTTTGTTGCAGTTACATCTAAAAAATCACTGAGATATGAGCCAACCTTTCCCAATGTATCTTTTTGGTATGTCATATTTTCAGGAACCCCACTGTGGAGGGGGTTTTTATGGTTCCATGTGGCTCTCTTTGTGTTTTTCCTCTCCTTCCATCCCTCCCTTGCCTCTCTCATGGTGATATGTTGGAAGTAATAATCAGTATTGCCTCTGGGTTTATCAGCATTTATTCGCATAACAACACCGAAAAGGAGCAGACAGACAGTGCTGGTGTGATGTATTATCCAGTACAGGAATCATCTTTCATAATGACATCCAACAGAGCTTCCTCTCACTGCCGCCACCCATTTTCCCCCTCTCTCACACACACACACACATACACACACTTTCTTCATTTCTCTCTCCCTCTTTACACTCCCCTCTGTCCACCCTTTATTATCACAGAATCCATGGTGCTCCCCCAGCCTGTAAATTTGTGCTGCATTATCATAAGCTGTGGTGATAACTCACATTGCACAGAGACAATAATGATGTGAACACTCAGCATATGCCCCGGGCCCAGCAAATTAAAACAATGCTCAGCTTGATGAGCAGACTAATCTGGACAGCAGAGAGAAAAAGAGAGAGGGAGAGAGAGAGAGGAAGGAGAAAAGGAGAAGGGGGTCTAGGAGCATCTTAAATAGACGACACAGCAGCACCTCCCTCTGTTCAGTGTAGGAACAACCATGAGGAAACAGGAGAGGGGGACACAGGAAGGGAAAGAAACATAAAGAGGGGGAGTGAAGAGAGAAGGAGCGTATAGAAGAACTGTTTTTGAAACTATGTGAGGTATTCCACGTGTGAGGACATCATGACAAGATCATTGCTCATCATATTAGTAGTCTTTGTAGATATCTGGGAGCAGAGCTTTGTATGAGGAGCACATTTTAAACAGATGTATGCACTACATTCAGGAGGAGGGGAAGTGTTTTTGTATTTTTTGAGCTACTATGAGTTTTGTTTTTGTCACCTGTAGAAAGCATTAAGATAGTTCCCCCCTACAGCAAAAAGAGAAATTTCTCACTCCTTTTTTCCTCATGCTTTCTCGTCATAATCACTGCTGCTTCTCATCCTCTGGACAGGTCATTGCCTAAAATGAAAGAGTGCAGATGTTAAGCGCTACAGAGCACGGTCTGAGAGGAGAAAAGGGAGGACAGGACATGGGAAAGCTGGCTGATTGATGCTCTGTGGGAGGGGTGGAGTGGTTCTGCTGGATAGGACGGGAAGTGACAACCACAGATGTTGAATGGCGCTGGCTGTTTGATCAACAGGCATGATACGGAGGAGGTGAAGGGGTGGTGTCATGCATAGCATAGCATAGCATGGGGAACTGGGTGGGTGGTGATACTTAAAGCAAGTCAACTAACCTCCAATAGGAGCAAAAGCCGGGTGTGTAGGCAGCCAAAGGCTCTATCCAGTGTCCTCCCACTCCTTCTCCTCCTCCAGCACCCCCCTTACACAGTCTGTGGGTGGTGCTGTTAATGACATGGCAACAAGGACGATTAATTGTGGGCAAGCCGCAGGATTAGACAGGGCTTTTTTGGGGGGCCATGCAGGCCAGAAGAGGCCCATGCTTGTGATCTTTCAAGCAGGCCAGGAAATGAAGCAAGCAGGGGTGCAACTCGGTGGCTAAGAAGAGCATGGAGGTAGATCAAATAGAGAGGGCTAACCTCTGCCTTTATGCCTGAATTGCTCTGTTAGCTCATAATAATCACAACAATGAAGAGACTTTTTGTGGACAGGATGGCTGGTGACAAATAGTCCATTCAAGCATCCATTGAGAGCTGCAGACAGAAAAACAACCGAGTATGAATACCTGATTGTTTTGCGTTCTCAAATTGGAGCTGTCAGATTTCTTACAGAGCACAGTATGTTCTTATTCTGAGTTGTTTTACTTCTTGTGTTTCACATTCCACGCGAGTCCAGCATACAAGCATATAGTGATCTGTGATGTTTCTTAACAGATTTCAGTCACTCCAGAGGTCAAGAGCAGCAGGTCTGCCGTCAAAACAGTATTTCTCTTCCAAACTATTTCCTCCAAAAGCATTGGTCCAGCAGCATATATGCAGTGAGGACCTAAGACAGGCTTATTTTGCCATTTTTCCCCTCTGCTGTAATATGAGACACATGCTGGCCAGACCTTAATGCCTTTCAGAGATGCTATCTAAAAAGCACATTGTGTGATCGTTTTCAATTCACAGTGCTCTCCCTTAGCCCATGAAGAATATGGTTCCATTTAAGAGTGTAGACCATGCCATTTCTCAAGGTTATGCATGGGCATGTAGAGGAACAACAATAAAAGTGGGAAAAATGCAGCTCCAAACCATCTCTAATATGTATTTGTCAGTTGAGTCTCTTTTTATGATTAAAGGCCGGGTGAATTCCTTCCTGCAGGAGAGGAAAGTATTTCTGCAAAGGCATCAGATATCGCCATGTCATGATAAACTGCCTGCTCTCCTAGCTAAAAGGCTAAAGGAAGGAAGAGGATGTTTTGGACCTTGAAAGTCTACAAAAAAGAACAACAACACAAGAAACTCTTGACCTTTTTGGGAACATGCTTTGAGATCCAGGCCTCTGTTTTCTCTTTGTCTCAAAGCAGCATTTTTCACACTGGTTTAGCTTGAACCTCTGCAGTGCTGACAATCAATAGCTTATTCTGGCTGCACTGCCAGAAATCTATTACACATTTACCCCACATTTCAACAATGTGGTATTAAACACATTAAATAAATATTTACACTGCTTTCACTTTTTTTGTTACAACTTCAAATTCACTTGGATTTAAATTGGATTGTTTGTCGTTGACCAACACAAAATACGGCATCATTTTGTTATGAGTGTAACAGATTTCATGGTTTCTAAAATAAGTTCTTTGCTGGAAACAAACGCAAATAAATCTTAGTGAATATATTCATTTATCTATCTATTTAATTTCTACTTGTATGCGTATGTATGTATCTCAGACACGTCTGATATTTACGATTTGTCTCTGAAGTCACATTTGATCACACAAGTTTCTATGAGATCTCGTGTCTTTAGAATCACCTTTGTGAAAAACACTCTCACATATGTTAAGTTTGTGGCCTAGCGGTCTCATTGACTTGTCCAGTGTGTGTGTTCAGAGGACTGGGATGTTAAAAATCAGCTTGGACTGTACTTATGTGTGTGGTCTTCCAAAGGGTTATGATCCAATAGTTGTCTTGCGTGTGGCCAGCTCAAGTATTCAACTGGACTGACATCAGAAGTCCATATGTCCTTGGTAAAACATGTCACTGACATTGATGTTGATCAGACTGTGAATGTGTGAAGAGATGACATCATAAAGGGCAGGTAGGGACACATCTGCTGAGTAGCACTAACTCAAGATACTGTTCCAAATATGCAATTAGCTGGAGGAGTCCTTGGTCTTCCACTTTCCAAAAATGGAATTCTGGAAATTCATTGATTTTGTCATTCCTTTACTTTTTTTAAACTTTCTGCAGTTCTCAAATCTGCACTCTCTGTTTGTGTATGCTAATGCTAGCTGTGGCTACTGTTGCCTGCTTTCTATCCCTTCAATACATCCTTGTTATGATGACGACTTACCCAGGAAGATTTGTTGTTCAAACTTGGGAACTTTTTTCTCCCCTCAGATACTTGCGGCAACTGTTTTGTAAGTTGCAATTGTGTTAGCTTCCTCTGAAACTGTGAAAAACACTCACAACTGTGACGCCATTTTTACTCTTACGTCAGCTTGTTGCAGCTGGACTTGTTCTTCTTCTCTTTGTATAATGGCAGACCACATACACATACTGATGGTTGGAATTAGACAATTAATGGTTGTTTTTACCAAATAAAATGGTGTTATTGTGATAATAAAGTGGCCCATAATCAAATATCCCCTTTATGGGCTGATGATTCATCAGACTGATATGTTTTGTGCATTTCTACTACAAAACAAACTCACGAATAACAAGATACGAACAGTCACACAATGGCACTCGGTAAAACAGGAATCACACAAAATGCATTACTTTAAAAAATTGTTTTGATCCAAGTCAGGAACTAGTTTCTGCAGGGGAGAGTCCATAAACTGAACCCCCACAATAACCTGTTATTCCAACTGAGGATCTACAAAATTGCACCTCACAATCCCTGTTACAAGTTTAGGTGGAAAGTCCAAAAGGGGAAAATACTTCTCCACACAGCCAGTTAAGCAGATGCAAATGGCATTACTCTTCTTTCAACCAGTGTAAGAAGGTCATTTGTTGCCATTTGTGGCTACCATTGCATCACCAGGCTGCATCTGGCTGCTCAGAGTGAGTGACGTCTACCCTTTGGTTGACCATTGCAGGAGGTCATGGCTGAGTGAAGGTTAAGACCTCTCCTCCCTCACCATGTCGTATATCAGATCATCAAAGCCTGGACTGCAGCTCCATAACACGCGAGAAGTCATAAAACATGTCCCAATGCTTTGTGTCATAAAACAGGAGCAATGTTTCCAATATTTCCCGAACCAATCTCAAAGGGTTTATAACAGTCAGCTGCAGGCATACTTGTCGTGCGTAATTCTGTCAAACCTTGTCTTCTTTAAATACTCATGATATTTGTTTGTCTCCTTTCTTCATAGCCACCAATTGAGGCTGGAATCGAGGGTCAGCAGCTGCCCTACACTCCTCTACCCCGAGGATCAAGAGATGCCAGAAACCACAAAGGTAAGCTGGAGAAAAGAGACCTTTGGGCTTTGTAACCTTTTTAGTCAGGTGAATTATACATACATCCGCACAAATGTTCTTCAAATCAGACAGACAGGCACAATTTATAATCATGTATACATTCAACCCAAAACAATGCCTGAGGATTATGTAAATGTAAGTCATAACCCTAAACAGCTATGGAGAGTGGGAATCTATTGACCTGGAGACCAGTTTGAAGATATGTTCTCTATTCTTATTGATCTCATCTCGTCTGTGTGATGTGTTCATAGTGCTAGTAAATCAGAGTAATCTGGGTTAACTCTGATCTGAATGCTTGCGTGGGAGGACACTGTGCATAAACAAGATGAAGCATCCTTGATCTGTGGATACAAGACATTGATTAGGCCTCATATTGACCCAGGGTTGTCAGTTGATGTAATTGTGCCGCAACTTTTTTTACATCAAACACTGCACTCTAGTTCTGACTGGAAAATCATATTCATTAAAAGATGCAGTACTCGAATTCCAGTTGTGAGGGTTTTGTGTAAAACTCTTGAATTCCATTCATCGTACTTCACTAACATATTTTAATATCACAGTCGACTGATAGTTTGTGGCTCCCTCCTGTGAAGACTTTTAGGCTGCTTATGAAACAGACTGAAATTAACAAGGATGCTTCTAAACAATGCACAAAAGCAGAACAAGATCATCAGCATCAAGACTGAGTATTTATTTATTGCTATTTTCAATGGCTGTAACCAGTGCTGCGTGTCTGGTCTCAGATGAAGTGATTAACTTTGTCCACAGGGGGCACCAAAATCAACACAAACAGGTTTCTCACTGCGTTTTATACAAAGTGCCAAGTGCACCAGCTGGGCATACATTAAGTTGGTGTTATCGTCCAATCTTATCGTGAGCGTCAACATGTCTTACATGTTTCCATGCAACGCACTTCTATCCACTGTCCTATCTCATCAAAATAGCTGCAGAAGGTGTAGATAACTCAAACCAAAAGATTAAAAAAAATAGAGACAGATGGAGAAATATGGAGAAATATGGAAACTCATAGAGTTGTATGCAGAACATAAAAACATTTGCTCATGAAAGTGAACAACACCAACAAAAACAAACAGAAGCTACCCATAGGGAAATTGGGAAGGTCCATAATTAACCATTACTATATAGCAGCATAATCATTGAGATATTTAGTGAGAACTGGCCCACCTTCATATGACTAGACAACACTGAAAGCTCAGAGTTGACAGCGCTGAGTTTCTGTTAAATGCGATTGTACAATGCAATACTAAGCGGCTCTGTTCGCTCAGTTTGGAATTTAAAGAATCTGCAGTTTTTTGTGCCTGGGGGTGTATATATGGAGTGTTTTACACCTGATCTTCCGAAGTGACTAATTTCTTAATTGCTTAAATGGAAGTTTTGACTCATAGACTATTCTAAAGGTAAGATAACACTCAGAAAACAGTCAAAACAGAGCCCACTTTAACACTGCTAAACACATAATTACAGAGTCTGTTAGTAAACAGAGTGTGGCTACCATTAGCAGAGCTAGCCCCCACCAGCCTTTGGTTTTCACGGCATGTTGAGGTCCCAGTACCTGTCCTGGTTACATATTGCTTCAGTTGAGTGGTGACATGGCAGTTCAATCAGACCTGTCCTACATACAATTTTCTAGATCAAAATACTGTCATCTGTGCTTGTTTATATCGGGGTAGTACCTATTATAGCATCATGGCAGTAACCATTAACTTGAGTAATGGCTGTGCTACAACTCAGACAAGACATATAAGCAGCATGTCAGGCCTACAATAATAAAAATATGAATACTGAGTGACAAAGTTGCTGTGGCGTCAACTGACGGGGACAAGATTAAATTGTTTGTTCAATTTGACTCCCAAGTCTGGAGTCACATGTTTCACAAACCCCACCTTTTTCAAGGTGCCTTCTGCTAAACTCACTCTCACACTCCTTTGACTGAGATATTTTGTCATTGTCTTCACAATGCAAAACACTTCATGGGTTGACCACCTCTATAGCAGCACAACAGGTCAACAGTGAGTATCCTTACCCCCCCTCGTATATGGTGCCAAGGACAGATCTGTGTCATGAAAGCGTGGACGGTGGCAGCTCTCCCCGCTTGTAAGGACAGGAAGAGCCCAGCGCTTTGTCACAATCAGACCTGGCTAAGAACAGTCCATTTAAAGGTGAGAGGATCTGACACATGAAATATTTCCCCCTCCGTCTAAGATCTGAACAGCCCTGACAGCCTCCATTTGTTATTTTTATGATGCAGCGCTGCAGTCTTAGATAACACAGCCCTCATCTTCGCCCTTCACCTCCTCTTCATGTCCCTGCCTCCAGCCTCTTCCCCGGCTCTTTGTTATTTGTTTTCTTTTATTTACACATCTTAGACATACTCCAGTTTTCTTTATGTGTTGGAGACGGTCACAGTAACTCCTCTTTCATGGAGAACAAAGCCGCGGCAAAGCGATGCTGCAACAAACAAATTCTTCCAGACAGTAATTCCAAACAACTGTGCGTTTACTGAATTAAGATCAGGAAATAGACAATAGGATTGAAAGAGTATCCTGCAGGATTTTATTTACTTAGATGCAGCACTCCCTTTCCTGCATGCATGGTAAATTAAAGAGATCCTGCACGGTTACAGAAAACATAGGTTCTCTGGTGTAACTGTATATGCTGCTCTGTTTTTTGTTTGTGCAAACATGCAAAGCACGTCCTTTGTTCTGAGCTTTAATGTTGAGAAACCTCACCAGTACAGGAGAAAATACACATACTGTATGTTCAGCTAAAATTCTTCACAATATGTGAAATAAAGAAGCATTGTAACCTAAGTAAACATGTAATGTGTTTTCAAGTTATATTCAGTACCAGTGACATTTTGTCTTTTAAAGGTTAATAAATTGGCTTTCTTCATGGGGAAACAAGAAGGCATATAGTTCTATCCTAACTCCAGATCAGCAGCACATCTGACATTGCCCTGTCGGCTGCACAGAAAGCACCTCCTTCTCCTCCTTTCAACCCCTCTGCACCTACTCCCCCATCCCTCCAATGTGTCACCTGTGTGGAAGCCCCAGAGCCTGGGTGCCAGAGGTAATTACAGCAGCTAGGAGCTCCCAGAGGAGGGCAGCGCTGGCAGGTCACTGCCCAGGGAGAGAAGGGTGGAGAGCAAGGACACAACTCCAGGATAAGCTCTTGTATTTGTTGAGTGGGGGGGTGGGGGGGTGGGGGGGGGGGGGGTCGAGCTGTAGGAGACGGAGCAAAACACAGCAGGAAAGGAAAGAAGTTAAATCTCAATTAGGATTTCATAGAGAGACAGAAGGGGAAGATATTGAAACAAGGGAAAGACGGTAAGAAAGTGGGTATCAAGAAAAGAGAGCAGGACTCGAAAATGAGAGGGATCTAGACAAAAGACAAAATAAGGGAGCATGGTGGGGGCTTTAGTGTGTCTTAGTGGAGGCGTGACACAGAGTGGAGTGGAGTATATGGTCTGGCAGAGGGGCCTGAGGATCCTCCACTACTGTCACCTTGGCTCTGAGTCTCAGTGCTGGTCCGACTGTCAGCTCAACTTTAAATCTAAACAGTCCAAAGTGGAGACCCGGCCTAAAGTCGTGCACGTCTTCATGAGCACTAGTTTATGCCAGAGCAGTGTACTGCCTCCATCTGCCATAAAATAAAGATTTAGCATTCTAACATGCAAACAATGCACCAGGTTATTTATTAGCAGCTTGTCATTTCCTTATGATGACACAGTTTGAAGTGAGATTCACAGGTTTATTTCATAGATCTAATTATAACTGTAGTTCACAGGTATGTAAAAGAGCTGCTTCAGACTTGATTGATATATTCATGTGCAGGGAGGAGGAGATTTTAATCAAATATACCTTTCATTTATCTGCTGTATTTTTTCAATAAATAGGCCAGGCATTAGTAGCAAGTTTTTTCAGGTATCAGATTTAATTTGAGTAGGCCATCCCTCAGCGGTGACAGCAGTAAATGAAAGGGATATCTTTGTTGAAGCAGAGTAAACACACGAGGAAAAATGCCTGAAATCTGCCTTACAGTGTGAGCCCTGGGCCCTTTTAATCTTGTTGTTCTGGGCCTGCTTCCAGCTACTTTGTATGTATGTATCTTAAATGGTGCACAACTGTTATTATAATCCCAAGAGGAACGCAGCCTTCAAAGCAAAGGGGGAAAAAAAAGCCTCCTTCCTGATGACGCCCATGGGGTGTCTCACATTTGTTTGGCGGTTTGCTTTCATTACATGTCGGGGTGATCTGCGCCACAACTCCCCCCTTAACTCCCTAAAAACAGGAGAATTTGGAACAGATCCAAACTAAGAGTAAACTGTTTTATAGTTTCTGAACAACAAATAAACAAACATCTGGAAGCATTCAGAGCGGCCCATTAGAAAGGCTCTGGGCTTTGCCAAAAAGGGGTAAATGATGAGGAATGGGCTGTCGAAAGGCTGGCGGAGACAGGGGAGAGGCCAGATGACGGAGCTGTGGGTGCTAAGCACTGCCTTTTAGAGCTCAGCTGGGCTCAGAGAGATCTGCACCTGCTGCTATCTCACTCCTCCCCTTCTTCCCTCCGCCCGACATCTGGATGGGATACATGACTAATGGATGACAAAACTGCTAGTGTTGAAACTTAGCTGTTGTCAATATGAAGGGAAAGGTTGTTGCTTTGACTGATGACTTAATGTTGTCTGCGCAAGTACTTAGTTAAACTTAGAGTGAGTTTGACGGCTTGAAAAAGTGAATGCGCCAAAACAGAAATATAATTCCCTAATATCTGATGTTTGTTAAACAACCAGAGCTGATCATGTTATTTATAACATCATGGATTAGATACTGATGAGAATTCAAAAACTAGCGTTCCAAAATTTTTGTTATTTTAAGAACACATGCATTACTGATTACAGAATCGTCTGTAAATCAACTGATATATTACCTCAGACATCTGTTTCTTTACTCCTGTGTTGTTTCCGTGCTTATCTTGACTGATTCTGTCCTTTTCTGTCTGATGTCACTCTGCAGTTAGAAATAAAGCTCTCATCCTTCTGCTGATCATCTTCCCACTCTGGTCTGGACTGCTTCGGCATGTTGCATGAGTATGGAAATGTCCCCTCTGGAAGGCGATGAGAAAAGACAGAGCACCTTTGACGTTTCCCATTTCGACACACGAACGTGCTCTGCAAGACATTTCACTCAGCCTCGTAATGATTATACCAGCAGGATCTGTCCCTTGATAAACATCACTCTTAAAAACAAAGACTTGCGCTGGCCCACAAAACTAAAAGAGAGGCATATGGAAAGAACAAAGTGTAAGCTTTTCCCCGTCACTGGTCCAGAGTAGCCTTTGCAGATCTGCTTTCTGTAAACTTTTTATGTTAGGCTAAACTTTAGTGCGTGCAGTCAACATCAGAAAAAGACAGATGATGAAATACTGTCAAAGAGAATGATACATATACAGATCTTCCTGCCAGCCAAACACCATCAGCTTGTGTTGAGTGAGCCTCTGCACCAAATCGTACGAGGTGCGTTGACAATGTGAAGACGTGGCCGCCTTCCCGGGTACTGGGTTCATAAAACTGTTTCCCCAGCACTCATCACTGCATGAAGCTTTTATTTCTTTGCTGTCTTTGCCAGTTTGCAGCTGATGAAGTGTCTGAGACAAGTTTCAAGAGACCCAGCGTTAGTTTTTCTTCCACATACAGCAAAAATTAAACCCATAAAAGGTCTGTATAAACACGCAAACTTTACCCCACAGGTAACTTATATTACACATTTTGAAAGCAGGACTTTTATGGTGCTAAACTTTGTGTCTACTGTGAATCAGTATGGCTTGTTAACTTATCAAACAACCAAATCCCAAACCAAACAATCACAAGATAAACCAGAAAGAGATACAAAAAAAGATTAGAGTAATGAACATTAGACTGATCATTTCAAGTAAAACATGAGCTTGCTTGTTTGTTACAATTAAACTCAAAATTTTCATTGAAGGTCATTTGAAAACAAGGTGAACAGGTGAAGGTGTAGGAATAATTACATTTACATTTCTGGCCCCATTCAGCTTACCTTCTTCTCTGGGCGTTGATAACATAAATGTCACAATTTTTAACATGTTTTTTTGTTTAAAGTTATATTTTTTGACCTTTTTGTCTTTATTTTATAGGACAGCTAAAGAGAAACAGGAAATGTTGGGAGTAGAGAGTGGGGGAAGAAATGCAGGAAATAGTCAACCGGCTGGGAATCGAACTGGCAACCCCCGCGACGAGGACTGTGGCCTTTGTATGTGGGGTGCTTAGATCACTAGGCCACCAGCGCTCCCAACTTTTAACATTTTAACTATTCTCACCACCGCTTATAATTTAAGTTACTCTTAGCATTCAACTTCTTAGAGATACACTCACCAGCTCTGCTGCTGTTATCTGGATTGCAGGATAGGCTCCACTTTTTCTTATCATAGATGGTTAGGTTCCAGTAGCTCCTCAGGCTGCTCTCATATCTGTGTTTTGTAACTGTCATAATTTCACAACGCTCAAGACCAGCTTAAAACAGAAAGGGACATTTTTGCAACAGTATCAACAGGCAGAGGTAAAATGTGCTGGACTCTGTTCTGTGGATTGATTTGATATAAAGTATGCGATTAGGTTGTCCCCAATGTTGCTTTTGCCACTAAGGATTGATCACTATTGTAATGGGTTTTGCTAATGAATTTTACAGACTGGTCCCAGTCACTTTTTGTCGGGGAAATATGATGCGAAAACACAAAAATAAGAGGAAAAGAAAATGTATTTTTTATTATTTTTTATTTTGTTTAACCTTCATTTAAAAAGGAGATAAAGTCACTGTGATTAAACTTTTTTTTCCAACAGTGTCCTTGCCAAGACAGACAGCAGCACAGTTTACAAAGTTTCAAACAGACAAAAAATACCCATCCATAAATACATACATACATAATACAAGGCATCTTAATAAATCAAATAAATTATGAATTAAATGTAGGTACCATACTCACTTAAATTTGGTAGCCATCATTGTATACGTGTATATGTTATGGAGTATTATTTCATATAAAGTATTATGTAGATGTGAGTCTATGTGAAGGCACTTTTAGTCTGTGGGATGCAAGTCTAACAGACTTCACTGAACACTTGTTCCTAAATCTGTTCCATACACGTTTCTAACCTTGAATTGTAATGAATGAACAGGAACCAGAAAATTCAGTCACAGTCACATCAATCTGTTCTTTGGGGAGGTAGCTCTGGCTGCATATCTCAGCACATCACAGTGGTATACACTCCCTGCGTACGAGGACAGGCTCTATTTCCTTTTTGTGAGTCAGATGATGTGGTATTATTCCTCCCAGGAGTGGATTGGCTCAGCTACATGAATATCCATTAAAGCAGGTCTATGGAGATAGATGAGGCGAGAGGGGAAGAGGCAAACTGGGCCTGCAATCCTTCACCGCAGCTTCACAAAACACTGCACTGCCCGCATGCAGAGTGATGAGAGCTCATTTTTGGAGGCAGGCTTGTCCTTGTTATTGCTAACCCTGAAAATCACCTTTTATGCCTTCCCCTTCAGAAGGAGGTTAGATTAAAATGCCAGGATAACCTCCTCTACTTCCATGACAGGCTTAACTGCCGAAGTGTGACGTGCCAGCTCGAAACTGTTTTGAGAAAGCTGCCTTCAAGCAGGTGTCATTATCTCTCCGTTATCTGGATGGCACTCCTCTCACAGTGTGTGAATAATTCTGTTTGTGCTGGGTTTGGGGAAATGTCAGTGACACTATTGTTTTTACCTTGCCTTTTGATGTAGCTGAAAGAGTCTCCTGAGTGTTTTGAGTTCTTCAACTGATGTTGGATGTATACAGCAAAAACTTAAAGCAGAAAGATGGGACTGTCGGCAGCTGAGTTTTTCCAAGACATTTACTTGTAAGTTCTTCTTTTGCAGAGGAACAAAACTAAGTATGTCTTTCTGTGATAATCTGTCTTAATAAGGAGTGTTTCCTCCCCAAAGTAAAAGTGTGCTATTCAGGCTGAACTGATCTGAGGTATTGCCTTGTGATGCTACAACAGTTAACGAAACAAATTAAACATGTTCTACCTCTTTAGCATTAATCTCAAGACAGTTATGTTGCAGTTTTATGTAACACCAGCGTAACTGCAAACTTGCAATCAAACTTTTAAATTCCTCCAACCATTACTGTGAGACTTGATGATTTAACACATTGATCTATTTACTCTGCAGCAGAAAAATAGCGGTTCATGACAATTGTAGACAAGCCATTGTTATTTCTGGCCGAGCTGTCTTGATACTGACAACATATAAGTATAGGGCTTTAATACTGTCAAAAATGCAGTACTTAGTATTGGCAAGTACACCAAATACACCAATTCAATTCTGTCCATTTTGATGCCATAAAACAGGTTTCAGGTAAATTATCATGTGGCGTTAGCAAACAACAATTCTGCAATGCTAGCTAAGAGCATACAACCGGCTTGTCAAAATTACAGTAATAAATATTTTCCACCAATCATTCTGGGCCTGATTCACTGAAGGATTGCGCTCCTGTAGTGCCCATGCAAATAAAACAAAATTACATTGTCCAAGTAACAAAGCACGTCCTTTTCTATATAAATGAGCCTCATTGCAAATAACACTTAGATCACTAACACATGCTAACAGCCCAGAGCAGTTAGAGTGGCATTTTTACCACCTGCTAAGAGATGATTGTAACTTCACCTCAGCATTTATAAGTGTTATTCAAGCAGCAACCTCTGGTCTAAAATATGAGTCCAATGTGAAAGTGCTAAAAACTGCAACTTACCGAGGATCTGCTTGAGGCTGGCTCTGGAAGTACCGTAAGTCACATACACATGAATGTAGCTGTTGGCTAGGAGGCTCAAACTCTGCCTCTTTACATCACAATCGCTCGACAGCAGCAATATGGCTGCCGCCGCTGCCAATTGGCCTCAAAACAACGCTTCAGAAACAGATGGGTGACATCCCGGATCCCAGGTCCGTATTTTATACAGTCTATGGTGTTATTATGCTCAAAATTTCAAAACAATCAATTCCAGCTGTGGATGATCTAAAAATAAGTCTGGCAATATTACTTTAACATTACTATTATAACAAACAGGGGTTATATCAGTCTGGCTGTTGGAGGCTGAAACCTCCCTATACTATTGTGTGTTGCTTTTCACTGTTTCGCTCCAGGAAGTAAGCTGGATATAGACTGGGAAATTTGTGTCGCGTTTGTCATGAATCGACTCCACAAATGATGAGGACTTCCCCTCTCAATTCAGCCATCATGTGTGTAGAATTAAGCTAGCGCTGTCAGGATGAGAGCACACAGCACAGCCCTGTGAAGCAAATAGTGGAGATGCTGAAAGCTCAGTCATCTCAGTCACAATCGGGTGCAAAACTGGAGCAAAGTTCTGCACGGAGCTGCAGAACTTTGTGGACGTTTTTGCACTTGAATATAATCAGTACAATCTTCTCTGTGACTTAGACCTTGAGACAGAGCAGATAGTGTGGGCAATTGATGCGCAATTCTCTGGGCCATTAGAGGCCACAATCCATTCTTAGAGAATTCCCCCCACTGTATTATTCATTGCACTCTCCGAGGGGTAGTCTGTGTCAGCCAATACTCATGTCTCAGAATAGAAAAATGTGGTTGGAATTTCTCTAATTCATGATGAAACAAACCCAAATGGACATGCTCAAACAGACAAAAGTTCGAAGCAATACTTCAACTTTTCCTCCAAATATTTCAGAATGATAGACAAGGCCATGAGTTCTTCCAAGCAGGCCCAGCCCTCTTGGAAAAACAAACCTCTGGCTCTCTTGGACCTTGGTCTACTTCCCAGTTGCACTGGTCATTTTCAAGGAAAGTAGCAGAACATAAATCATCCAAAGTGAATAGGTCTGACTGTTAGAATTAGTTCTGAGTTCAGTTATTGCTAATGCAGCTGAAGTATTATTCATTTCCAAACGTGATTTGTTATAGTGGTATAGGATATCTGAGGTTCAGCCTGTGCTTTCCAGTCCTACTTACAGTCAGAAGTTGGAACAGGTTTGTGTTGTCTTCGCGGTTTCCAAAGGTGGGAGTCCATCACAGTAATTTAGGATGGGGGTTAGCTGCCAGATGGTTTTGGATATTTTTACAGCAGGATGGATGTTGGGTCCACCAGTTTTCTTCTGTGTCAGTAGCCCTTGAAACAAATTGCTCTGTGAGCAGGCGGAGTCTGTCGGTGTGAGGGGGCTTGCTACCCTTCATCCTGATGAATAGCTGCTTACATGCTGGCAGATGCTGGACAACTTGTCATGCTAAAGGAGACAGGGTCAGACCTCAGTGAGTCCTTGTAGATTTGTAATCAGTGTGCATTGCTAAGGATGTTTATGCTCACATTTAAGATTGTAAATTATTTCAAGTTAGCAAAATTAGATTCCGTACTTTTTAAATATTTTGTCTTGCTGGTTTATGTGGGATCGTTTGTTTTAATCATGATGTTTTTAATGAATTATATTCTGAGTAGACTGTAGATCATAATTCAAGGGTAACTGATCTCACCCAGTAATCATTCAAGATGAAAACATGCCTTAATGCTAGTCTGGTTAATGGCTCCAACAAATTAGATTCCAATTCACTCTAGGCCCAGTTTATCATGCTGGGTGACAACACATCCTGCATGGCTTAACAGCTGTGCTATATCACTAAACCTTTCTGTCAGGCATGATCTTAATGGAGCTATACATGCCATGGATTCACTAATATGCAGTAAGTAAAGGGGTACCAGTGTTAAATTACACAGCAGCATAAAGTGGTGTGCTTTCAGAGGAAGAGCCCCATCCCACATACCAGCACCTAACTTCACTGGTTAGCCATTTGGTATGAGAAGACAAACCTGCCTATGAATCTGAACAGTACAGATTGCAATGGGGAACCACTGCCTACCAATTCATAGCTTAAACTGAGACAAAAGTTTACACCACAGCATGTAGAAGCTTAACTGAAAGTAGTTGGCACAACATTTATATGCCAATGCTACTGCCATCAGCTATAAGTTTCTTCTGAAGACAACACAAATGTTATTAAATTACCAAAGGATGGATATTTCCTGATGCTTGGACACATCAAGTTTACAAAGCATCATTCCAATTGAGCATAACTGTGGACACTGTTAATTTGGAGTATTGTTGGTACAACCTTATCATGCATATAAAAACACACTGACACAAAATCACTGAAACTCAGGTACCCTCAGTGCTCCAAAGCTATCGTGGTGGAAGAAGCTGAACTCATCTGTCAATTACGGTAAGCTCCACTGGGCCGTTGTCTAAACTGTTTTTCTCACTCACCGGTGAATCCAGTGATTTATTGTCAACTGCCTCGGCATCAAAATACAATTGGGAGACACTAAGCTGTGATGTCTGAACACAAACTATTGTTGGAGTATCAGCATAGCACACATTAAGTGCCATTTAGATTATTCATTGCATCAGGCTAGGAGAAAACCATTATCCCAAACACTGTATGGATCGGAGCCTTTATTTACTCCAGATTCACTGAATGAACCACATCTGAGCTGAACCAAATGGTGTCGCAGATTTTATGGGTCAGCTTGTCCTGGCTTTCTTAAATTCTGTAAGGACATCTGGATATGAGTGTCTGAGCAGTTTACTCAGACTGTCATGCATTATATCTCTCTTAAAGTATAAAAGGAAAGCCTTGGTAAGAGGCAGTAGCTGCTCTTCTGTGTACTTTCCAGCATCAACATTCCAGCTCAACCAGAATGAAAAGACCAGGGGGGTCACTGAAATGCTTTTGAAGTCCAATGCAACCTTTTAATCTGTCACTTTGATTTGCTGATTAAGTCGCTTTAAACAGACGGAGCAGGTTTCCCTGTCATGATAATATGAGAGGACAAGTTATTTCACCATCATAATGTGATTCGTAGATAGTTTCTGGCATGTTATGTCGCTGCAGTGCAAGATGATTGGATTGACTGAGTCATTTTGGTCAAACACGAATTTATCCCAGATTGTTGTGATTTAAAAGTCTGTTTGCTTCATTCCTCCTCCTTCATGACAAACATGCATTAAAAACTAAACCTTCATACTTGGTCGCCGTCAAACTCTTGTTGTATATATGCTCAGAAAGATGTTATTCTTTTCTTGTGTTTCAAGACTTAGTGCTGGAAAATTGAATCAAAAGGTTAAAAACTTTGAAAACTGATTTTTCTAAGTGCATGCAAGTAGAAATGTTCATTGTTTGGAGTGTCGAGTGCCTGAAGACCTTTGAAAGAAAGCAAAAATATGTCTCTCCATTTGACACCATTAGCGAGTGTTAACACGTAACCTTTGGCAGCGCTGGCCCGCAGCTCAGCACAGTTTTAGGCATCTTCTCCAGCTGCAGATCTAAGCTAAGAAATTGGATAGAAATAGGGGAAGAGGGCATGATATTAGATAAAGTGAAATGAACATGTGCACATGTCTTGCGGTGCGAGTCTCAGTGTGCACACTGTGACCCTGAGATGCAATGTCTCAGGGCTAGCCCACTTTTTCTTTTGTGTACTCTGATCCATTGTGTTCATTATTAGAATAACAAGCTTGGTTTTATTTGTTCTCCTCCCTAAACCCTTATGGTAAAGAAATATCTACATTGTACGTTGTTTAGCACCTAGTTTAGAATATGCTGTATGATTGCCTTGTTTTTGTAGCAGGCAGCTGAGAGGACAATAGTAAGATAACCTTGGGAGAGAAGCAATAACAGCCATGGGCGTCCGTCCCCCCTGCCATCACTAACCCCATGTGACATTTCGGCTGAAGAACGGCTCCAGCTTCAGCGCTAACAGCTAATTTAGACTTTTCATACAATACTTGAAGGGATATCTATTTTCTTACTGTATCGTCTCCTTGGTCAGCTTGAATTGCGATCTGCTGTTAGCCATTAGACTATGGCGAGGTAATCCTGACAAATACAACGAACAAATCAAGGATATTAGCGCTGTGATGTGCAGTCGATAATATTTGGCTTCATTAATTCCCATGCCCTGAGATGACACCCAGCCCCTATTAGGTTTGAAATCTCATCCCCTTCTCCTCTATACCTCAGCTGTGGCTCAACCAAGCAGCCAAGCAGATAATACGCTCTGAGCTCTGAAACATGTACCATTATAATTAGCTTTGTCAGGTCCTAGCCCCTACAACCCTCATGCAGATAATATGATAATATGTCTTCATAACCGGCTGACCTTACATGCTCAATATTTCTCCCCTTATGAAGATTACATGTCAATAAAGTAATTGAGTCCCGGGGTGTGTGGCAAGTGAAGATTTAGGTTATTGGACTTTTCGGGGCAGTGATGTACGAGCGTTATTATTCTACCTGTCAGAAGATGTGCAGGGGGCTGGGGACTGTCCGAGAGTGTCAGGGGGGAAAGTAGAGGAGAGGAGAGAAGAGGGGCAGTGGAGAGTAAGAGAGAGGGAGATAAAGCCAAAGAGAAAGAGAGAGGAGTGCAGAAGGAGAGAAGAGAAAGTGAGGGAGACGGAAATGAAGAGAGGAGAGTAGGGGAGGGAGGACTGGAGAGAGCAGAAGAGGCAGGATCATTTCTCACAAGCAGGGGACAGATGCACAGTTAATCATTCCCTCATACCTTTATCTCTGTGTCCCCCTCCCTCACTCTCTGCATATGAACAGGGGATATGTCATATTAATTAAGAGAAGTAGAGTTACAGTGGAGCCATCCATCTGAATGGGACACAGGGAGGCCAGAGGGGTATGAAATATTCCACACAACACAAACCTATCATCACCTCTGCCTCACACCTGATTGGCTACTGGAGGTTCATTTGTTTAAAAACCTGGCAGGAAATGACGGCATGCAATTTGGAAAAGCAATAATTTTGAGCAGCTTATGGTGTCAAGAAGAATAGTTTTTCATCATTTTAACCTGTAGAAATGTGTTTGTTGCATGTGGCTCACTAAAGGCCCCAGATTACACTGTTAATCTACATAACACACAGTGGAATTGTGACTGTACATGATGTACAACACAAATGCACAAATACTGCACATTCCGCATTGAAATTCATTATTTTCAAATATTATATTATCTGTTTTTTATTTTCATTCTACATTCCTCTCATTTTAATTAGTCTTTAAGAGTTAAACTCAGGTGTTTTACTACATGGCCTTGCAATGCAGGCATTATATTTCACTGCCCACTTGTATAAGCAGATGATCAATAAAGATTGTTTATATTGAAATTATGGCATTGAATTATAACCTTTTGTATTTACAATAAAAAAGACAGCAATCAGCATTAATTCCTATTGTAGGATGTTCTTAAGTCAGTTTAACAAAGATACATTTAAAAAAAGATGCTGTATATAAGGGCCTGTGTTCACTTTTTGTTTAGTAAAACTGGTAGCAGCCATGTTTTACATGAAACCAATGCAGCTTAGTGTTTTTAGCGTCTTGAGTCCAAAAACACCCTCAGAATTAGCAGTTTTTTGTCGCTGTACTCGCAGTGCTCTTAGTCGAAATATGTTCAACTTTTGGAATACTGACGAGCCTGTCATAGTCACTTCTCAAGCACCAACCAATCAAAGTCAAGAAAAGGCGGGGCTTCTAATACTGACTGCAGAGGATAACTAATCAGACCTGTAGTTTCGAAGGTACTCTTTCCAGATCAAGAGCATTTTTCAAAAGCCATGAAATTGTTTGTTTCCATTGTTGATAAATGTCCTTAAATAAACCAAATACTAAGCATCAAGAGCAATTTATTAGATATTTAGCGATCACTCCTGAGAGGAGCAGAACTGCCATCAGGTGACTGTCTAACCTAGTAGCAATAAAGGTAAGTAAGAAGTGATCTGAACATGAGAAAGTGGTGACGCCAGAGCAACAAAAACTGTTAGTGGACACAGGCCCTGAATGCAGCAATGCTTAGAATAGTTGGCGGTTTAAGTGTGCCCTGTATACAGAGGCTTTGCTCGCAACTTCCAACCATGACCGTCTGCATTTTCTGTCTCTCTTCAACTGTCCTATCTAATAAAGGCACCCCCAAAAGAAATAAATAAATAACTTGAAACAATAAAACGTGCTTAGCTTAATTCACATTTTACTTGAACACAAGTAATAACACAAGTTTTAGTTTTTCCAATATCCTTTAACGCAAGATACAGAATCCTTTATCCACATGCACCTGTGTAGTGAACTTCACTTTTTATTTCTCTTTCTTGTTCTCACCACATGTTGTGACAAAGTGTGTAAAACCACTGCATGTCAAGGTGCCGTTTTGTCCATCATAATTTGACTGTCAGTGCTGGAGACAGAGGAAATGGGATGTGAAAATGAGTGTGGTCGATTGAGGTCCAACAATGAAGGTTACACACGTTTTCAGCTGTGAGAGGGAGAGAAACAGAAGCAGGGGACACACAAAGGCAGGATGGGAGAGCAATGTTAAAGGATATTTTACCATGTCCTTTCGGATTAGGCCCGGAGATTGATATCTTCCAGTCAGATGAAGCTCTGATGTGAGTGATCCGGCCCCTCCATCATTGTGACATGCGGCTCTCGGCTAACGCTCATCCGTGTTGATAGGCACGCCCTGCGCCACGAGGGCCCCTTGCTAACATACCCACCTTCCTCTCTCCCCAACTCTGTCCGCCTCACTCTGCCATCTCTGTTCTTTTATTTCTATTGCCCTTCTCCCCTGTTTTCTGTCACCATGTCATGTCCAATCACTGTTTGGCTGGCCAGGCACTCAGTCGGGCAGGCAGGGAGCAGGAGCCCCAGGTAGAGAACTGCCTAACAGGCGTCAGGATGGGCACTGAAATGACTCTAATAATGGGGTCCCCGTGTGGCCCAGACAGGCCAGTCAGTTAGCAGGGCCTGGATGGGGAGTAATAAGTGTTTGATGTCTGCAGGGGAAGGAAGTGTGAAGGAGTACAGCCAACCCTGGGCACTCCGGTCAGGCAGGTGCAGCCAGCCAGAGGTCTGAGGGGAACAACTGTGGAACAAGACGTCAGATTAGTATTGATATGTGTCACGCTGGAGGTTGCCAGGCTGTTTGTTTAAGAGAGTGTCTCAGAGTGGTAGCAGCCATGCGGTAATTGATGTTGAGTTCAGAAAAGAGAGGCTAGAGGACAACTTGACGTACCTGCTGCTGACTGAAGGAACAGCCATTGTCGATTTCATGGTGTGATGAAGGAAGAAACTACTCCACAATGCACGCCATTATTATCTGCGTGTTTTTTATGCATGTGTAAAACTTCTGCAGTAGTCCCTCTCGTGGCAAAATTTGCCCGCCATCTTTGATTTGATGGAAATTGCCACTGACAGGTAGCGAGGTGCCATTTTGTCCAGTGACGCGTGAAGTCCATCATTGTCTGTGTGGTTGAGTTTAGTTAACATGGCACTTAGCGACTGACATTGCTTTCGAGCCAGAAAAACACTGTCATTGTCACGTCATTTATCTTTTGCTACCCAATTTCGACACTGAACGCCTCGCTGAACGTTTCTAGCTTTTTTACAGTAGGCTAGACAGTCTCGGTGCCCTCTAAGTTTAAACTCCGCTTCAACCCTTCAACACATTTAAAGTCCCGACATCACAGGTTGAGCACACCTTCCCTTGATAAAGCCACTGCTGTCCTTTCTAGCCCGGCTATCTAGTAACAAGCTACTTCCCTTTGAACAGTTTTATGTGGTTGTAATTGACCTGACAATGGGGTTCATTATGCAGTCCCTTTCATGCTGTTTTGCCTGATAATTATTATTTAATGTGTTCAGATGGAGAGCATCATTAATTCATCCCTTCCTCCAATGTCAAAGAGATGAACAGTGAAGTTATCACTCTCTGGTGATTAATATTACGCTCTTTTGTTATTGAATCCTGTCCCAGTGATTAAACCTTCATTGAGTGACTCGCCAGCCGCCCTTATTAACGGCACCATTACCGAACACAGCCAAACCCCTAATTGCGGTTTTCACTTTTTTTTTTCCTATTTCGGTCGGAGGTTTGAACCACTTATCTGTGCTTTTCTTTTAATTAGAAATCCTGGGTTTAATGAAGAACACAATCGATCAGTGTCAGGAGGCGTGGTGTGCTTGTGTGGTGATTTGGGATCCACATGTTGACAGAGAAAATGAGCTCGTATGATTATTGGCGTCATTAGTGGTTTCGTGTGCCCTTAAGGATAAACGAACCCTTTCAACGACTCCAGCAGTAAATACTTGTCATTATTTTGCTTACAGGAGAGTTTGTGTGTGTTCATATGCAAAGTGTGTGTTGTCTACATGATGTTGGATGCCTTGAGCAAGACACCACAAGGGGA
Source organism: Notolabrus celidotus (assembly GCF_009762535.1). NCBI lineage: Eukaryota > Metazoa > Chordata > Actinopteri > Labriformes > Labridae > Notolabrus > Notolabrus celidotus. Next base: position 13,481,095 of record NC_048275.1, on the reverse strand, counting down.
CTTTGTAAACTGTCTGATCCTCCCCTCCTTCCCCTCCTCGCGCCTTAAACCTCCCTCCTCTTATCTGCAGCCTGCAGAGCTACTGTAACCAGTGTTCTCCTCTGGCCGTCTGTGGAATAAATGTCAGTGAAATTAATTTCACCATTTTTTTTCCATCAGACCCCCCACAACAGTAATCTCTCTCTCTTCAGTCAAAATTTATGTGCCCCAGAATTCAATTTCCTCCCCATCCTCATAAGTTTAAAATACAAAGACTGATAGGCATTCATCTGGTTATAACAGTAATTCACCCATCAATGAATAATGCCATCCCCAATTTAAAGTGTTAGATTATAGCCATTTAGTGAACTGACAGTGATAAAGTTTCATTTTTTATTTGCTGATAAGCTCAAAAACAGAACCGATACACACAGTGTGAGCACCGCTGCATGTCTAATTATTGATTTATATGTTTTATTCCACCTATTAATTACATTTCTCGGTTTATTTTCATCACTTTTGACCTGGCCACCCCTATAACAGTTCCTGCAGCATCTAAAACATACAGAGTGTGTTATTGTTGCACTTTAAGGAGAATCATGTGGTAAAATCAACCTGGTATTGATCAGAGCTGCTTGAGCCATGACCCAGCAACCTTCCCCTGACAGCCTATCAGCCTGTGGCAATAGCAAATCTTTCAACTCACCCACACACACAAACACACACACTTCCACTTTTTCATCCTTTGTTTGCACTCGTGTTTGTATTGTTTTTATCTGAGTCATGCACACAGTTCCTAAATCTCTCCTCTATATCTTTCTGTTTCACTTTTGGACACTTCTACACCAATAGTTTAATAATCCCCCCACCTACCTATGGAGTCAAAAACAAATAAACACCTACTGAAAGATTGTGCTGCAATAACAGGAGGAAAAGTATAATACATCACAATGAATTGAAGCTTGAGAGGGTGTTTAAATTAGGGCTTAAGAATTTCCTGGTTGGCTAGTCGTCAGTGGTTAACCCATTGCAACTTTATATTAATTCAATTTTCATATGTATGTTTTGTAATAAATGTTGAAAGCAACACTTTAACCGTAATATTAAGGCCATAAACCATCAAGTTTACAGTGCATATGAAGCAAGCTGTCTGTTAGCATCCATGCTAAGGCCAAGAGTAGTAATCGTGAACGGTTGAAATTCCAGCAAGGAGACTAAACATTCATTTCATTTCAGGTGAACATTTTTCCTCTCCCTCTGACGTCATCCCAGCTGTAGTTGAGAGACCTCTAGTTTCTTTGGGCTAATTCAGTTAGCTTCAGCTTGACTTGTCGCTGTTAACCAGCTAGCTAAACGGTGAAGAAAGGTGGCTAAAGAGTGTGGTTGCAACAATCATGGTGACTTTCTGTTGCCCATTGTAACTGAGCTATAAATGGAAAATATGTGCTTCATTGTCTCAACTATATATCTTTCTACTTTTCACTAACTCACTTGAGACCAAGCGGCAACCTCCGGTCTAAAAATATGAGTCCAATGCGGAAGTGCTAAAAACTGTATTTCATCGAGGATCTGCTTGAGGCTGGCTCCGGAAGTGTCGGAAGTCACATTCACATGAATGGGAAAAAGACGATCTTTACAGCACATATAAACATGTTTACAGCCTGGTACAAAAGACGAGTGTAGTCTGGATAGCTCATTTCTCGATCAGCACACACTGTAAGGGGTGAATTTTTTCATAACTTGGTACTTTCAAAGATATTGAGATTACGAGTCTTCCAATGAGAGGCACAGCTGACTTGATTGACAGGCGGGAACACTGTAGCTGTTGGCTATGAGGCTCAAACCCCGCCTCTTTACGTCACACTTTGACTGGTTGAGTTCAGCATAACCAATATGGCTCCCGCCGCCGATTTGCTTTAAAACAGTGCTTCAGAAACAGATGGGTGACGTCACGGATACTACGTCCATTATTGATACAGTCTATGCTTGAGACACACTTTCCTTAAAAGAGCCTACCAAGCTTAAACCGTGTCCCAATTCTGGCCCTGCTTCCATCAAAGAACCCGGATTTATGTAGACTGCTGTGTCTTAACTGAAAGAGACAATCTGTCTTTATGGGACTTCCTGTTTACGTCACTAGCTGTTCTCACCCTATCCCTCTAATTATCAACCTTGAAAGCTGTACCGGAACAATCTAACGTAACTGAGATCACCCGACTTAATAACCTATTTATTTAAAGGTAATATGCGTTTCATACTTAAGAGTCTGCTATCTAGATGAAATTGGCGCCCAATGGATAAAGAGATATATTGGTCAAAGAAGGACACACATAATGCATCCTTCATGTCGGGGGACAAGCAGTATGCATTTGTAGCCTTCAAAATGGGATAGCCTTAAATGCACCAGTACGCATTAGTAGTTGAAATGTGCCCTCGAAGGATGCAGCCCCTGAGTTGGGATACAGCTTATGTAAAATGCTTTTGCTAACAATAAGAACTTTTAGTCATCAGGGAAGGCAGTATTTACACTACTGATAGATTTGTGTTTGTGGTTGTTTTGCGACTGTCCGACCCATGAAAACTTGGATGACTAAAACTCTTTTCATTGACTATTTTCAGTCAACTCCAGAGGGCAGCCCTAGTTTTTACACATTGTGTGTTAGAATATTTTCTGTGTAGGAGGAACATGATGTTTGAATGGGTAACAGTCTGACCGCTGATTGACTGACAGGGAGTATACAACATGCCAGGCTGTCTGGTGAGAAGTATTTGCAAACTCTGACGTCTAGGACTCAATAATAACAGAGAGAGCAACAGGTATGTTGTGTTTCGTCTGTGTGATGGACAGGTATATCATTGAGAGCTTGTTAAGCCAGGACTGTTACTGCAAATTACAATATATTCAACAACTGATAGCTAACATTAGGTACATATCCTAACCGTTTCTACAGAACAGCATCATTTATTTGTGTGCTTTTTTTCAATATTAAACTAAATCTATGGGATGTTTTACTGTCCTGTGTGCCTTACTGTGCACCCTTCTTCTTCTGTTGTGGGCGGTATCATCCCCTCCTTCCTGTCTGTCCTGCCCTCCTTCCATTCCTCTTTTCCACTGCCGTCTCCCCAGCTTCTGCCTGGGTGAAAAATGGGGCGCATTTCCCTGATAGCCTGTGTGGATGTGGAGAGTATAAATGGCTAATGAATTACAGATGAACATTGACGCAAATTAATCTTCCTGATGTCCCAGGGTTATATGGCAGCTATTTAAAAGTTTAATCAATAAGCTGAAGTTGAAAACATGCAGGCGCTGCAGTTGTTTGGCCGCAGTAAACAGCCAGGAGGGGGAACAGGGAAGGCCTGAGCCCAGGGCATGCATCATAATGACAGCTATTTATGTTTAATGGACTAAATATTTCTTATTGGGAGAGGACAAATGTCACTTCAATTTTCAAAGTTACACGCAGGAGTTTGTTTGAGACCCTAGAGAGAAGGGTGACACCTCAGCTGTTTATATGGTTAATTTATTGACAGACAAGTCTATCAGCAGGGTAAAGATGGAGTAAGAATGGATTTAGTGTCAACGTGTCATATTAAAATATCACTGCTTTTGTGAGAAATGTGCATCATAAAAATGACAATAGGATATTCCTCATGAAGGTGCCATCAATATATTTTACTAAGGTGAAGTTCCCTCTTACTCTTTTTTGTTACAGCTCTCTCTCTCTCTCTCTTTCACTCAGCCAGACAAAGTTTGTGTCTATCTACATTTATACACATAGTGTGTACATTTTTTATTGTACAAATCTCTGAGAAATTAAGTTTTGAAGAAGCTGAAAAATCATTCCAGCACTCACTTTCCTGCTATAAATATCAGCATATTACTTGTATACTCCAATTATGTGGGGGAAAAATGCAGAACAAGTAGGATCACAGTAAATGCTTGCTTTATAGATTATTATGTAAACTGATAAACCATCTTTTCCTTGTTGCTGACAATTGTACAGAAAGTTAATGCACAATATAGGGTTTTTGCCGACATCCAATTAGCCAATATTGTCAAACTTGTCTTTTGCAGATATCAGTGTCAACATATACACCTTTTTTTTGTTGTGAAGAATGCCAAGTATCTCTTAAGGATGCAACAATTCTCCATATAAAATTGAAACACTTGGTTCCATGGTTCAATATTCAATTGTATTTGATATGATATATGATTCTTTTCGTTTTCTTTGATATAACTAGTTTCAATGCTTCCATTGCTCTCTGAATTGGCTTTGTTTGCGTGTGCCTGGAGTTCATGGGATGAGGAAACTCCCCCTAACAAGGAAATACCCAATCACTATGCGCTAAATTTACGTGGGGTGGAGTTACTCCGATGTCCTTGGCTGTCAGAACCAAACTTGAAGTGATAACATGACCAAAAATTGAGATGGGTATGGAACCTTGGGCTAACCCTATGGTTGCATCCCTAGTATCTCCTGTACTAGAATTTCTCTGTTTCTCTTATTATGACAGTCTGTTTGGTTTAGAAACAGTTGGGTTTTGTTCTTGTGCTTGCTGGAAAAGAATCAGGAACAGGCTTTTTCATGGCTCCTATGTCTGTAGTTCTGTGGCTAGGTTGGTTCAAATTGGCAATGCCCATTCATTAACAACAGAGTTCTCTAGTGTTGCTGTATTATGATTTTATATTCATCCTAAACAACAACAAAAAGTGTTTTCTTCAACAAAGTTTAGCAATTAACAATGCCACATGCCAGTTTTATAAGCAATGCTAAAGCTTATGTTTCGGTGCTTTTTCTTAGTAGATGGGCCACAAAATGGCAAATATATTACTCGAGAAAATGTGTCCTCTATTAAAATAACCCACTGTACTCTGTAAAACCAGGCTTATAGCAAAGTGTTTTCAATAAGAGTATTCTCTAAAGTTATTGTTTCCTCATTAGCTAATGCACAAACACTAATAAACATACCCAGCAAACCACTACTAAGTGAAACAATTCCGTTTTGATGCATGGCAGCATGTTGTGTGCCAGCCCGTCTCTCTGTAGGCTGAACCAGTCCACTGGCTGTTGGTTTATGGGACACAGGGGGGTTATCTATCTGCAGGCCTCCCTGCAGAGAGGAGGTGGCGACTCCATCTCATGACGTTGGGCTGAACTGATAAAAGGACAGCCGGAGATGAATCGTGTCCACAATAATAGCCCTGGCTCACAGCAGCCTACGCCCCGAGCCCATAAGTCACTCTTGCACCAACTCTTATGGATGCCTGCCCTCAGCCCTGGCTGACCCCACCCCCACCTGCCCAGCAGTGTTATTTCAGCCCTCGGAGATAATACTGAAAGTGTAATTGCCTTGTTAATTGGCTTTTTTCTTATTGCGTTTTTGCACTGATGGATGGCAGCACTGATGGAATTGTTGGTTAAGTGGCCAAACTAGAGAGCAGGACAGAAAAGGAGAAGAAGCAAAAAAGTAAAGAAAACAAGAGAATTCAATGAGGGGAGGAGAGGAATCAGAGAGAGAAAATAAGAAAAACGTGTGTAGAGGGGTAAAAAGAAGAGTGGGAGCAGTTGAAACGGGAGGGGAGGAAGATTTGCAAAGGAGATGGGATGAGAAACAGGAGTGGAGGGGGCTATCCATGCCGAGAATAGATAACCTTGATGTTAAAAGCTACATCCGTTGGATGTGTCTCTCTGTGACATATTGATGGCCCTTGAAAAGAGTCAAGCTGATTGTATGCAGGGAACAATCATTAAACCCACTCCATCTCCCTCCTCTCTCTGACTTCTCTCTTTCTATCTCTTGTAAAAGTGTGTGTGCATGCATGCACAATTGTGTGTTGTGTTTTAATGCAGTGGATATCCCTGCAGGTTCAGTCAGGCTGTGCAAGTTAAATTCAGCTAAAAAAAAGCATGTTTTCCAATATGTTATATTCTGCAGTCTGTCTGAAAAACTCCATAATATCTAATAGTTTGAGGGTGATCACAACATGAACTTTTTTTGCTGATATCATTAATATATGCTAACATAGATCGGTTTTACACTTTTGTACAGTTAGGAGATTTTAGATTGACTTTTTCAGTTTTCAGGAGTTAGCACTTAGCAAGAGTAAACAAGTGTTATGGATTGAAAATTTGTTCCCACAGCTGCAAAATAAAACGAAAGATATATATTTTGCCAAATCTAAACACATAAATTGGCATGCCCTTATGAGCTATAGCTATGGAACTTAGCTCTTTGTTAAGTAATTGAGTAATACAATATATCTGATTGATTAGATTAATGTTGTCTGTTTATTTGTATTACAATATACTGGTATGCCTAACGAATGAGGTTATCCTGTAAATATTTAACACCACAACCCTCTATGGCCTGATTAACACAGGTTTAAATATTGGAGCTTAGGATAAACCCAGACTGTCATAACCTGCATAATTTGAGACCCACAGTGATATCTTGTCCTTCTTTCATCCCTTCCTGACTTTAACTAGCTGCTCTAATGCGATGCCTCAGTCAGACTCTTTTGGGTATTGCAAATCTCCCTGCAACACATGTAATAAACAGAGGAAGCAGCAAGAGACATTGTTGAGAACTGTGCAGTCCTGGTTGAACTTTAAGGTCATTCATATCTTGTTTTTCCTAAGTAACATTTTCCATAGCTGTATTCTACTGTAACTGGTGAATAATATGGTTCTATGTGAACTTACACACAGCAGCACTCTGTGGAAAGACATGAAAGACTTGAAAGGAAAGAGGATAGAGGAACTCAGGCTAGCTTTGTATGAGACGGGACTTTTGCTATCTATCCAGTGGCTCAAAATTAGACAGCCTCCCTAACTGATTATAAATTTGTTTTCTATGAAGTGTCCTTACAATTTGAGGCTCAGGATATCCAGTGGCACTATATTTTTTAGGCTAAAATCTGTGTAGACACTGGATATCAGATAAAATCTAAATCTGAACATTTATTTGGTTAGCAGTTTGTCAACTAGAACCAAAGTGTATGAGCTGGACTGTAGTAGTTAGACATTTGTAAAGCTTAGTAATACCATGTATGTTTCACAGCAAATTGTAAGCCTTTCTTACATTATTAATTTTACACATCAAGGCGATAAAGTTTCAGTGACTATACTTTTGACTTTGCAAGTGTTTTGCCTAGATTTATTGATTTTAAATTCCTTGTAACGTTAGCTGACCTCTTTTTATAATATGTTATGTTTGAATAGAAAAAAATGCATATCCACAAGAGAAAAATGACAACTTTTATGACCATATTTGTTGATTTGAAAATAGAGCACTGTTCATTTGAGGCTTTGTACAGCTGGTTTACTCACACTGTGGCAGAGTGGCCCATCAAGCCCCTGTAGAGAGGACACATGCTTTGGGTAATCAGCTCTGAAAAGACCAGACTGTGTGACTATGAACCTACACTGCAGCGATCACCAAGAGGAGGCTACAAGAAACACACTGTACAGCCTTTAATAAAGACAAGAGAGTGAGCTACTCCTCTTAAAAACAACAAGGTGCTGTGAGACATATGCACAACAAAGGCCTGATTGTTCCTCCACCAGGGCATGATGGAAACATTAGCCTCCACATCACTTTGTTCATCTGTCACTTTAATGGCTGCCCCCACTGTTCCCACTGTGTGCTGTGTTTGTGTGCAAGAGATGAAAGTGTGCATGAGTTGTGATAATGTGCGTATGGTAGAGATTGTGGGTGTTGATTCAAGTGTGCTCAGCCATGGCTCAGGATACACAGAGGATATTGTAGACCACTGGCTCTGGCACTGTACAACTTGTTATTAAGTATCAGCTCATCAGGCGGAACCCCACAGGCATGAGCCCGGCCTCACAAGGTGTTATGTAAGAGTGAGTGTGGCTCAGTTATTCCCTTCTCTATCTCCACCTGCACCATCTTTCTCATGGTTTTTCTCATAATAAGAGCGAGCTCTCACTGTGAAGGGGGACTCAGCGAACTGGAGTGTGTTTATGTACAAAACACACTGCTTAATGTAGTGGTGGGAATATATGTAGAGCTGGGGTCAGGTTTCACAGAAAATTAAGACACATTCATGCACTTTTTCACCCGCTGGGAAAAAGTGATCTATTCCTGGTCATTTGTTCTACTATTTTACCTTAATTTACTACCTTACTCCTTTCCTTCTCAGACTGGTCTCAGCAGTTTGAAGGAGCACTCAACCTTCCTGACAGCTGATCATATGGACGTGGCGCCTATTTTCCTCTGATGTTATACTCACACGCTGTCACAATGTGGTGCTGCTGTGTTCAAGATTTTCAAATCCTATAAATGGAGGGAATCTTACAAATTATGATAATGGGCCATACTTCATTTTAAAACTAATTTTCATAGGCTAACTAACAAGCTACAATTTGACAACAACTAATGTTAGCATTCAAATTATTTTTTAAACTAACATTAGCCGTTAGTATTGATACAAGATATGCTATGATAGTTATTCTTCCTAACTAGCTAACAGTTTTGTGCTAGCTATAATACTTTAAGCTAGGAATTTGTTGGCTGTTAATGGTGGCTAATGCAGCGTAGCTGTGTGAGAGCCAATGACTTGTAACAAAAATGTAACCCAGTTTTTGCTACCCATTGTCTTTTCAGTTGTTGATGAATAGATAAGCAACAAAGTGATAATGAAACATCAGTTTATCTGAATCCGAAAAGGATGAGCCTTAATTCAAATATAAACTTTCATAAAAGGGATGGTGCATTGGTTAGTGCTGTTGACTCACAGCAAGGAGCTTCCTGGTTCTAATCCCACACTGTGTGTTCTCTCTGGGTATTTCGGCTTCCTCCCACAGTCAAAAAAATGTATGCGAGGTTGATTGGTGACTCTAAACTGTAAGTTAGAGTGTGCATGAATGTTTGTTTGTCTCTACAAGTTGGCTCTATGATGGAGTGGCGAACTGTCTATGGTGTACCCCGCCTCTCGCCAAATGACAGCTGGGATACACTTCAGCCCAATGAGATGGACATGGATAGTTTTTATATCTCGACTATACTAAAACTTAACAGAAGTCACACCCACGTCCAGTTTTCCATCAGAAGACAGATACTGGTACAGATCATTTTTGGGTCGAACAGATACAGGAAATGATGTCTCTGGACATCAATGGTGTCTAAATGGATTACACATTTAACACAGCAGCACAACAACTGAGCTTCCCACTGAGTATGATGTGAGAGGAATATGGTCACTGTGCAAATATGATGATTTGGGGGGAAGTTGGTTAAGAAATGGTTGGCTCGGCCAAGATTATATTTCATTATATATGATTATATAATCACTCTAAACATGTCTGCTTTTGAAGATTTAAAGTCCTTATGATTACATCAGCAATGTCTGAGAGAGGGAAAAGGAGTGTATTGTAGTAAGCCACCATTTTGTTTACATCTCCTCCTTTTTTTCTTAAATCACATGAGATTACAGCAGAACAACTGTATTGAGATGTTATGCTGCTGAATGTTTCCAAGCAAAATTTAGTTCTAGCCCTGAAGCTGATGATAGCTAGCATGCTAATGTGGAAAGAAAACTTATGGGTACAATCTCTGTTCTTGCTAGAAAATTCTGAAAACTTGTGAGGATTTGTTTCCAATATATTTACCTTTTCCTTTTGTTTTTTCTCACTGCAAAGCACTATTACATACAGTTAGTCATTACTAATCAGGGTGTTAATCTGCTTCCTTCTGAAATCTCATGAGCTCAAAGGAGATCACCTGTGTTTGGATGTTGCTAACTTCTAGCAAACAATCGTTCCAGATTAGAGAAATGATCTGTGAAGGAACTCATCATGTGCACAATATGATAAATGTTGTGGAAACTTTTAAACTCCTGCAACCAGAGCCCAGCCTTATATCAGATTATATTACGTTTTTTCAAGCCCTGTTGCTGATTTACTGATCGCACATCCCTAAAGCTTTCTGATTGGTGCCGAAGAATCTCAGAAAGTGTTCTCTCCGATCCTTCTCGGTCCCTGTGGGCTCGTGACGAGCTCGGCAGAGTGTGAAGGCTCAAGGGATCTTTAGCTTTAGTCCCTTCATCTGTGAAGGTTATCTCTGAAAGGCTTTGGTTGCAACCTACAAATATATCCCCCCAAGGTGATGTCTTTAAGGAGCCATGGTTCTGGTACCTCACTGGGTAATCTCTTTAAGAACCCCACTCCTGGAGAGAGTGAGTTTTCTCGCCGGGTAAGCCTTGAATATGTGAAAGAGCCCAGCGCCCATGTGATCAGAGCACTGTGAGACACCCCAAGTCCTGTGGTGTCAAGCCCAGTCTCCAGCCGTGGCACCTATATCCTTAGGCGAATCACGGCAGCTGAAATTCTCCTTCCCCCGCCTAACCCAACCTTACTGTCAGAGACTCACACACATACACACACACACAGACGCAAGAAATCACACACGTATATGTTTCCCTCACACACCAGGGGAGCAGGCAGGCATGGAGCTGGTCCCGGATTTTATCGGAGGTGACAGCTCCTCACACTTCAGTGTTTGGATCACCTCAAGTAGCTGGGCTATGAGGGGAAATGAGCACTGCTCCACTACAAAGTCCAGATTTAGATTGACTGAGCTTGTCCCCGGGCCTGTGGGCTGCTGCTGCTGCTGCTGCTGCTGCTGCTGCTGTTGTACTGCTCCTCTGCCTGACAGAACACCCACTACTGCTGCAAGGGACTGGTATGTGTGTGTGTATCTTTGTGTGTACGTCTGGGTACTTTATATTTGCGTGTGTGTGACTTGGTGGAGCCTACTTTGAAGAGTCGGAGAGAGTAGGGGGGAAGAGAGCGATGTGTCAGGTTTGGTTAGAATTGAGGGTGGCATCAGAATATGCTTGGCACTAATATGGCACCAGTATCTCTGTCCCCGTCTCTGCTTTCTGTCACTTAGTTGCCATTCTCTCCCCGCCCTTGACAATGTCTCTTTGGATTATGTGATTGGACTTAGCGCTCGGAGCACCCCTCATCCCTCTGCGACACCGCCGCTCCCATAAGTCTCTTCTTTCCTGCTCTGTCTCCAGCCTTCCCGCCCCCTCCTCTTTCCTTTTATAATGCACTTGATGTCTATTTAAGAAGCCTGGCGAAAGCTGTATCTGTTCTGCTGTCAGAGGATCATTGACAGCACTAATGCCACTTGTCCTTGCCTCATTTGGCGAGAGGTGACACCTAGCAGCAGCTCGCCACAATCATCAAGTGGCGGTGTGAGTGTTGTGACATCAGAGACAGAGCAGAGCAGTAACAGGGCTGTGGGCAGCCCTCTATCTGGACAGGAACACACGTCTTAGTACAAGAAGGCTCTGGTGGCCATCTTGATTTTTCTTCTTTTTGTTTTTTTTTGCTCTTGCTCTCAAGAGTTGGTTGACTTTTAAGCAGGGTTTATGTAAGACCTGTGAAAACCTTGACCATTTTTGCAATTGGCCAACTTGAGTTAAATCTTTAGTGTGGGATTTTTTGTTAATATGTCGTGTCACATGTAGCATACATTGTCAGTTTCCTCATTTTTTAGTTTGAACTACTTTTTCAAAGTAACTCACCAAGGTGGATTCCTTCCTCTTGTAACTTTGCTTTAATTAAACTTCTTCAGTATAACTTCAGGATAACTCTTCAACTTCCAATTTGTTTTCCTCTGCAAGAGTTGTTTAAAAGAGACAAAATCAAAGTCTTCTCACAATCCACAGGCTCTCTCTTGATCTGGCTTGCTGGAGGCAAATATCCTCATTTAAAGAGATATGGCAGGGAATATGTATCATGTAGTTCTGTGAGTAGCCTTAAATAGTGTCAGATTTTAAGTCCCCTGTTGGTAAAGCGGTATTTTTTTTCTCTTTGCTAATTTTGTTCTGTATACAAATTGCATCTTTAACTAGTGGTAGAAAGTTGTTTTTTGTGATTTTATAAAAAACTATATTGTGTAGTAATATTGGCGCTGTGGGCAGGTGCCAAGTCTGCTCAACAAGGAAATCAGCATCTCCTTGAAGCTTGTCAGTAGATGGAAGCATGAAGTGCTCTTAAATCTCCTGATGGACAGCTGGGTTGACTTTGGACTTGATAAAACACAGCGGACCAACACCAGCAGATAACATGGCATCCCAAATACTCCCCACAGACTCACTCTGGACTTCACTTGGATTATGTGCCTCCCCATTCTTTTCTCCTCCGCCCAGGTCAGACTCTTTTAACGTCTCTGGCTCAGGAGTAGCTTGATATAAGGAATGTGACAGTGCCCCTTTCCTGAAGACGTCTGTTGGTGGTGGCTAGTGATGCAAAGACACCAACCTCAGTCCCTAAGAAGCTCTCCGGAATTCTTGAATCAACTTTTCTTGACAATCCTCTCCAGGCTGTGGGCATACCAGTTGATTGTGCACCTTTCCCTACCACACTTCCCTCTCGCTGTCAACTTCCCATTAATAAGCTTTGATACAGCACTCTGTGAACAGCCAGTCTTTTCAGCATTGACCTTCTGTGGCTGACCCTCCTGGTGGAGGATGTTGATGATCTTCTGGACAACTGTAAAGCCAGCAGTCGTCCCCATGGTATTGGTTACATGTTGTACAAATGGTATTTGTTCTGTTTGAATAGTAATTTACTCAAAATGAATTATTCTAATATTGTGAGATCGTACATCTTTTGAGCTGTAAGATCAAAAGATGAAAAAAATGATTGACACAATTTAGTTTACTTTTAATGAGTCTAGAATATTTTATAATTTCTTAAATAACTGATACAAATATTGGACCTTTTAGTGCTATTCTAATTTGTTAAGATGCACATGAAGTGTTTAACAAAATTCTCATTCTGTTTTCTTAAAATAGTCAAATGTAGCACTCACGAAGACTCTTTTCTGGAAAATGTGTACGCTGATGGTCTTGTTTGCTTTTGTGGTCACAAATTTCAGTCTTTTTCATAAGCCACAGGAACTTTAGCTCAAAACATCTTTAAAAAAAACCCAGCTTGTTGTTGTTTTTGTTGTTAATGTTGTTATTGTTGTTAATCCCCACCACCCATACCTAATAAAAGTTGGATAATTGCTAACAGTTATGGTCCTGCCATTTAAATCTACCCTCTGGAGTTTTAACAATCAGGGGTTGTGTTCACATTTGACATTTTTTACAACAACTATGTCTGTGTCCGTAAGGTCTAAGAACAACAGGCAGCACATTGGTCACCAAACTTCAATTAAAGCTTTGTATTTAGTGTTTAAAACCTTCACTCACATCATTCTGTGTTTACATCATTCTGTGGGCTTCTTTGTAGTCTCACTGAGTTTGGGTGATTTTCAGAGACCCCTTGTTTCCCAGGATAAAGAACACATTGTAACTGATGTCAGTTACATATTCAGCACACTAAAGGATCTGAATATGCTTTTATAATATTGCTATAAACGAGTAATTTTGACTTACTGGGTCTGTCAAAATAAGTCTCTGCACTCCAGACAACAAGGAAGTCTTTATTTTCATTTATGATCATTTTACTCCGTACTTCAAAACATATTTGGCTTATGACCACTCTAAACAGAGAATCTATTCGTCTTTTTTATGGTTACCATTTAATCAGATGCCTTGGTGATTACGTCTGCAAAAAGAGCTATTTTGTGTGTGTGTTGTTTGTCAGCAGATTAAGAGAAAAACTTTGAGCCTGATTTTCATAAAACTTGGTGGAAAAGTGTTGAGTTGACCTCTATCTGACACATATGAATAAATATAAATTATAGCACCCTCGCCTATGTTTGATGAAGGACTGTAGTGCTAAATAACATACAATAATATCAATACTTTCAAAGAGAGAAGAACGCTCATAAAATAATCTCTTGTGATTCATACACTGCATTTATATGGGTGATTATGTATAAAATGATGGGATGTAAGGTGCCTTGCAAGATAGTTAAAAATCCGTCACATAAGGGATGATTCAAATCGGTGAGATCAGAAATGAATATGGATACCTTTTTTAAACAGCACAGGGTTTGTGGCTAAATACAGACGAGTGACAGTAGGGGATAATAATGCACCAGTGTGCACCACTCAAAGACAATACTTGGACATCAAAGTATATTTGACAGCTATTTCAGCATTTTTCTATATTTTAGTATCAGTAAAAGAAAGAAATCCATCTCGGGCTCTCTACCCCTCAAGTACATGTCCTGAGTGGTGTCTCCATATCTGCTCTGCAGGTAACAGAGAGATGGAAATATGTAACAGACATTGTAACAAACAACGCTTAGACAAGGTTACCCCAATCGTAGCAGACCATGTTAAAACAATCATAACAGACCATCATAACACGTAATGTTACAACAATGTAACAGACAAATGTACGACAACAATCAGACGTTATGACAACCACAACGGACAATATTACGACAGTGTTACGACAAAATAACAGATGATCTAGGAGCTGCTTATACATTAAATACTTGAACTGTTGATTCTCTTTTTAGCTGTTCTTGTTTGCCGTCATAACTTTATGACTTAGTGGAAGTTCCTTTTGTGTCCTTTCAAAGTAAAAACACACTTCCATTTATCCCAACAAGAAAGGGACCGAGGCATAAGGCAATAAAAACAGCAAAACACAAACACATCACAAACGACATAGCGCCTTTTCAAGAAACCCAAGGTTGCATCACAGGGTCAGGTAGGGGGTCTGTGGAGTAGGTGGGGATAACACTATCTAATGGGGAAGGGCCTTGAGGAAAAGGTGCATTTTGACAGCTTTTTTTAAGACTGTCTTGGGTTTGGTTGCTAACACCCTAAACAATCGCGAAGAAACTGTATTGTGAACCCAGTATTGATTTTTATATCGTGTTGAATGTGTCCTGAGTTCATTGTATCCTTACATCCCTACTCAAATGCTTATTTTGTGCCGCAGAACTATATTCGGTGTCCGTCTGTCTCTAAAAATAATGTCAGAGACAATAGAAAGAGTACAAAGGTTACTATAATTGCAGCATGTGCATTTATGGAGCCAGATGTGAACACGGTCAAGAGTCATTCTCCTATAAAAAGTGGTGAACACATTTTTTAGCTAACAAAATGCCAATGTTTTTGTGTTTATTCTTACACTACATGCATGTCACTTATGAGAGTCACACTAACTCTCATTCTGTTTTTCAGGGGTATTCAGCAAATGTCGCTACGTCTACTACGGCAAGCACTCAGAAGGAAACAGATTCATCCGGAATGACCAGCTCTGATGGACAGCTGCGCAGGCATAAAGAGGGACATGAATTATAATGGATGTAAACAGACAGAAAAGGATCAAATCTATCTCTTATTTATTATAACCACTGGTGATATTTGAGTCGTTTGATTTCCCATTAGAGAAAGATTATACTTCTAGTTATGCCTTTTTTTTTTGTAAGATTTTAAAGTTTATTCCGGCCATTAGAGAAGATTATACTTCTAGTTATGCCTTTTTTTTTTGGTAAGATTTTAAAGTTTTATTCCGGCCTCATAGTTAAAGGCCTCCTCTGCTGTTTTGGGTCTGTCTCTGCCTCACTGCTTCAAGCTCCAAGTCACAGTCAGAGATGACACTCTCACTGACATGACTGCCTCCAAGCAACAGCAGCCGCACAACTCCAGACATGCACTAAACACACATACAGACACACACATAGGGACTGACTCTCTCTCTCTCTCTCTCTCCTCTCTCTCTCTCTCTCTCTCTCTCTCTCTCTCTCCCTCTCCTTCTCTTACACATGGTCAGTGAAAAACAGACCCGGCCAATTGCATCCTTTTCTTTGACAGCCATGATGGATCACCTGTCCACTACCGCCACTAATCAAGGGTGAAAGGGGTGACGGTCACACACCTGGGGCCTGACACGGTCTCATCTCTCTTATTCTCTCTCTCTCTCTCTCTCTCGCTCTCTCTCTCTCTCTCTCTCTCTCTCTCTCTCTCTCTCTCTCTCCCTCTCTCTCTCTCTCTTTTCTACACACACACACAATCTTCCACACATAACTGCTGTTGATAATATTAAGACGTCACAGAGACAGGAGCTTTAGACAGCCTAGTAAGACATTCCTAAGATCTTTGGTCAAAACGTGGGGCATCCTCAGTGTGTGTTTTGTCATTTGTGGCAGAGTGCAGAATCCTCCTTTTGTTTGACTGAGTTTTATTGAATGAATACATGTGTAAATATGTAAGCATGTGTTATTTTCTGAAAGAGATATATTGAATGCAGTTTTTAAGTTTAACCATTCCAATATGAGCTTTAAGGAAGAACAGAGTGGTAGTGAAGTGTGTGGTAGATAAATATGTATAATGCTGAGATTTTTTTCACGTTTGTACCTTTCAGCCTTCAGCTTCCTCCTCAGCTGCATCAAATGCATATTTTAAATTACAAATGAGACAGTTTCTCCAGATATGATACACTGTATTATTTTTAAATGCTTATATTTGTTCATACTTTTATAATCATCATGGTTTTAAGTTTTGTAATTATTTGTAATGCCCTATCTAAAAATAACCATGGTTTTGTAATGTCAATTTTTGTATTTTATCTCAAGCTTTCCAGGCGACATACCAATCTGAAATTATAACAAATGAATGACGTAATAAATCTGACACAAACTTGTAATAGCTGAATGCCTTCAGGTGATTAAAAGGGTTAAATAAAATGTGTCTCTTGTTAAATTAATACATGGCTCAGGGTATTTTAACTTTCTTCCTGTGTAAAGCAAATATATGAACCTTGAGAACACCTTAAACGCCCTTTGTTACTTTTCATTTCATCTGCAAATGACATCACGTATTTCTGTGGGGATGAAGTAGATGAATAAACCACAGAGATGAGAAAAAGAGGAGACTAGCAGTATTTGTGAGTTGAAAAAACCCAGTTGAGCTCCAGTCCAGCGCGTCAATCATCCACAGACAGATGAAGGAAAGGTCAGAGATAGCCTCATGCAATGTTTGTCCACAATGTCTGAATCGGTTTCTTTCTTATTTCTCTTAGCTTAAACATTTGTGCTAGTCCACAAGACTGTGTGCGTGTTAGAGCATGCGTGCTTGCTCGTGTTTATACACCACTTCCTACAGGACTGTGTGACCATATTCCAGCTGACATGCCGTTCAGGAGCCTGGTCACTAGTGCCGGCGTTTCAAAATGACAAGGTTTATTTGTCTGTGTTTTGATATGCTCAGAGGAAAGTGGGACTGACAGCCGGAGGAGGCAGGAAGAGGGGAGCCACAACAAGTTCCCCCCGCACGACACAAAATGTCATCCTTCCCCTGACTGCGGCGCGCGCCCAGCCATCCTGCTGAAAAGAGCAGACATTTAAAACTTTGTGACATGTGTCACAGGCACTGCCATTGAGCCAGTGCCACTGATGGAGCTGGAATTGACAGGCCCCAAGCCACCGGAGCTGGCTGGGGGACACACCGAGTTTGGTGTGTGTCACTTCCTATCCTCGTCAGGGACGCATCCCGAGCTGCCACACCAACACAAACTGCATTATGGGATGGGCGGGGAGTGCCAGAGCGGGTTGACATATGCCTGACATGCGCCTGTGTGTATGTGAGGGGATGAATAGGATGCCTGGCATCATGCACAGCAGATTAATTAAGGTGTGAGCCACAGATCTACCTGTAGGCGATGCCCTCTGTGACCCTCAGCTCTGTCGACGCTGCTGCTCCTTGGGAACTTCCTGGATGAACAAATGGCACGCCACTTCATCAGAGCAGATCAGTGACATTCTGCTGTAGTAGCCCTGCAGGCTTCTCTACGAGCCACCGTCTCTGTGTGCACTCACAAAATAAAGATACAACTCTGTGCCTTAATATTGTCTGGGTGTATCTGTGCCTCTGTGAGCCCCAGCTGGAATGCCTGAACACTGTTTCTGTAGAGAGGCTTTGCTGCTGCCTTTAATCTGTAACTTAGAAATTAAATGTCACCCTGTTGGTGAAAACAGGGAAACAAAACTCCAAACATGTAACTTGCTTTATCTGAAGCTCCAAATTAGTACTTGATTGATACTGCATTCCAATTATAACCAGGTTTGGGAACGTAAAACTGAATAATGTATAAATACTCAGACATACGTATATGATCTGTTTTTAATTTCCACTTTGCTCTAAAAAAGACCTGATTTCCTTTAAAACAATGCATACAATGGTAAGAAAATGCTAGAAAACCTCTGAAAAATCCTTGTTATATATGGAAAATATTTAAAAGAAAAACACTTGTCTTACACTAATTCTCCCTCTCTAATTGAAAGAAAAAAGACCTTTTGTAGACACTAATGTACAATATACTGTCTCAGTTGTGGCCCAAAATTGCAACATTTTTCACATTTTGCCTGTGTCAAAATGTGTGTTAATACTATATACTGTATAATGTACTATGGTAGTTTGATTCACGAAATATTTTTGATGCTGATTTTATATAGATATTTGATTTATATACCTTATAATGATCTAGTTCTGCTTGTCGGAGATGTTCCAGTTGAACATGTTCACGTTACAGAGTATTGATCTGACCCTCATCTGAGGACACTTTGTCACTGCAACTCTACAGTCAACAGGTCACAACATGGTGACATTAAGCCAGGTTAAATTAAGTATTATGTTGTTAATAACCGTGTTAGTGTGTATGGACATAAAATAATATTAAAATACATGTTAAGATGGCAATGAGTTATCAAACCATGTGCTCTAATTGCAATGTTTTCTTAGGATGATCCCAAAGTAATAAAGCTGATCATTTTGTAGTATATGAGTTCTGTAATGATAGGATTACTCTATGCATTCTAGGAGTAATTGCTCATATGTTTATTCAGAAGTTAAATATTGACTTATGGCGACAACATTTTGAGAATATTAGTATTGATTTGAAGCCTGTAAACTTCAGATGATAAGGAACGGTCACGTGGGTTCTTCTCATTTGTCTTTTTGTCTCAAGTCAAAGTCTAATTTTTATATTAATAAAAACCACAACAATACCAAGCTTCATATAACTCAAGCATAGTTCACCTCCCCAAAAGGCACAATGCTGTCTGACTTACTGTCAAAAAAAAGAAACTGAGGACCAATCAAAACGTCACCTCATATCAGCCAGCAGCCTGATGACTGACTGGCATAAGCTAATGCAAATTTACAAGGAGGCAGAGGGAGGAAAAAAAGGACTTGTCTTCGTGAGTGACAACTGGCCACTGATAGCAGAGCAGCAACCAGGACAGGGTGAGATTTTAGATTTAACCGTCCTCCAGGCTCCAGAAACCTCCTCCTCCCTTTACCTTTCTCTCTTCTGTAAAAGAACTCTTCCTCTTTTGCACCTGAAGACATTTGGCAGCACACTGCCGTTTCACCCAGAGGAGTGTCGGGGGAGGGGAGGGGGGGGTCAGCCTTTATATCCGGGCCCCGGTCTTAGATGAGTAACATTTGTCATTCAGGGTTGTGCTGTAGTAATTAGCTTGTCAGTGGGCACCGGGCTGAGCTGGCTCTTTCTGCTAAGAAAGATGGACAGACTGACACAGGAGCTGACAGCCAGTCGATAATGTGGCAATTAATGTCATAAATAATTCCACTGCCAATTATATCAAAATGGACTCTGTTCTTTCACAGGGCCTGGTCCTCCCTTATCATTTCCTCTGATAAGAGGAACAACCATCTTCATCCCCCCTGTAATTATGGGGCTTTTTATATGGAAATACAACATGGCCTCTCTTTCTCCACATGTTTATAGCAGAGGGGTGAAAAGTGGAAAGAGGCAGACATGGACAATAAATGTAAGCTGTTAATGAATCTGTGTTTTTATGCCCTTTACCTCGGGTATTTCTAGGGGTCATGTATGAATACCGGGAGGCATTCCAAATGTCATCAGCATGAACAAAAGGAAAAAAAGCATCACTTGATTTGAAAAATGAAGACAATTATGTGAGAGAGATCGATCAGAGCCGATGTTGTAAAGGTTGCAAAAGCTTAACCAACAGTGAGAATATTGATCCTGACGCCCCACCACTTGGTGGGAAAAATTATATCCATTCTCTGTCTTCAGATGCAGGTCAATCAATCGCAGCGAGTGAGAATACATGATGAGCTGGAATCAGCCAGGGTTCACTGAATAGTAAATGTGCTGTATATCGGAGGAAATAAAAACGGAAAAGTGGGAATTTGCTTTGAGATGCTTATTATCCAGCACTGCGGTCTCTTTCCACAGGCTCATTCGTCTCGACAAGTGACTCAGTCACTGTGAATGGTCGCCATCAGCCTGACACTAAACTCTTCCTGTGAAATGTATGAGCAAATAAAGTGAGCTCAGCACATGTAAAGGCCTCCTAATGCATTGTAAAACAGCCTTAAACACATCAGATGTATCTTGGGGACGGGAAGGTCGCTCTGATGGTAATGTATGGTCTCTGCTGAGAAGTCTCAAGGTCGTGTCACATCGCCTACATAATGCATGATTTCCCGTTACTCTTACAGACTCCAATCATGCCTCGCAAGCCTTGATATGAAAATTTTACTAAGTAAATCAGCCACCTTGCTGGCATTTCTATTACCCCTCTGTGTGTGCTGACAGAGAAGATGAATAACGCTAAATAATAACACGTGGTAATAAATCATATATACTACTCAAACAGAGAAACACTGCAGCGGATATAAAACTGCGAGCATTTTTTATTCCTTCATCTCGCCTGTATGGATTATACTTCAGTTTTTTGTTTGTTGTGCATGTGTAAATGTGTTCTTTGTACTTTATGGAGATGAGTGTGTCACTCCTCCACTTGTCACTGTCATCTTGTTAGAGTGTGTGCGTAATTATTGTGTCATTTATTGCACGAGAATTGCTTGCTTTGAATAAAGCAGTTAAATGACCCTGTTAGCATAATTAATTTAAGCATCCTGAGGGGCTGCAAAGTCGCAGCCTCATGAATATTAATCATTGTCAGTGTCACCGCTAAATATTGTACAACAATGCAACATGTTTTTGTTTGCTTTTTGTTTTGAAGTGAAACACTGTTTGATGCAATTTTTGAGAGAAATTTGGGGTCTTTGTTCGTGGTGTAAAATCACATTCCCTACATTTTCTTACATATTAACATAGAGTAAACACATTCAATATGATCCAATGACTGCATCTTATCAGATCCATATTAAAAGAGACAGTTTCTGTTTTATTGCTCATTAATACAACAGCTACATTCATTTGGCAGAAAACATAAAGTATTTATACTAGATGTTATGGAAGAAGACATGTCATATCTGCATTTTAATGCTCACACCCTAAGGCCCTACAGCAAGTCCTTAACATGTCACAAATCATCAGCCATGGATTTTACAAGCTTGACTTAAACAATCAAACCTATCAAAGGAGCACCCTGGAAATATTGGCATTTACCCCTTTTCTCTGCGAGGTCCTCAGGGTGGCTGATTGTGTGTTTGTGCGTGTGTTTATCTACAAACAGGACATGCACAAGAACCAGATAAAAGCCCTCAGGAGACACAGATGATTTTCTCACATGACCAGTTCTGTGTGACTCCACTGAGGCACAAGAGAATACTTGGACAAACAATGTACTGTACATTGAGCCAAGTGATGTGTACCCACTGTACCAATGATATCACACTCAGCTGTGAACTGGCTGTTGCAGTTTACTGTATGTGACTGTCATTGTGGATCACCATAGGAGGGCTTTTAGATGCAGGAATTATGCTCGGAAGAGATTACTTCCCATGAATGTCTTTGAACTGTAAACAATGTTCATACATTTCATATGAATACACACATTATGAGCCCCACAGTGTGTGACCTGAGGGAGGAATGTGTTGTGTTGCGTGTCAGACTTTGTGGTATTTCCTGCGGCGCTCAGATCATATCTCTGGGGTCCTCTGGAGGGCAGAGTCTCAAACTGCTCTGCTTGGCCTTGGACGATGACAGTGACATACAGAAGCAGTCAATTTTTGACACGCAGCAGTGACTAATTGTGAGGAAAAGGTGAGGTGGGTTTGTTCTAGGGCCATTCTCAAAGACATGAAGATCCAGCCCACCTCCCTCTGGGTAGAGCGAAGCACAAATGAAATCCTTGAATCATGAATACTCTGAAGGTGAGCAGCTATTTACTGCAGCCAATCTTGTTTTTTTATGGCAGTAATACTTGTGGTCAGTGGAAAGAGGCTTATGTTTTAAGTATGTGATCACTGGTGGGTAGAATTTAGAGCCAGCTTGTTGACTCTCATTTAGTCCCTGGTGAAACAACCTGGCTACTTTAATGTGTAGAATTGATAAAAGTGCATAATATTTGTTTATTTCGCTATTATTTTTCCTGTTATGTTGTTATAACAACTACTATATCAAGTTAATCATCAATAAGTCAATTCTACTTGATATGTGAAGATGCTAACAGGCAGTGGAAAGCTCAAACTGATTTTAAATGTATACATATGCTTGATAAATTATTATTCTTTAAAATGTTGGACTGACCTTTGACTTTGCATTAACACCCGGTCTACCAGATATCTGCAACTACTAGAATGACCACAGCAGTCATTTGGACTGCTCAGACATTATTTGCATGTAATTTGGATAATCAGTGAAACGATCTAAGAATAAATTGATGTAAAAGGTAAAAAATGCATCAAGACACAAAATGAAAATTATAATGAATAAGTTATTTATTTATTTTATTGTAACCATCATAACTTCTCTGAAATTACAAATGCAAACTCGAACTAACCCCATCCCGAACCCTAACCCTAACCCCGGTTCCTAACCCCAACTCCTAACCCTGATCATAACCCTAACCCTAATCGTAACCCTAACCCTAATCATAACCCTAACCCTAACCCTAAACTTAACCCTAAACCTAACCCTAATCTTAACCCTAACCCTAACCCTAATCATAACCCTAACCCTAATCCTTATCATAACCCTAACCCTAATAATAACCCTAACCCTAGTCATAATCCTAACCCTTACCATAACCCTAACCCTAATCATAACCCTAACCCTAATTTTAACCCTAATCCTAATCATAATCCTTACCCTTACCATAACCCTAACCCTAATCATAACCCTAACCCTAACCCTAATCATAACCGTAACCCTAACCCTAACCCTAACCCTAATCTTAACCCTAACCCTAACCCTAATAATGACCCTAATCATAACCCTAACCCTAATTTTGACACTAACCCTAACCCTAATCAAAACCCTAACCCTGACCCTAATCATAACCCTAACCCTAACCCTAACCCTTACCCTAATCATAACCCTAACCCTAACCCAAACCCTAACCCTAATCATAATCCTATTCCTAACCCTAACCCTTATCATAATCCTAATCCTAACCCTAACCCTAACCATAATCATAATCCTAACCCTAACCCTAACCCTAACCCTAATCATAACCCTAACCCTAACCCTAACCCTAACCCTAACCATAACCCTAACCCCATCTCCTAACCCTAACCATAACCCTAACCCTAATCATAACCCTAACCCTAACCCTAACCCTAATCATAACCCTAACCCTAACCCTAACCCTAATCATAATCCTAACCCTAACCCTAACCCTAACCCTAATCATAACCCTAACCATAATCAGAACCCTAACCATAACCCTAACCCTAATCATAATCCTAACCCTAACCCTAATCATAACCCTAACCCTAACCCTAACCATAACCCTAATCATAATCCTAACCCTAACCCTAACCCTAACCCTAATCATAATCCTAACCCTAACCCTAACCCTAATCATAACCCTAACCCTAACCTTAATTTTAACACTAACCCTAACCCTAATCATAATCCTTACCCTTACCATAACCCTAACCCTAACCCTAATCATAACCCTAACCCTAACCCTTACCATAACCCTAATCATAACCCTAACCCTAATCCTTATCATAACCCTAACCCTAACCCTAATTTTAACACTAACCCTAACCCCAATCATAATCCTTACCCTTACCATTACCCTAACCCTAACCCTAACCATAACCCTAATCATAATCCTAACCCTTACCATAACCCTAACCCTAATCATAACCCTAACCCTGATTTTAACCCTAATCCTAATCATAATCCTTACCCTTACCATAACCCTAACCCTAATCATAACCTAACCCTAACCCTAATCATAACCGTAACCCTAACCCTAACCCTAACCCTAATCTTAACCCTAACCCTAACCCTAATAATGACCCTAATCATAACCCTAACCCTAATTTTGACACTAACCCTAACCCTAATCAAAACCCTAACCCTGACCCTAATCATAACCCTAACCCTAACCCTAACCCTAACCCTAATCATAACCCTAACCCTAATTTTAACCCTAATCCTAATCATAATCCTTACCCTTACCATAACCCTAACCCTAATCATAACCCTAACCCTAACCCTAATCATAACCGTAACCCTAACCCTAACCCTAACCCTAATCTTAACCCTAACCCTAACCCTAATAATGACCCTAATCATAACCCTAACCCTAATTTTGACACTAACCCTAACCCTAATCAAAACCCTAACCCTGACCCTAATCATAACCCTAACCCTAACCCTAACCCTTACCCTAATCATAACCCTAACCCTAACCCAAACCCTAACCCTAATCATAATCCTATTCCTAACCCTAACCCTTATCATAATCCTAATCCTAACCCTAACCCTAACCATAATCATAATCCTAACCCTAACCCTAACCCTAACCCTAATCATAACCCTAACCCTAACCCTAACCATAACCCTAACCCCATCTCCTAACCCTAACCATAACCCTAACCCTAATCATAACCCTAACCCTAACCCTAACCCTAATCAGAACCCTAACCCTAACCCTAACCCTAACCCTAATCATAATCCTAACCCTAACCCTAACCCTAACCCTAATCATAACCCTAACCATAATCATAACCATAACCATAACCCTAACCCTAATCATAATCCTAACCCTAACCCTAATCATAACCCTAACCCTAACCCTAACCATAACCCTAATCATAATCCTAACCCTAACCCTAACCCTAACCCTAATCATAATCCTAACCCTTACCATAACCCTAATCATAACCCTAACCCTAATCCTTATCATAACCCTAACCCTAACCCTAATTTTAACACTAACCCTAACCCCAATCATAATCCTTACCCTTACCATAACCCTAACCCTAACCATAACCCTAATCATAATCCTAACCCTTACCATAACCCTAACCCTAATCATAACCCTAACCCTAATTTTAACCCTAATCCTAATCATAATCCTTACCCTTACCATAACCCTAACCCTAATCATAACCCTAACCCTAACCCTAATCATAACCGTAACCCTAACCCTAACCCTAACCCTAATCTTAACCCTAACCCTAACCCTAATAATGACCCTAATCATAACCCTAACCCTAACCCAAACCCTAACCCTAATCATAATCCTATTCCTAACCCTAACCCTTATCATAATCCTAATCCTAACCCTAACCCTAACCATAATCATAATCCTAACCCTAACCCTAACCCTAACCCTAATCATAACCCTAACCCTAACCCTAACCATAACCCTAACCCCATCTCCTAACCCTAACCATAGCCCTAACCCTAATCATAACCCTAACCCTAACCCTAACCCTAACCCTAATCAGAACCCTAACCCTAACCCTAACCCTAACCCTAATCATAATCCTAACCCTAACCCTAACCCTAACCCTAATCATAACCCTAACCATAATCATAACCATAACCATAACCCTAACCCTAATCATAATCCTAACCCTAACCCTAATCATAACCCTAACCCTAACCCTAACCATAACCCTAATCATAATCCTAACCCTAACCCTAACCCTAACCCTAATCATAATCCTAACCCTTACCATAACCCTAATCATAACCCTAACCCTAATCCTTATCATAACCCTAACCCTAACCCTAATTTTAACACTAACCCTAACCCCAATCATAATCCTTACCCTTACCATAACCCTAACCCTAACCATAACCCTAATCATAATCCTAACCCTTACCATAACCCTAACCCTAATCATAACCCTAACCCTAATTTTAACCCTAATCATAATCATAATCCTTACCCTTACCATAACCCTAACCCTAATCATAACCCTAACCCTAACCCTAATCATAACCGTAACCCTAACCCTAACCCTAACCCTAATCTTAACCCTAACCCTAACCCTAATAATGACCCTAATCATAACCCTAACCCTAATTTTGACACTAACCCTAACCCTAATCAAAACCCTAACCCTGACCCTAATCATAACCCTAACCCTAACCCTAACCCTAACCCTAATCATAACCCTAACCCTAATTTTAACCCTAATCCTAATCATAATCCTTACCCTTACCATAACCCTAATCATAACCCTAACCCTAATCATAACCGTAACCCTAACCCTAACCCTAACCCTAATCTTAACCCTAACCCTAACCCTAATAATGACCCTAATCATAACCCTAACCCTAATTTTGACACTAACCCTAACCCTGATCAAAACCCTAACCCTGACCCTAATCATAACCCTAACCCTAACCCTAACCCTTACCCTAATCATAACCCTAACCCTAACCCAAACCCTAACCCTAATCATAATCCTATTCCTAACCCTAACCCTTATCATAATCCTAATCCTAACCCTAACCCTAACCATAATCATAATCCTAACCCTAACCCTAATCATAACCCTAACCCTAACCCTAACCCTAACCATAACCCTAACCCCATCTCCTAACCCTAACCATAACCCTAACCCTAATCATAACCCTAACCCTAACCCTAACCCTAACCCTAACCCTAATCATAACCCTAACCCTAACCCTAACCCTAATCATAATCCTAACCCTAACCCTAACCCTAACCCTAACCCTAATCATAACCCTAACCATAATCATAACCATAACCATAACCCTAACCCTAATCATAATCCTAACCCTAACCCTAATCATAACCCTAACCCTAACCCTAACCATAACCCTAATCATAATCCTAACCCTAACCCTAACCCTAACCCTAATCATAATCCTAACCCTAACCCTAACCCTAATCATAACCCTAACCCTAACCTTAATTTTAACACTAACCCTAACCCTAATCATAATCCTTACCCTTACCATAACCCTAACCCTAACCCTAATCATAACCCTAACCCTAACCCTTACCATAACCCTAATCATAACCCTAACCCTAATCCTTATCATAACCCTAACCCTAACCCTAATTTTAACACTAACCCTAACCCCAATCATAATCCTTACCCTTACCATAACCCTAACCCTAACCATAACCCTAATCATAACCCTAATCCTTATCATAACCCTAACCCTAATAATAACCCTAACCCTAGCCCTAACCCTAATTTTAACACTAACCCTAACCCTAATCATAATCCTTACCATAACCCTAATCATAACCCTTAACCTAACCCTTACCATAACCCTAACCCTAACCCTAATCTTAACCCTAACCCTAACCCTAACCTTAATCATAACCCTAATCATAACCCTAACCCTAACCCTTACCATAACACTTACCCTAACCCTAATCATAACCCTAATCATAACCCTAACCCTAACCCTTACCATAACCCTAACCCTAACCCTAACCCTAATCTTAACCCTAACCCTAACCCTAACCCTAATCATAACCCTAACCCTAACCCTAACCCTAATTTTAACACTAACCCTAACCCTAATCATAATCCTTACCCTTACCATAACCCTAACCCTAACCCTAATCATAACCCTAATCCTAACCCTTACCATAACCCTAACCCTAACCCTAACCATAACCCTAATCCTAACCCTTACCATAATCCTAACCCTAACCCTAACCATAACCCTAATCATAACCCTAACCCTAACCCTAACCCTAACCCTAATCATAACCCTAACCATAACCCTAACCCTAACCCTAACCTTAATCATAACCCTAACCCTTACCATAACCCTTACCCTAACCCTAATCATAACCCTAACCCTAACCCTTACCATAACCCTAACCCTAACCCTAATCTTAACCCTAACCCTAACCCTAACCTTAATCATAACCCTAACCCTAACCCTTACCATAACCCTTACCCTAACCCTAATCTTAACCCTAACCCTAACCCTAACCTTAATCATAACCCTAACCCTTACCATAACCCTTACCCTAACCCTAATCATAACCCTAACCCTAACCCTTACCATAACCCTAACCCTAACCCTAATCTTAACCCTAACCCTAACCTTAATCATAACCCTAACCCTAACCCTTACCATAACCCTTACCCTAACCCTAATCATAATCATTACCATAACCCTAATCATGACCCTAACCCTAACCCTAACCCTTACCATAACCCTTACCCTAACCCTAATCATAATCATTACCATAACCCTAATCATGACCCTAACCCTAACCCTAACCCTTACCATAACCCTAACCCTAACCCTAATCTTAACCCTAACCCTAACCCTAACCCTAACCTTAATCATAACCCTAACCCTAACCCTTACCATAACCCTTACCCTAACCCTAATCTTAACCCTAACCCTAACCCTAACCTTAAACATAACCTAACCCTTACCATAACCCTTACCCTAACCCTAATCATAACCCTAACCCTAACCCTTACCATAACCCTAACCCTAACCCTAATCTTAAACCTAACCCTAACCCTAACCCTAACACTAATCATAACGCTAACCCTAACCCTAACCCAAACCCTAATCATAATCCTTACCCTTACCATAACCCTAACCCTAACCCTAATCATAACCCTAATCCTAACCCTTACCATAACCCTAACCCTAACCCTAACCATAACCCTAATCATAACCCTAACCCTAATCCTTATCATAACCCTAACCCTAATCATAACCCTAACCCTAACCCCAACCCCATCTCCTAACCCTAACCCTAACCCTTACCCTACTCATAACCCTAACCCTAACCCTAATCATAATCCTAACCCTAACCCTAACCCTAATCATAATCCTTACCCTAACCCTAATCCTTATCATAACCCTAACCCTAATCATAACCCTAATCATAATTTTAACACTAACCCTAACCCTAATCA